>NC_058126.1:4478249-4843249 GCF_914725855.1 Thunnus albacares
TTTCATTAGACCTTCACTGCTTTAAGTTTGTGAATGAATGAAAAGTACGTTTTTACAAGTTTCTGCAGAGCTTTAGAGCTCATCACAGAACCAAAGTGCTCCTACATAAGATATAAATGACACGGGAAAATGATCAGATTCTTCTTCTGTGACAGGCTTAAACAACTTTGTAAATGTCTGCAATATTAGTAGTATTGGTAGTAGTAGCAGCAGCAGTAGTAGTAATAGTATTTCTTGTAATACTAATAGAAAACACTTTGTGAGTATAATAACTTACAGACGTTCCTGGACATCAACAGTAAAAGCCAAACAGATTCCCTTAATTACAGCCAGCGCAACGCCAACTTTTTATAGACCTGTGATATCACGTAGGGCTGTCACAGTGTGAGGATGTGCTGAGAAATCTACGTCAAAGCTGAGAAAACCAAAAAAAAAAAAAAAAAAAAAAAAAAAAAAGAAACTAAGACTTACCGTGACTCTGCAGCAGCTCCAGTTCAGATGAAATTCAGGAGAAAGAGGAAGAAGTGAAGAGCTGAGCCTGCTGCCTCCTGAGACTGAGTGTTAGCTTGACTGGATCAACAGGTTATTTAGAGAATAGACTGCACTCACACACACATTTCACCATGCACAAGGCACAGCAGAGAGAGTAAGGTCGGTCCACACACACACACACACACATACTCACACACCCTCTGAATGGGTGGAGTTTGGTTGTGATTGGCACAGTCACAAACACACACATAAACACACACACACACACATACGACCCTCTATAGGACAGTGTTTCCTCTGCAGTACCATCAAATGTCAGTGGGATTTGTTTTCAAAGTGCATAGCTGTTTTAGTGAGTGCTGTGTACTATGTGCTATGAAATGTATGTCAAACAGCCAACAGGGAGGCTGGGAAAGACTCACTGACACACACACACACACACACTGAAGATACAGTAAAGGGTTGGCTTACATTTCTGAGTTTCACACATAGCTTGCCAAATAACATGAGCATCAAAGGTAAATGTTTTATCTTACCGGATTTGCTTCCTGCTCCATGTCAGTCACCTTGCAGTCATGGTTTAGTCATCTTCACGTCATCATTTAGTCATTACATGGTCCAGTTCGATTGAAAAGAAAACAGGGGAGATGTAAGATGCAGATGTGCAACCTGGGAAGTTGTGCTGAGTGTATTGTTCCCTTTTTTGGGAAAGCCCTGCCACGTTGCACCAGTACAACCAGTTTGACCTTTTAGCCACTGAGCAGCTCCAGTGGAGTGCGTGGGGAAGACCAGTAGAGATAATAAGGGAGGGGAGGGTGCTAAGTGTCTGACTTGCTTTTTGACTGATGCTTAAAACAGCAATGAAACACAACAATAAAGGTTCATTCAGGCAGCAACTACCAGTATACAGATCAGCACTGATGAATGAATCAGCACTGTTTTATTATCTCACCAAGCCGTGAGTAATTCAGTGTTAATAGCTGTATTATTTCAGTTTATGTTACGAGCGCCCTGGTTAAGCCTTTAGGGGCTAAGACGCTGATCATGAACCGTAACGTGGGCCTTTGTTGTTGTATGTCGTTCTCTCTCCTGTCATCTCTCCACTCTCTGAGCCCTGGAGGTGCCGCAGAGAAAATAAAACTAATTTATGCCGTCTAATAATTTGTGCTCTTGATTGATCTACTTCGCCTGTTCCTTTCTGTTATGGGGCACCAAATGCATTCAGTCAGCCGTTTGAAGAAAGCGACTGACTGTATGGTTTGTTGACGTTGCTTCCCCTGTAACCTCAGTTACTGATCCAAGCTGAAACCAAGGCAACCAGGAGGCACTCCACCACCATGGATGTATTAAGAGGATATAATACATGTTGTGCTTAAAGTATATCCACACATCTTAGTCCAAGATCATAGTAAAACCTTATTAAATCCAAGCGATTCATACTGAGGTTGTACACCAGATGAGAGAATGGCATGAGGTTGAATTCCATTAAATCAAGAGCACGAATTTATTAATTTTTTTCTCCACGGCCCCTCTGAGGCTCCATAGATATAAAAAAAAGAAATTCTCCATATTCCTCATTGCTCCAAACCAAGACCGTCCTCCCAAGATAAACGGCAGGATCAGTTGTTTCAGCAAGTGCCCCAAAACGCCCTCTAGCAGCCATAATAATTTTGACGGGACCAAAAGAGGAAATCAGGTGAGGTAAAAATAGAGCGACAAAGGCTGCGTAGGGAGGAGGATAGGATGGGTGGATGGGTCAACAACACATCGGACTTAAACACAGGAGATTGCTGTTCATTTTCATTAAAAAAAACCCAAAAAACAATGGTCCACTTAAACCTTAATCTACATGGTTGGTATGGTAACTCTAATAAAGTAGTACTTTTAACCCAAAACATGATCTTTTCCTCAACCTAACCAAGTTATTTTTGTGCTTACACCTAACCAAACCTTAAATGGGATGTATTATAGACATTTCCAGGTCTTTATTTATTACAGTTTTACAGTTGAAAACTCCTTATTTATCTTCTACTGGTCCTTTATGCAGCCTCTCAGTTCAGCCTCTGTCTGTAACAGGCCGTTTTAGCTCCTGTCTCTTTAAGGCCCGCCTCCTGATGAGCCCACTCTGTTCTGATTGGTCAGCTTCAGGAAGCTTCCTCCAGCTCTGGAAGCTATGTAAATAAACAGTAGCATTAGGATTTCACTTTTTTTCTCGTTCTGTTCAAGTTCATGTTTAAGCTGAAATCTGATCTGAAATATGAGAGTGAACAACACATAGAACAAACTTAGCAACAAAGACTACAGAACAGACAGACATTTGTGGATATGTGCGAACAATCTGATGTCAGTTTTGTATTTATTGGGACAACGTAGTTTTAAACATAAATGTTAACATTTAATGCACTGCACCAGAGTTAGCTTTAAAGCTAATTTTCATCTGCAGTCCCTTACAATTAAAACATGTAACAGCACAATAACAAACAGTACAAAGCAAAAAACACACAGGACTCATTGTACAAAATACAAAGCTACACACAACAGCACATCACATACACCCACAATGTCAACCAGAAATCAACAATGAAAGCATGTCAAATCAAAAGCAAGATTATTTGAGAAGACCATGAGATCAAATCCAGACTCAGCGGCCACAGAGCTGAGCAGCCTTCAGCAGATTCTTCAACCTGGTTCTGAATGTACTGATTGAACTGCAGCTCTTTATATCATCAGGCAGGACTTTCCACTGAGTTGTGGCTTTCACAGAGAAAGCTGACTGCCCAAATGCAGTGCGACGAAATGCTCTGGTACAATCTTGTATAGAGGATATTCTGGAGGATCTAATAGAACTTACTGAGCGAGTGAACACAAAGTCACATAGTGGGGGAGGCCAAACCATTTAAAACTTTATAAACTAGGCACAAATTTGAGAATAATCTAAAATTGTCAAAGGTCAGTAAATTATATTTCTCCAGTACCCTACAGTGACGGAAATGCATTGGCTTTTTGTCCAGAGTTTTTAGAGTTTGTTTGTATAAGGACTCAAGAGGTTTTACGGCTGTTTCTCCAGCCTGCCGCCAACATGTGATGCAATAAGACAAATGGGAAAGAATCATAGCTGCATAAATATCTTGGCTGTGTCCAAAGAGAGACAGTTTCTAATATGTCTAAAATTTTCTAAGTTGTACTTTATGGTTTTAACCGTTTTTTTTTTTTTACATGTTTCTTAAAGTTTAAATTTGGATCCAGAGTCACACCAAGATCATTAAATTCAGTAACTGGGAAAACTTTACAAACGGAGCATTCAGAGCAGGTTGAAGCTCTGGCTTTTGACTTTCAGGGAGCATTTTTACATACGTTCACCTCAAGTTTTGGACCTTTGACCATGTTTAACATCTAACACCAAAACAACAGAAAATCACAAAAAGCATGTTATGTCCCCTTTAACCACAGTGTCGTCCCATCATAAAACGTAGTTATTCCTCAACAGTGATTTGGAGGAGACAGACAACAGACAAATGTTGTCCTAGGGGCGTCAGATCAGAGAACATTTCTTTAAAAAACACATTAAATATTATCGTAATACCTAAAAATTGTTCAGAAAATTATTTCAGCAACATTTCTTACTGCAAACGTTATTTTGCATTTATGTGTTTGTAGCTGTATGACATGTCAGGCTGCTTACTGCGTGTTCATGTGTATCGTCTGTATTTTTGTGCATGTGATATTTATTTGTGTGTGTGTGTGTCTGTCTGTGTGTGTGTGTGTGTGTGTGTGTGTTGGATTATGTCTTCCAGAGGTGTAAACTGAGGAAGGCGCGAGGTGAGGCCGGATTAGACGCAGTTCGCTCTACTCCAGCTCGGATTAAACCTCGGCCGATCTTGACGACCTTTTGTTGTTTGAGCTGCTTCCAAACCTGTGATTCATTTTCTCGCACAAAAACCCTTCTACACACACACACACACACACACACACACACACACACACACACGAGGTGGAGGTGTGTGCTAACCTCATATAATCACACCAGGTGCCAGTTTTTCATTGTCCTGCTGAGAAAATCCTGATTACTGATGGTGTGTGTGTGTGTGTGTGTGTGTTTCAGTTTGTAGGTTAGTGAAAGATTGCTGTGGCTGTAGATAAGAGGATTAGAGTGGAATTAGTGTCATTCCTCTATCGCTGCGAGGAATAGATTCATATCGATTTTAATCAGAGATAGAAAGATCCACAAAACCACAGATAAAACAGACCGAGACAGACTGCGGCAGAGGAGTGAGTGCCAGAAAGCGAGCGGCGACACCAGAAGGCAAAGATTCCTGGAGATCATCAACCTGCAGGCTCAGTATGTTCAGCTGGAGAGTGAAGAGCTGCATGCATGGATGTAAAGATACATAAATAAACACAAATACATGCATGCGAGAGGAATCTCATGTATTTGCCTTCATTCTGGAGCTCTCTGGCTGAGGAAACTTCCAGCCACTGTGGGATGTTTCACCACAACCAGCAGCATTAGTCAGCCGGACGGTGTGGACGGTTGACTGCAGAGACGTGGTGGTGGTGGTGGGGGTCACTGCAGCCGGGATGCTGGCGCTGTGTCCACTGTGGCAGGGAAACCTGTGAAACATGAAGGTGGACGTGCTGACTTGCTTGGCCCTTGCCGCGGCCAGCCTTGTTGCCATGGTGACCGGCGGTCGCAGCTCCGGGCGCAGGAAGCACAAAGAGGTCTTTCTCGGGGAAAACAGCAAGTTCAAGTTTGGAGGGTGAGACGCACAGAGACACACTCACACTGTATTCACAGCTTAGGAGCAGAATATTTCTTTGGTGTTTCTCTCAGAAAGTTTAGAACTGGAAGTCAGGGGAGCTGATGTAAAGTGTCATTTCAAATTTCCCACATCAAAGTATGTTTGTAGGTGTTAAGGAGTACAACTGCATGTTTGTAAAAGAGTCGTTTAGTTGCATAGTAGGAAGAGCTGTTTTGGGCGTAAAAATCCGATTCTTTTTTCCAACAGACAACGTTTTGCGACTCTCAGTTCGAACTCTTCTACGGCTTGGATCAACAAGAATCTTCAGGGTGGAGGTTAACTACGACTCCCAAGGTGCATTTTGGCAAGAAACAGCGAGAAACCATAGACTGTAAAAAAAAAAAAAAAACAAACAAAAAAAAAAAACGGACGTAGCTACCATGACGTCACCCTTTGGTTTACGGACCGCCATTTTGAAGCTTCGAGTTCGGCATTTTGACCGTCACCATTTTGGATTTTTAGGGGCAGAATTGACCGTATTTGGACGAGAGGGTGGAGCTGTCTCTAACGCTAGCTGCTAGCTTGGTTAGCACAGTCCATTTACAGTCTTTGCTTAACTATAATGGTAATGCTAATTTTTGCAAGCAAAAAAAAAGGCTTAAAACCATTAAATTGAAATGCACTTACTGGAAAAACTGAACATCCGCCTTCTTTTAGTTCAACCAAACGCTGAACAAGATTGTTTTAGGCGACCAAAATGTTACAATTAACTTTCATGAACTGAAAACACAGAAATAACGACAACTACGGCTATACCCTGTGAATCTGTGGTTACACCATGGTTACGTTACCTAACCAACGTTGTCGCTGTGGCAGTGTCATGTCAATCACCTGCTTTATCATCTATTTCACTCTAAATGGGGCCATAATTTACAAACTGAACATCATGATGTATTGAGGAAGACTTGAAATCAGCAACAGAGACCATAAACTCATTAGGAAACTGTTTACTGAGGTAATAAATCAAGTGAGTAGTTGGGTCATTTTCAGACTACCAAACAATCAGACTTCTTTTTGCAGCTAGTGGAGTCGCCCCCTGCTGGCCATTAGAGAGAACGCAGGTTTAAGGCACTTCTGCATTTTCTTCACTTATCAGAGCCGGAGCTACACACTTCTGAGAAACACAGCTAACAGTGCCATTGCGGTGTTCAGAAAACTGATTTTACAATCCTCAGTTTGGATCAGTTTACTTTTAATTTTTTAAAAGTGTTTAATTCTGATTCACACCTCTACTCTGAGTTTTGTCCTTGAAAATCACGGACAAAACTTGATTTCTCAGAAATGAAGTTGAAATAATTGAAACTAGTGTTCAAAATATAAACCTATAGGATCGTTACACTATCCGGGAAAGAGTCCTGAGTTGAATGTTAACTAATATTGAGGATATTGTTCATTCTTCTTTATTGTCAGTTTGGTGGATGGCTCTGAATACTACAATATCCGTGAGTCTCAGCTGACGTTGCTTTGAGGAAGAAGTAAGAGCTGCAGCACATTCAAAAGACTTTGTTGTTACAACTGGGAACAAAACGCTGCACTGTGGTGGTTGAATTCTTTCAAAATTAACCCAGAACATGAAATTAAATTGGTTTAAAGTAGGCTAATGTAAAATCAGTTTTCTCAACAGCGTAATCAGCCCACAGTTGGCAGCACACATGATCCAATTTTAAGTTGGTGATTTGATGTTTCTTGCCAAAATGCACCTTGGAAGTCATAGTTGACTTCTTCCCAGAATTTTTTTTATGCACACAGTCTTGTACCATTGAGTTTTTTTTTTTTTTATCAAAGAACCAAATATTTTCTAGCACAGTTGTTCCTCTTTTGTACTGATGATTCAACTTGTAGAGTTTCAACTTGAAGAGTTTGTACTGATGACTCAACCAAGCTGTAATAGAGCCCAAACTGAGAGTCACGTAACAATGTCTGTGGGAAAAATAATTGGGGCTATTACCTCGGGAACCAGCAGTGCCCAAAATAGCTCCTCCCACGACGAAGCTGGTCAGAGCTGCATCAAATTTAAAATACTTCGTTGTTGCAACTGGAAACAAAACACTGCACAGTAGTTGTTGCATTCTTCCAAAATTGGCTGAGAATCTGACAGTGAGCAGTTTTTAACTACTTATATATAATCATGTTTCTATTATGTGTAATTTTTAGTCTCAGCTCGCAGTTAACCACTAAAGAAACTAAATTTGAAGCTCTGTGATTGGATGTTTCTTACTGAAATGCACTTTGGCAGCCAGTTTTTATGTCCACGGATTAGTACAGTTGACTTTTAGTGAAAGAACCGGATACTTTCAAACACAGTTGTTCATATTTTGTACTGAAGATGTCCATCCCAGACTTGACCTGCTCCAACTGTCACATTTTCTATGAGAAAATGAATCTGCCTTTCACTTCAGGAACGCTGGAGGCCTGAAAACATGCATTATTTTAAAATACCTCAGTTCTGTGTCAATACTGTCTTTTATGGGAGGACTCAATAACAACAACCACATTTTGACACTAGCTATTTAAACAACTTGTTGCCTGTGGAGTGAAAATCCTCACAGTTTGTATGCAGCTTAGCATGAGCTAATGGTAGCCATTTTAGTAACTCCATTAACTTACAACAGTTTATTCAGTCACTCTTTGGGAGGTGCAGGAAGCTGTGATTTCACTTTTACACTGAGGTTCCCATAGTTTAATCATTTTCACTTCCCTTATGTGAATTTCACTTCTACACATGTCTGGTTTGCCTAAAAAATGAAAATACTGACTGTGCTGTTTTTATTGCTCTTACCAGGAACTTTCAGCAAAAGCGTGTTCTTAAAAACAGGTTTTATTTCTCTAGTAGAGAAGAGCAACAGACAGCTTTCCTGAAGCTTCTGTTAGAATGAATGAATGAATACAGGTTGAGTTCTGTGCAATTTCTGCAGTTGTATTCAGTTGCAGAAAGTAACTAAGTACATTTACTCAAGTACTGTACTTAAGTACAATTGTGAGGTGCTTTATTTGAGTATTTCCATGTGATGCTACTTTATTCTTCCACTCCACTACATTTCAGAGGGAAATATTGTACTTTCTACTCCACTACATTTATTTGACAGCTTCAGTTACTTTTCAGATGAAGATTTGACACAATGGATAATATAACAAGCTTTTAAAATACAACATATTGTTAAAGATGAAACCAGTGGTTTCCAACCTTTTTGTCTTTTGACGTCTTACAAAAAGCAGTGTGTAGTCGGGGTCACATTTCACA
The DNA here is from genome assembly GCF_914725855.1 of Thunnus albacares. Classification (NCBI taxonomy): domain Eukaryota; kingdom Metazoa; phylum Chordata; class Actinopteri; order Scombriformes; family Scombridae; genus Thunnus; species Thunnus albacares. The sequence continues at coordinate 4,486,782 of NC_058126.1, forward strand.
TGTCTATGAGTTGTTAACAGCTCCACCAAATAGTGATTTTTCCCTCTAAACTTCTCACATGCTTTCATTTCAATAAATGTTCAAATGATCCAATATTTCAGCAAAAATCAAAGATTAGAGAAAAAGTCTAAAAACTGAAAACAGATTTGTGTATCAGAACTTTGTTTTTTCTTCTTTCCTCTCCCATTAATCATCTCACCACCCCTCAGATTTATCTGCTGACCCTTTGGAGGGGCCCGACCCCTAGGTTGGGAACCATTGGACTAAACTAGCTAACTGTATATAAAGTAGTTGAAACTAGCTCCACCTCCAGCAGCTACAACAGTAACATGCTGCTCTAACACTGATGCTTCACTATTAATAATCTAATGATGTCATATATAATAATATATCAGTCAGAGGGACCAAACCACTACTTTTACTGCAATACTTTAACTACATCAAGCTCATAATACTTATGTACTTTTACTGCAATACTTTAACTACATCAAGCTCATAATACTTATATACTTTTACTAAAGTAAAGGATCTGAATACTTCTCCCACCACTGATTGCATTCGTGAAACCATTCATGTAAAGTTTCTATCGTCAGTGGAAAATATTCAGATTAAGTGACTAACTGCAGGTTGCAAAACTCAATGCACTGTTGGAGACAAGGAAGCTTTTGACTAAGGTGTTGTAATAATGTTAATACCCCTGCATTTTATTACACATTACACACACGCACACACACACCTTCATGCACAAAGCTCACTTCACCTCAACCGCTGCCATAAAAGTCATTTTTACTGCCTGTTATTATTATTGCTCCAGAAAGTGTACAGCATGTAATCATAAATTCATGGAACTTGAATACCGTCTTGACAAGCATCTAAATGGAATACAAACATCATTAATTTGATTATTTACACCTGTACTTTTCTTTCTGTGACTTGTCAAAATACCTGTCATCATAAAATACCAATTGGTACATTTCCAAATGTTTAATTTCAGTTCATTTAGAGTAACTGCGAGATCACTGATAATGCTCTGTAGTCCAAAAGGAGAACACTAAATGACTAAATTGGACTTGAATGACTAAGTGTGTGTGTGTGTGTGTGTGTGTGTGTGTGTGTGTGTGTGTGTGTGTGTGTATTCAGTATAGTGTTACAGCAGTGGTTATACTTGAATGCTGATGTCGACAGTAGCAGCCAGGCTATCCTCATCATCTATGGCTCTGAGGCTTTCTCTGAGTGGTAAAAAAAAAAGGACTTTTCCTTTCTTTGATCCTCACTTTTGTCCAAGTTCACTCTGGGAAAAGCGGTCAGCTGAAATTAAATAGCTTTTTTTTTGTCTGCTACAGTAATAGTAACTAAATCTTACACACTAGTCCTTTAAAAATCCCTGTCAGTGACACACTGTCTGACCATGTTCTGTACAGTGTAAAACTGGTAGCCTGCCAGCTGCTATCAAGCCAACAAAACAGAGCATTTATGATATTTCCAAAGACCTTTTTTCTTTCATTCTAAGAACAACAAACTGTTAAAAATACATTTTAAAAAAACATGTCGACATAATTGAATTACGGTGATGAGGGTTAAATTGGGTTTGTTTTGGGGGATTGTATTGTTAATTTAAGGGATTATGGAAATGGGATTTGGCTCAAATACATTTTCTGACAATAATCGAAGAACACGTGTGTGCGTGTGTTCCTGTTTGTTTGGGTCAAGGTGTGTGACTTTCAAAAAGGCTTTTCATCTGTCAGCAAAGAAAATCTCAAACAGCTTTTATCGCTTTTAACGCTGTGTGCTCACCTGTGTGCCGCACGTGTGTGTATGTTTACCCCCTCTCGGAACACACACACACACACACACACACACACACACACACACACACACACACAGATTGCAGCATGTATAACAGCTGTGAGGCAGCCGTTCTCAGCCCATAATTACACCTTTTATATTCTGAACGTCTGAATGTCGTCTCGTTGGGGTTTTCCTGGTTGAATGTGACATATATAGTAGTTTATAGTTTATATAACAGTGAAAACATGTTTATTTTATGTTGTGTGAGGACAGCAGCACTTCAAAACACTCAAACACTGTTGACAAGAAGAAATGTACTTGGCATTTCATGGTTTGTTTTGTTGTTGCAAACGTACGTAGATGATGTTACATCACATCCAGACATTTCAAGCATCTCCAGTGTGTTGAGCCTGAAGGTTCATTCATAACTTTGGAAAGAGGAGTTCGACAAAAAAATCTTAATCTTAATCATTTTGATTTAAATTTGTAAATCTGTGTCACTTATTGGAAACATGTGTGTGTGTTATATTACAACACACAACAATATTACAACAAATGTCAGAGGCCATTTTTCTTCTACTCTAACTTTAATAGAGAGCCAAAGTCATGACACCACTTCCTGTCTAGCTTCTGTAATTCAATGCAGACTCAGACTGCTCTGCATCCACTACAGCAGCTGCTATCAGAAATTTAAACCTTTGTTAAGTTTTCATTGTGCACAAAGAAAAACTACAGCTCCCATTAAAAGAACTACAAGTGCGGGTACTTATGTCACTGTTGGTTTTGTCCATATCCATAAAACTCCCCAACTCTTTTTGCTAAAGTCAGTCTAATGCATCTTTCTAGTTGTAATCCGTCTTGTGTAAAGACTCCTCTCTGTCCTACTGTTGTTACAGACGTGTCTGAACTCGCCGTGACCTCCTGACTCACTCATGGACTCGCCTCCTCTATCGAGCTATTACGTGCAGCTTCACACGTCTACGACTTGTAGGGAATGAGGTTCTTTAAAGGCCGCTAAAAAAAAAAATATTGATTAAAGTTAAAGTTAAAGTTAAAGTCCTTCATCTAAACATATGAAGCGAGCCTTACAACATACTATAAAGAAAGGTTCTGTTCCAAGGATGGATTTTCAGCTATTGGCATGGTTACACGCTAATGGGATTTTTAATGAGGTTTTTCCTCTTCTTGAAGAGAAGTTGGAAGTTCTGGTTTGACTTTGGCTCTCTATATACAGCTTCAGGAGGAGAGGACTCATGGTAAATGTAATGTAAATTGCTTATTAACGATACTTGAGTGATACACTCTCAGCAGCTGCTGGCACTGTGGCACTGAGGAATGTTTTGTGTTGTGAACATAATAAAACTCTTTGAGTGTCAGAAAACGTGTGTACACTTGCATGTGTGTTGATATGTTCATGGAGATGTGCCTCACCTTTGATTTAGGCTATGGTTTTTGGCAGGATGAGAGCGAGTGAATGAGCGAGCAGCAGGGAGGTGGAGAGAGGGAGAGAAGGGAGGAAAACCACAAACTGTGTTTTGTTGCAGCCTTAATAAACCAACTAATCCCTTAACACACTGTCTCTGTGAATGTGTGTGTGTGTGTGTGTGTGTGTGTGTGTGTGTGTGTGTGTGTTTGTGTGTGTTGTTTCTGCAGGCGCATTGACTACAAACTGAAGAAGCAGGACAGCACCAAAACACTCCTTATAAAGAGTGAACAGCTGCTGAGGATTGAGGAGCATGACTTCGCTATGAGACCAGGCTTCGGAGGTCAGACATACACACACACACACACACACACACACACACACACACACACACACTTCTTCCTCTTCTTCAGTTGTCCATCGAAATCCAATGACGACGTCCACTCCTTTAAAGGTGAAATCTTTGACATCTGAACAGTTCTATCCTGGACCACATAGTTCTATTGCAGGTGGGACATGTATATGTGGTGGTCGTGGTGGCAACCATGCCTGTATTTTTCCTGGCTCTGTTCTACTGTCTTCTGGTTGTCCTCTCTATCTCCAGCATATGAACCCCATCCCTACACAGCTGTTGCCAAGTGATACAGTCAGCAGCAACATCCCCCAGGTCCTCCTTATGCTCATGCTCATGCCAGGTAATTCCCTGGATGTGCTGGAAGCAGCTTATGTGGAAGCATTTTATGGACTTGATGTGACAGCTGTGGGTTAACCAAGCTTTGCAGCTAAAGAGGAGGGGGGTGACACAGACCGCTTGATATACAGCAACCTTTGTGGAGGGATGAAGGTTCTTGTTCTGGAAGACCCTGCGCCAAAGTCTCCCAAAGGCAGCTGATGCCTGTTTAATGTGGCTCTGGATGTCATTGTCAGTGTTGCTATCCTCAGAGAGAATGCTCCCTACATATTTGAAAGATGGCACTATTGACAGCTGTTCATCACCAACAGTGAAGGCAGGTAGACTGGGTGGGACACTCCATTGGATGCTCCATTGGCAGACCACTTCTGTCTTGGTGGTATCGACAGTCAGCCCCATCCTGCTGTGCTGCCACAGCAAGGACATTCTGAAGATCCTCCAGAGTATGTGCCACAAGAGCACAGTCACTGCTGCTGTCTTGGTGACACACAGGAGGAAAATGTTAATGGCACTAGCACACACCCCTGCCTCACCCCTGTTTGTACAAGGAAGGACTTGGACTCTTGTCCTCCTATGGTCACCCAAACCGGCGGAGGATGTTTTTTTTTTTTGGGACAGCCAAACCTGAGGAGGACATCCCTTAAGAGCTCTCTTTGCTCAGTGTCAAATGCTTTGGGGAGGTCAACAAAGGCCATAAACAGGTCCTGATGTTCCTCCTGGCACTTTCCCTGAAGCTTTCTTCTTCCTAAATCCACACTGCAATTTAGGCAGCATTGACACAGATCACCCACTTTCTGTTGGGATTTTGCAGTTACAAGAGGTGAAGCACTTTCATATGGAGCTTAACCACAATCATACGAAGGTCAGTCCAGCAGTCTTGCTGACCTTGATGTCACTGCGTTTCATACTGATGAAGTCAATCATGTGCCAATGCTTATAGAGAGTGTTCATCCGCAAGGTCTTATATTTGCCTTCTGCTGGATGCTGGTGTTGGTTATGGTAAGGTTATGCTCAGAACAAAGAGTAAGTAGCCTCATGCCATTTGCATTCACCTTGCCAATACCATGCCTACCTAGCTCTCCACTCCATATCCTGTTGTTCTGTCCCACTCTAGCATTGAAGTCCCCAAGCAAGAGGATCTTGTCACTCTTCATCCAGTGCCTGATAACAGCATTCCTTGGCCTCATTCTCAGATGGCAAAGTTGGAGCATAGTGTGGAATAACGTTTCTTTGCCAGGGGGATACGAAGGGTCATTAGCCTTTCATTATGCCAACAGGTGTCTCTGTGAGACTTGGTAGATAGGTGCTTTTGATGGCCAGTCCCACTCCATGGAGATGTCGTCCACCTGGGGGGAAACCTTTCCAGAAGAAGGTGTACCCCATCCTCCTTCATCCAGGAGCCTGGTCTTACTCAAGGCAGTAATGTTCATGTTGTAGCCCCTCAGCTCAGCAGTGATCAGGGCTGTTCTGCAGTGAAATCTGTCAGAGATGCCATACAAGTCCAGGAGAGTCCTCACATTCCATGTTGCCAGTTTTAGGTTGAATTATTTCTATTGCGACCACAGTAGTGGAATGACCCGATAGGCACAGTAACCTATCCAGGTGAGTGATTGAATTGGCAATTTTTAGACCTTTTCTAGGCCCTTCTCCAGTTGGGGTTAGCAGTGCAGCCCCTAAATAGGGCTGCTCAGTCACACGGGGGTCTGCTGAAAACAGCTGGAACTCAGTCCCAGTTATTAGTGACCAAATACCCTGTGCCTCTACCATGCAGGGTTCTGACTAACAGCTCCCGGTCCGTTCATACCTGCTCCTGTTGCCAGATACCCCATCGCCATCAGACTTCAACCATATGTAAGGACCAGGTATTGTTCACTGTGGTCAAATGTGGAGACCTGCACAAGCAATTAGCACTGTCCTCACCATGATGAGGTAGATCCCGGTGGTAAGGATGGTCCCAGGACAACCAATCGCAAATCTTGGCTGCAGGAGGCTGCCGGGTCCTTTGTCTATCCAGGCCAGCCTATTGCGCTCCCCCAGCACATTGCTTTTCTGTCAGGGTGTGCTCCCTTAGCCTTTGTCTCAACAGACTTACCACATGGCAGTGGGGCTATTTGCCTATAGCTGGGACAGTGGTTGAAGGGTGCTGGGGCATGTCCACACAGTGGCGGGTCTGCACACTGAGATACCCAGTTTCCATGTGTGGCCCTGGGGAGGCACTGCAGGACTCTTGGTTGTGGAGAGGCTCTGTACTGTACTGTATAGTACACACTCGGCTCCTCTTTTCACCCTCTGATAACGAGGCTAGCCAGCGGCAATAGCTGTAAGCAGAGAGTAACAAACAGCCTCCTTAATAGAGGGTGAAAAGAGGAGCCTGGTGTGTAAGCCTCCTTCTGCCAGTACAGACCCTCTCTACCACCAAGACTCCTGCAGTGCCTCCCCAGGGCCAATAATAACCACAAGGCGGCATGCAGCATTCACTAACTACAAGCACTACTACACTTCTGCACTACTGCACTAGATGCTTCACACACACACCTCATTTCATCTCAGATCCCAGATAATTTAATCCACTCACTCACACATCGTCTAACAAAAAAAAAGCACTTCTCGTCCCACGCTGATGATGATGATGATGTGTAGGCAGTGGTTTGATGATGTGAGGATGGGCACTGGGTCACCCAGACAACGGATGTGTCAATCCAAAATCGCCAGCTCTGACCCAGATTACACTACATTGTGTGGCAGCACGAGTGTGTGTGCGTGTGTGTGTGTCTGAGCATTTGAAATACAGTAGGACTCTGTGTGCTCACTAAAATGGGATTGTGTGTTCCTGTGTGTGTTTCTGCAATATAATGAGTGCCTCTATGTGTGTGTGTGGGGGTGGGGGGTGGGGTGGGGGGCACTGTGTGGGTCGGGGGGATTCGTGTGCATTAATCTGGATTATATTCCAAGTCTGGAGCAGATGGAGGGGTGGGAAACAAACTGCTGTCTGCAATGAAGATCATCACTATCAAACACACAACAATCCATGCATAAAGAAACATATTCCGTGCAAGCACATGACGCAAAATGCCACATGATTTCATGTATAAGAAGAATCAGAGGACATTTACTGGAGCTGGTAGTTCATAAGAGGGATTATGGGTGAAAATTATACTGATATATGAACTAAAAGCTCTTGGGAAGATGTACTTTGTAACTCTATAAGTTACTCTTTGTGTATATATATAAAGGCACTATCAAGAGATATTCATTGTTAGCATACATAGGTGAGAAATTAAGTACATTTACTCACACAAGTACACCTTTTTACACATATATTTCCATTTTTGGGAGGCTTTCTAATTTTCCTCCACTGCATTTGAGAGGGAAATATTGTACATTTTACCCCACTACATTTATCTAATGGCTGGAGTTATTTTGCAGTTTCAGATGTTACATCCAAGATGAGACAAATATTGCTATAGTCAAATGACAGCTCCCTTAGAAGATTTTTAAGAGCCATGAGCAAAATTCTGTACCAATCCATGTTGTTGATGTTGCAATATTTCCAACCAGTCCTCCAAATTTAATGACCAAATACCTGGCTCAACCATGTGTTTCCAGAAGGACATATTGGCAGGACAACATCAAACAAATTGTCTGTGCTTTCCGAAACCATTACACATCACTGTTAGGAAATAATAATGTTTTATGATGTGACACCGCTGTGGTTCGGTTTAGGGAGAGATCATGGTTTGGGTTAAAATTATCACTTTGTTAAGGTTAGAGAAACATGTGGTGCAGGCTAAAGTTTATACTTCCTGAAACTTAGGTGGACTTTGTCGTCATGGCTACAATAATAACCACAGGGTTAATGTTAGGGGACGATTGTAGTTATGCTTTTTTTTTTAAAAAATATCTCAACTCGCGATTGAAAACAGGAAACAAACAACTCTCTCCTGTGGCAAAGTCCACTGTTGGGTTAAAGCCTCCATCCACCCAATGCGCCACCTCCAAATGAGGAAATTTGTGTATATAGATGTCATCTCCATTGCACCACTGGCATCTGTCACTCAAACGTAACTATATCTCGTTTTTGGGCGCCTGATATTATGACCTATCGTGTCGTTTTTCATGGGAGGACAGTCTCAATATTTCACAGGATAACTGAATACTTTAATCCGCTGGTGGCACTATAGGAATAGTCAGAGGTTCACCAAAGTCAGTAAGATCTGTCCTCTGAGAAACATGAATGTCTGTATAAAATTTCATGGTAGGAGTCAGGATGCTAACTGTGGTTTCCAGTGTCAGCCTGGGGAACTTTGTGTCCCCAATCAATCATTCCCACCTAAGTGGTTTTACAGTCATTGTAAGAATGACCAAAAGAGGCAGCACATCACCAAAATGTAAACATAAGTCTTTTTAAGTTTTTGAACAAAGGACAATGGTGTCATTTTTCTTGTGACAACAGTCTCTTCCTTTCATTCTTTAAATGATTTGAAAGCAGGATAATCCCAACAAAGAAATGATCTACAAGGTTTTTATTAAAACTACTGTAACCTTTACTCTTTGTAGATTTTACTGCTAATATTTGTTTAGCTAAAGTAGAGATCTGAACACAAGTCTTGAGCTGCAAGTAAAGGTTTTCAGTGCTTCTTCCACCACTGGTTCCCGTCCTATCAAGCACATTTTGACTCTCTTGTTTAATTCCAGGACTTTTATGAGCTTGTCTCAGTGTTTTTTGTGCCTTTCTGACCCTGATACATACCACACAGCCTCCTTGTTGTCATCATATCTCCCTCTTCCTCTCCTCTTTAGTCTATATGGTTGGTTGGTGTCCTGCATGCGTCTGTGGTCCTGCCTGTTGCTCAGGCTGGGGACAACAAAAGCACCACTGTCTGCCCCACGGCCCTGTGGCATTTCCATGGACTATAATTTTACCCTGAAAAGGAGGGAAATCTCAGCTTTTTCTGCCTCCGATAAGCCTATAGCCCCGTGTGTGTGTGTGTGTGTGTGTGAGTCACTCAAGAAGCTGAAGAATCAAAACCATTCCCTCCTCAGATCCAGAAATACCCCATGTGACATTTTTATGTTATTTCTTGCACGTGTTATGGGCTTGTAGTATATCTATATCTAGGTTGACCTTTAAAGGATGTCTATAAACTTAAATGAATCCCCACAAACTTGTGCTATAACTCCACATCAGACCACCTCATTCCTTCCACGTTACACATCATGACACCAAATGCCTGTAATTGATTTACAAGCAGATCCTGGTGGCTTGCCAGAGGCTGCCATATTTTTGCTGCATCTCTTATTGTTACAGTATGTGACCTCGCCTCGCTGCAGTTCCAGGTAATCAACCTTAGGTCTAATTGCAAGATTCATTCCTGTCATAAAAAAAGAGGATTGGCAGCATGAAAAGGTTTAAAAAGTTGCTCTTGAGGGAGAGTTTTTTGCTACTGTGGTTGACAGGAAAAACATGCCTAACTGTCCGTACATTTTGGAAAATTTGACAGGGTGCAGGGTATTGCCTCGAAGCTAACACTAGCTTGCTGGGCGCTGCACACTTGGGCTAAAGTTGGCTACTTTAGCTACATTGTTCTAACAGGCCAGGTATCATAATCAAGTAACAATAAACTCAACTATTGCAACAATAGTCCGACAAGAGTCCTGGAGCCGGTGAGTCAACTGTGGCTTTCTGTTAATGGTTTGTGGTCTCCAAGTCCAACATGAGATAACCCCGATGACATCTCTATGACATCATCAAGGTTAAGTTTTAAACTTTGGAGTGCTCCTTCCAGAGCACATTTTCACAGGCCAAATAGTACTTTTCATGACATGCACATCTAATTATCTAGACATACTGTATTTTTAGTTAAAAGGACCATAACAAAGCGTTTTGCAAGATTCAGCTTCTTAACTGCAATTCAATTTTAAAATTGAATTGCATTTGCCAGAGTAGTAGCAGAGAGTAAAAAAAGAGTATTTGTATCTGCTGGTTCTGGTTAGTGGCAGTCTGAAAACGGAGCCAAAATGCAAGACAAATGATGTATGATAATACAGAGGAGACTTTTCAAATCAATTAACAATATTATAACCCTGACAACTTTGGTTTTGTTACCCTCAGCTTCTTCTGTCTATGTGTGGAAGTGCCTCTGATGTGTATGCATGTGTGTGGGTGGGTGTAGTTTAATGTAATGTAATGTAATTAAATGAACACAATGGCTGTCTGGAACTGCAGGGAAAATACATCCTAAAGTTTCCAAAATGGTCAGCCGTGATGTGAAGCATATGTTATTTTTACTGTAGTAAGTGAGCTTTAACATGTACAATCACTGGTTTGGTCCTTTATAGGTTTAGTAAATAAAGGCTATATATGTGTGTGTGTGTGTATGTGTGTGTAGGCTAAAAATCTACAGATTCAGGCTGTGAGCACAGCTTTGATTACATTACAGTGTTTCAGTGTTACGCATGGTTGGGCGGAGTCAGGTTGGATTGTGTGGAAGTCTGACTGTTTATGTCTGTTTATGTTCTCCAAAAGCTGCCCAGAGAATCACCTCTTAATCCATCTCCACCTCTCTCCTTTCCCCCTCCTTTGATTGGTGGGGATGGAAACTCGAATGAAAACACTCGACGGGGGCTGGACAGAAACATCCTGAGACCTTAAAGCTGCATTATGCTGCTTATGACTGCATGAATTGATCCATCTGCAGCGTTGTGTTCAGGGATTAAACGACTCACTCTAAAACGCTGAGCACACAAACATTTTGGGACAAAAAAATAATGGCCTTAAAGCTGCATCAGGCAAGATTTTTATGTTATTGGGGTAAACTGAGAATGTCACCAGAGCTGGATTTGGTGACAATCTGTGCAACAGACAAGAAATTAAACAGAAACCTTCTGCTGCCATACGGGGTCATGTGCAGAAAAAACAAATTCCAGGTCACGCTCTGGAAATGCAAACTGCACCTCCTTTACTTCAATTATGTAAAACTTGTAGAGACAAGAGGTAGCTGTCAGTCACTTAATTGGTTAATGGTATGAGCTAAGTCAATAAGAAAAATCTCACCATCCATTTCAGTCCTGACACTTAAATCCCGAGGCTGTGATTTTCTGTCATGGTGAAACAGGTTCAGTAAGTGTTTTTCTTTTTCCTCAGAACAAATGAGAGACAAACTTGTCTGAACACACAGACATGATAAACATATTTTTAGATTCAGTGGCACTTTCTAGCATATTATTATCTCATTACCACAATGTTGATCACAGATATACTGCATGTCCATAAATCTGCTTAGAAATAATTAGAAAACAGACTTATAACCTCAGAACTTGCCTGAGAGTAATTACATTTTTAAGTTTTCTTGTAGCCCAGATGTGATCTCAATTTGTTTTTTCAGGGTGGTTACCCTTACACCAACATATGTCTTCAGTCTACATAACAGATGTTAAATGCTTTTTGCAACCGCTAGTATGAAAAAAAATGACATTGGTGGAACAGGTACATTACTTCCAACTTTCTCTCCTTCTGAAAACAAAATGGCAATTCAGTGTAAATCAGTCAATTCTGTCTATTTGGTCAATGATGCGAATTTACACGTTTCACATTTCACCAAATTTGAACCCTACATGAAAGCACAGCACAAATTTGATTTGCCTCCAAAGGTTAAATCCACACATCATGACAGATCCATGAACGCTGATGCTGAACAAATGTTGATAAGACAGCAGAAGCACTAAGACAATTTTTAAAAGTTTTCCATCCCTAATAAATTGTACAGTAATAAATTGTGTTTTTTACCTCCATGCACGATGGTCCACAGGTAAACACGAGCCTTGACACCTACACCTAGGTTCACATTTTTTCAAGTCTATCATAAAATAACAGTCAGGAGCCCAAATGAACATTGAAACATGTTTTTTGCTTGCTGTAATCATTCCTCCTGTTCATAGTGACCATTAGAAGATCCCCTCATAATGCACTTACAATGGAAGTGATGGAGGACAAAATCCACAGTCCTCCTTCTGTGCAACAAATGTATTTAAAGGTTTATCTGAAGCTAATATGAAGCTTCAGCATCCAAATGAGTCAAATCAAGTAGATATCTTTCAACGTTACAGTCTTTTTAGTGCCAAAGTCCATCTTTTTGTTACTATATATAACATATGGACGTTACATATGGACACCTGACTGCTGTTTTAAGACATACTTGAAAAATTGTGAACCTGTCCTTTAATACCACAAAAAAAGGTTAAATTACCTCATTACAGTCCTAACTACTTCACTGTAAGTCCATTCTCAGTGTTTGTGCACTGCAGGTTTCAAGCTTCCATATCACACACGTCTAAATTGCATACTGGACCACGATTGGCACCAAACTAGTTGTGATGTCACAAATCCTGCTGGTAGGTACACATGTTAAAATCAGATGTAAAGCGAGCACAACACACACAACACACATCCAACTGAAGGAACAAGAAGGAAAACTTATTTTTGAGAGGACGGGGACTTTAAAAATACTGAACCTTGGGAGTTGAACTTGACCTCCTTTTACTAGTCTCTCTATAAAAGTCCTGCCTCACGTCTTAAACATACACTAACTGGGTGCGACATGGGAAAAGGAAAGAAGTAAAAAAGTGAGAGCAAGTGACCTTCTGTTCCAGGTTTTTCTCACCAACAGCAGTCGTTGTCGGGGCTACGCTAAATGTTGAGTCTGCACTGCTGGTGGTTTTACGAGTCACTCCAGGACAAAGCCGGGCTATGGCAGGAGCTTTATGGTCCTGGCTGTCAGATAAACTTCATTAAATAAAGTGTTTATTGAGCTGTCGGTCCTGCTAACATTCAAGTGGAATTAACACACTTTACATCCAGGTACACGCAAGAAAATACACACATACATACTTTCAAGAACGTCTTTTTTTTTTCTTGCTGTCTTTGAGGTTGAAAGTAGGAATGTAACCTGGTAAACCACGTCCAGACAGAGGTCGCAGACAAACCCAAAACCAGTGAGAGTGAGGCTGTGTGTGTGTGTGTGTCTATGCATACTAAACCAGCAGACATGGTTTTGGAGATTCACAGTTCAAAAGACACCGGCATTGTCTTGATTTTTACTTTTTTCTCTTTTGTATTTGAGTTTAATAAACTAAAATAATTTTTAAAAACCTGAAAACAGAAGTGTGCGCACACTCACAAACACAGATAATAAATCAATTTCTAATATGCCAATGACTACCTGTGATTACAGCAATACCAGAATTAACAAAATGTATGAACAAGCCACAGATAATCCTTACTAGCCATGTAGGTTAAAAAAAAAAGTGGGTTAAATCTGACAGAACAATGACACTTTTTAATCAAGCCAGTGTCATTTTTTGTCCACTCTAAAATATATCAAAACAACTATTAGCTGGATTGCCATGACATTTCCTACAAACATTAACAGTCATCAGATAATGAAGCCTGCTGCCTGGTGCTACCACGAGGTTGATATTTTAGGGTTTTGAGTGATATGTATTAACAACTATTCGATGGATTGACATGTAATTTGGTACACACATTCATATTCTCCTCACAATGAACTACAGTAACTCTAGTGATCCCTTAAAGGGGACATAACATGCTTTTTATGATTTTCTGTTAGTTATATACTGTTATGATGTTGGATGTCTATGCTTCAGACAGAGGCTGAACTGAGGGGCTGCATAAAGGGCCAGTATAAGATAAATAAGGAGTTTTTAAACTGTATATCATAGTGCTAATTAGCAAATGCTATCATGCTAACACACTAAACTAAGATAGTGACAAGGGCAAACATTATACCTGCAAAACATTAGTATGATAACAGCCATTATGAGCATTGTAGCAAACTGAAGTTAGCATTTACTGTAGCTAAAATCATTGCTGCAATAAAGAGGGAGACTCTCAATGGACAACGGAGACAGTCGGAGGTGTCAGTAAGCTAGTTTTTGATTGCCTTGCTAGCTTGTCTAGTTGTACTGTAAAAGAAGGCAAAGTGAAGAAGAACAAAACACAACTGTCACTGGAAAATGAGTAAAACTGTACTGTAAAGAGGAAAACATAGTTAAGTTTGTGAATCAACCTGCTGTATTTCTTTATTTTTTCACCTAATTTATCAGATTTTGAAAATCACATTTAAGGATTCTTCGGTTACTTTCCAGTCTCTGCATCATAGATTTATTAACATAATTTTCCTTCAAATTCTTGAATGTGTGGATCTTTTGCCAAGCAAAACATTTCCACCACCTCTGATCAGAATGTCTGCTCAGAGAAATAATAACATAATAAGAACATAATAACAAAGGCACAGCTCAATGTCAATGAAGTAAAAACATAACAATAAGTTCCTGCCAAAATGTGTCTGTTGTAACATTTTTAATTTAAAACTCATAAATCAATATTGGCAAACCCACAGTCACTGTGCTCTATTAGACTAACGTATTGGCTCACACAGTGGTCAGTCCAGGGCTTCCAATTCTCACACACTGACCATGAGCCTTTTCACACGCCAAACGTCCATTTTCTCACACAATGAAAAACAAATTCATAACTGATAATGTTGTGGTGTGAAAAGAGGACACTGACCTGTGACCAACTAGTGCAGATGGCTGTTTCTTGACTTAATCCAAGAGGTGATGTGGTGTAGAAATGCAGAAAATTTGTTCCAAATTACAAATTTTTTCCTAGGGCAGGACCATGGTCCGCATCCACCAATTATGTATCTTTCCATGTTTGCTCCCTCATTATAAAACATAACCAGGCGCCTGTGCACATACATACTTATCCACGCACACACATAGTCTACATACTGTACTAAGCACACACATATGGAAAAGATGTTGGTTCATAAGGCCAGAGAGAGGTCGAGTGGGTCAATTTACCACAAATAATTCTCACCAAGGCAAGAGTCTCCTGTGCCAAAGTACAGCCTCGACAGAGCAGCTGGCATCGCTGTACACATGTTTAGCTGTCTGGGTTACATTTAACAGTTCATTTAGCATTAAAATGACTATATTTCAACAAGTAGTTAGGACCTACTTTACATTTAAAATAGTCATTTTAATGCTGTTTGAACAACAACTTTGTGAAGCCTAGATCTTTCCCATTAGAAGCAAGCTCAGTGAATGAGGTGAAAATTTAAATTTGACAGAACTGGTTTTGCAGTTCTGTAACCTGACAGTCAGCCACTCTTGCAGTGCATTCCTTTCATTGTTAAGCTTTTAACATTGATTCCAATGAACAGCCTGGAAGTGTTTATGAGTTTAAGACGACTATGAAATCATTCTTCATGTTTGTGGTCGAGGCAGGAATGCGGGTTAAAATTAGCCAAGTAGATTTTTGGAAAAGAACAGGACCATCAAACATTGTTACGGGGTGGATAAATGTCCTGAAACTTCCCAAAGTTTGTTAAGTCATGATTACTTTGTGGAGGCAGAGCAGCAAACAGGGATTGAGTAGCTGTGATTGAAGTGTGGGTTTTTTTGGGGAGGGGGGATTTGAGCTGTTTAGCTATTTCTGCTCTGTTTGTGTGCACAAATCAGGTTGTTCAGGTTTAGCGGTTAAACAAGCTTAATCTGCTAATGAGGCGGATGCAGTGGGGGAGCGTGGAAGACAGATGTGGGTGGCTGCGGTGAGCTGGTGGTGAGGACAAAGGATGTTGTTACCAGTGTTTGACCAAAATTAGGTTTGAGAGCCGACACCGGTGATAGGATTGAAGAGATGCTATCGAAGCTACTGAATTTTCATATCATTTTATACCAAATATTAACAAATATTCAGTATTTTCTCCAGAGTTGTATTCTTTTAGGATGGAAAAAGATCTTGCAAAGACTGGAGATCTTGCAGCATCACTATTTACAAAAAAGGTGTCGTCCTGTTCTTGTATTTTTACAACTTAAAACAGCTACACAGTTTATACAGCTGCCCCACATCAACCACCTTCAACCACCAACTATCTGGACACAGCACTTTCAGCTGCTGGATGTTGGAGTATTTCTGTTTGGAAACCTGCAAACTGCATGAAATACAGTATAAAAACAACAGCAGCAGCCTGGATAATTATACAAAGGCAGAAATTCACAGGTTTAACTTCTCCAACTGGCCTGAAATCAAATGTGAAAAACCAGTAAATAAAAGAGGAAGTCATGTTATACAGAAAAATGAAGGGTGAATAAATGTGAATTATAGAAAGGGAAGATAAATGGCCACAAGAATGCTGAGCTTTCAAGTTTCATTAGGAGTCATTAATAAAACCATCATGTTAGGAAAGTAGTTTAAACACACACACACAAAGGTCAATCATTTACTGCATACTGCAATTAGAAACTGAGTACAATCAGCCACCATCAGTAATCAATACAAACACACATTATTAGGCTGTAAACCATTAATCAAACTAATAACTAACAGCAGTGAACATCAGACAGCCTTATCGTACTCTAGCTGTTCCCTGGAGTTTCCCTGGTGTCAAAATGTTAAAAATATACATACCAGTAGTTGAAATAAACTGCAGCTTCCTGTGCTCTCTGGGGAAAATATTTATGCCAAATCACCCTGCTGTAAAATCCAGCTAGAACCAGCTTCAAACTTTAGCTGGTCATTAGCTGGTCTTGCTGGATTTACCTGGTGGGCCAGTTTGTTCAAGCTGGTTTAACTGGTGATCAGCTGGTAGACCAGTTTTGTGTAGCTGGTTGAGAGGTGGAGCAGCCAGGTTGGTAGTGCTGGTGTAACTGGTCAGGTGGTTTCAGACCAGCATGGCCATACTGGTGTAACTGGTCAGGTGGTTTCAGACCAGCATGGCCATGGAATTTTTTTGGTTGTTGCTTTAGACACAAACATGGTTGGACTTCAATCAAATTTCATAGAACATGCTGAGCAGGCTGAGCCAATAAGCGAGCTTTGTGGTGGCAAAAGGCCCCGTGGCCAACAGAGTGCCCCAACAAATGTAACATAAAAGAATAAAATAAAAAGAAATACAACTCTCTATACTAAGCATAATAAGCATCGTGGTTATTCATTGAGTTGTTTAAGAAATATGACAAATTAACAATTCCTTACATGTCCACAAAAACACATACACATAAACATACACCCATGAAAGAGATAAAATTACATTAGAACAATTCTACAAATAAATAAAAGCAGGCATGCACAGCTGCATTAAAAAAGTAGTGACAGCCATAGTGTTTAATGGCTATCGCAGCGGGAAACCAAACTAACTGTACAACCAAACAAACAAACAGTTGACATTGTGTAGAAGCGTTTCGAATAATTAGCAGCATGTGTTAAAAAAGGCACCAACACAGTACACCTGAGCTGACATCATGCTAGCTTGCGGCATGACAGAAGTTAGTGCTACCAGTTAGCAAGCGAGCTAACTGCCAAACGATGGCGTTTACTTGCATCCCAGCTGTCAGTTTAACATGATGTGCAGCTGGTGAGCTTCCTAGCAGGACATTAAACTGCTGTAGATTTCATCAGCAGATTGGAGATGTGGTATGAAGTGCTCGCCATGTCGGTGCTGTTATCCGTTAGCCTCCTGCTAGCAGACTGCGCTCCATCACGGAGCTGAACTGATAACATGCACTGTAGCACGATACAAACGATCTCTCTGGAAGGGCAGATTGTTGAGACATTTGAATCGTTCACGATCTAATATTGTCATATCCCCCATAACCCCTAATATGTTGTTTCCAATATCAAAACTACAGTGTTTTATTGAATGTTCACAAGTTTAGAAAGAAAACAAAACAAAAGAACACAAGTTATCCTACTCCAGACACATACATGAACACACACACACACACATAGTCAAATCTACACATAACCACACAATATATACATACATCAGTGTTGTTCACTTCACTTGTACTATTTATTTCATGGGTGCCGCACTGGCAGGACAGTCTATCAGAGAGCTGCACTAATCATGAAGTAATTCTGTCGACTAATTTGTCATCCCATGATGGACAATATGTAATGCAGCCAATACAATCTGAATTAAAAACAGGCTTACCTTTATACAGGGATGAGCAGAGCCATATGTTTCCTTGTCTTTCTTCATGTTGTATTCTTAGTGTGTTGTTGCAGTCCTTGTGAATTATGTGTATTGGGTGGTTTGTCTCAGCCAGCAGCTAAGTTTACAAGAATTTGCCAAATTTTAAGATACATGGCAAACTCACATAAACAGTTAGGCTGCATACTGACAGCGTTTGTGTTATTAGCTTAAACAGCACACTGTGGTTGTGTAAAACATAGCAACGGTGGATGGGACACTGCTGGCAAAGCAGGTGAAAATATCGCTTTTGTACATGTTTATGCTTGTTGAACAGGTGGTTTGATAAAGTACAGTAACGAGCGTAGTTGTCGTCAACTCAAGTAAAACATTATTTTTCACTTCACCTGGTTCACTGAGTCAACTCTGTCCTCCACTGCTGTCTGCTCTGTGTTTCTATGTGTGTGTGTGTGTGTCTGTGTGAGACACAGAGGAGAGGACAATGTAATCCAGACAAAGTCTCACTCAAGGAGAAGTCTCGTTCCGAAATCTCGTGAGATTTGACTTGTAAAAATCAGCTAAATATTCAATCAAGTTCAACAATTGTTGTCCCCATCAGTCACTTAGACACAAAAAGATGGGAAATAGGGTCCAGGTTGAAAAATACCTAAGTTTCCCTTTAAGGCTACAAACAACCCATAATGCAACACTCACTGTAGGAGCTGGTGGTATTCTCTCCATTCAAAAAGAATATCTGATCTGATCAACACATAATTGTTTAGTGCTCGAATAATAGATGAACCCCACTTTTTTAAATGTAATTTTTGGAATAAAACATTGTCTTATATTCAGGCCAGTATGGTAATGATGTTCTTCTTCTGTTGCTGTTTTAGGCGCAGCCATCCCAGTAGGCATTGATGTGCAGGTGGAGAGCATCGACAGCATCTCAGAGGTCAACATGGTGAGGACTCAGTTTGTCACATTATTCTAAATTTATTTCCAAACTGGTGGTTTCATGCAGCTTTGATGACATGAAAAACATTCACATCATGACTTTTTACACCTTTTCTATCTACTAGTGAATGCTCTGTGTAGTTTAATGGCAGAAAATGTACACAATTCAATCAATTAATGGTTAATTAATATAAGTAAGTTAACCTGTGTGAAAAAAACATGTCATAACATGTACGGTATGTTCATATATCTGTTAACATTAACAGTATGATTCTATGACTGGTCATTTTTTCACTTCTTTATTTTAGATCTTAAACTTTTAGTATTAAAAATAGGTTCGAATCTTCATTGAATAAGTGACACTTCAAAAGTATTTTTCGTTCTTTGTGTGGCAAGATGTTTTAAAACAAACCTGATTTTTGGTAAAAAATTAAGACACAACAGTTGTGTTCTGACATATTTAAACCTGCCTTCAAAGGGTCAAAATCTGCACCTCTGGCAGGTTTTGTCCACTTAAAGATTTCAGAGGGTTTCAAAAAGGTTGTGGCGTCTTCTTCTGAATTAAGGTGAAGGCCGGCCTGACATCACTTCCTGTCGGTTCGCTTTATCTGGGCTCTGACCCCGTGATGGCTCTGCTTTCAACTCGACTGGCCACTTACAAGTGATTTACTCCAACCAAGAGAGATAAATGGTGGAGGGGAAGGCGTTGTTATAGCAGCCAGGACTGGAATGGTAAAAATCTGCATGTGGTCCGTCCCCCACTTTAGGCTTCAGTAATATTTTCTCCTCAGGCAGACTGCAGAAAAACGTCCATCTCATCCATCTCACACCAGATTCTAAATCTTTTAAGCTCCAAATACTCCCAAAATAAGAGTGACACCATGTTACAGACCCTGTTACAAAGAGAAGGTTTATAAGGTTTGAAAAGCTTTTATAGTAGGAGAGAACGGGGTAAATAGAGCCACCCCGTTTATCTAGGTAACCACCAGCAAAAGTAATCATGTGACCACAATTTAAGATAGTATAGCTCATCTTAATCAATCCATCTTGGACTCAAGCACATGGAGAGCAAGTGAATTCATCATGTTACTAAAGTTATCAGTCTTGTATCTTAATTAAAAAAGATAAGTTATGGACATTATTACATGTTAATTTAAGTCAGTGTAAGCTGCAAAACAAGGTCATAAACTCAACATAACTGTAGCTCTGAACCACTGTGTGAAACAGTTTTGTCAAAATGGAGGTTGTGGGGTAAAATGTGCCAGTGATGTTGGGGCAATTGAGTCAATGGATCAATTTACCCCCAAAATTATTTTCTGATATTCTAGAGACCAGAGACCCTGTTCATGTTAATGTTTGATCACTGTTACAAGTGCTATAGTGTTGATGAATAAATACCTAATTGTTAACTAATGTTAAGTTTAAGCCACACACAAACAAGCTGTACATACAGACGGGTGACAAATTAAAGGAGAAGCCAACATAAAGTGTCTTAGTAAGGTGTTGGACCACCAGAACAGCATTTGATGTTTTGATGATGGTGGTGGAGAACGCTGTCTAACACATCAGTCCTAAATCTCCCATAGGTGTTCAGTTGGGTTGAGATCTGGTGACTGTGAAGGTCATAGCATATGATTCACATCATTTTCATACTCATCAAACCATTCAGTGACCCCTCGTGCCCTGTGAATGAGGGCATTGTCATTGAAATGGAAATATATACACTTATGTTATTGTCTTAAGATTATGTTACACTGTAAGACTTTATGATCTCTGCTTCCTGTGTGAAAATGTTCCTAACTCTAAACACTGTAACTTTAGAGGGAATGTGCAGGGAGGAAAGGCAGATAAGGATTTGGCCTTCAACTCTTCATTCTCAGCAGAGACTGAAAGAAACTCCCTAGAGATACGGTGAATTAACTAAAAGTAACTGTTAGGGTGATGAATATGTGATGATTGTGATGCATGTGGCTGTATATGCAAGTACCAACACTGAACTTCATTCAATATCTTTTCAGCCAAGCAAACTGGGAGATCTGGACTTGCAAATATGTATTCTGGATATTGCAATAAAACTCTGAAAGACAACTTGCTCTCTGTGTCATCTTAAGTTTCCACTACAGTCATCCTGGAAGAAACAACTTCCATCAAGGTAGAAATGTTTCATCATAGGATAAAAGTGATGACACAGAGCAACGTTGTATTGATTAGCAGTGACTCTTCCCTCTAAGGGGACAAGTGGACCCAAACCATGCCAGTAAAATGCCCCCCACAGCATAACAGAGCCACCAGACCTTCTTACTGTAGGGGTCAAACATTCAGACCTGGACCGGTTTTTCCTTTAATTTGTCACCTGTCTGTATACAAAAAAGCACATTTACACAAATATTCTTTCTGTAGCTAACACAGAAAGATCACAGTTTAATCTTTACTCAAATTTGTTTGATTTTGTGTCATTTTTATATCAGTATTTAATGGTAACACCATTTACCCATAGAGCGCTCAATTTACTCCTACCTTGGGGCAAATTGTGCCATTGGACTAACTTTTTTTGATGGGTCATTGTTCTAAAACCATAATAATTAGATAACTTCTTTTAATTTCCATGGGTAGACAACAATCTGAGGTATATATAGTAACTATTTGAAAAAAATATACTTTCATTTTGTAGTAAAATCATTAAATGTAAAAAGTGTCTCATGTTACCCCGTTCTCCCCTATGTTTCCATAAATAAGGAGATTTGAAAATGATTCAGTTGTCTGGTATTACGTTTCCTAAAGGACTTCACCATGACTCTATACCTGCGTCACTACTGGAAAGACGAGCGGCTGGCGTTTCCATCTCGTAACAACCAGAGCAGGACGTTTGACTCACGGCTGGTGAAGAAGATCTGGGTTCCTGACGTGTTCTTCGTCCACTCCAAACGCTCCTTCATCCACGACACCACCATGGAGAACATCATGCTGCGGGTCTACCCCGACGGAAACATCCTCTACAGCGTCAGGTACAGGACAGGTGTGGGTGGAGGTTAAAATATGGAGGTGATGGAGGTAGGCTACTGATGAAAGCAGACAGTCTGGAAGGCAAAGATTCTGCCAATGAAATATAAATAAGAACTTACAGGCACAAAAGGATGTTTTATCAGGTGTCCTCTTACAGTAATTTAACCCTTTGTTGTGTTATCTGAACATAAGTGACAGTTGACTATCAGTAGTTGTAATGTTATGAACTGCAAAATGTATCCATCCCATAGTCTCATATTCAGCCCTTCAGGCAACTTTAGCTTTCTGCCTTATAGACATTTATTAGCGTTAGCTTATGCTGCGTTCATGTCATATCAGAGTTCATGTAATTAAGAGTTTCCAACCTGTAAATCGTGTTCTTGTCAACATCCAAACTGTAAATTAGCACTAGTTAAGTAAGGGTGTTTTCAAACCTGTGTTGTTAAGTCCAGTTGAATCTGACTCTGGTTTGTCGCCCCCCACCCTCCCCCACTCTCCCTCTCCCTCTCCCCCCCCTCCCCTCCTGAGACCCTTTAGAGGAAGTGGTCTCTGTACGGTCGCAAACAAATTCCGGAGCGGTTTATTTGTGGTGGGAACATGATCCGATCTCCATCTGACCGAGTACAAGGTGTACTCGTGTGTTTTGTATCTGGAGAATGAATCAAGATCCAACCTGAACTAACAATAAAGAATGTTGCCCTCTTGATATTTGTGCAGTTTGAAGCGTCTTCAGGATCAGACTTCATGTGCGTTTTTACGTTCTCACTCCCACCTCGGACACATCTGACCAATGAGAGGAGAGAACGTTCTCATCTGGCTTGTAGTGATGCTTTTTTGTTCACTTGAAAAAGAAACGGAACCAAGATTCAGACCAGAGCAAACAAACTACAGGTTTAAAACACCCATAATTAACTGTCAACACTCACCAAGCATTGAGCCAAAGCTTAATAACAAAAACAATAATATAATTCACATGTAAGACTTATAAACAGTAACTGAAACTGAATAAATTGAGAAAATAAGACAGAGAGAGAGAGAGAGAGGAGAGGACGGTTATGTTCAGGTTTCCATGGCAACAGCAAGAAAGGTCTATCCAGGACACAATGGATGAAGTCTGCAGGTGTAACTGTTATGAAAGCTGTATTTTGTGTGTGTTTGTGTGTGTGTTTTAGGGTCACTGTGACGGCTCTCTGCTCGATGGACTTCAGTAGCTTCCCTCTGGACACGCAGAACTGCTCGCTGGAGCTGGAGAGCTGTGAGAGACACACACACACACACACACACACACACACACATAACACATCATACTGTCATCAGTTTTATTAAATCATGAAGTAATTCGCAGAAACAAATGAGTGAGCGGAAGGATAACCTCATCTTTCCTGTTTTCTGTGAAACTGAAAACCTCCTTCTCTCTTTTTCCAAACAGACGCGTATAATGAGAACGACCTGATGCTTTACTGGAAGAATGGGAACGACTCTCTGAGGACGGATGAGATCGTCTTGTCTCAGTTCTTCATCGAGCATTTCCAACCCTCCAGTGGCCTGGCTTTCTACAGTAGCACAGGTCTTTGTTTGTTCGTGTGTGTGTGTGTGTGTGTGTGTGTGTGTGTGTGTGTGTGTGTGGACTAACCTGTATTCACACTGAAAGGGCCGAGTTTTCTGTCTTCAGGAAGATGCAGGAAGCGGTTGACTGTTGAAATAAATCACAGTGAAAGCTGAATGAAGTTTTAATCTTGAGGTTCACTCACAGAAAATCATAGTCGTCAATTTATTTATTTATAGAGCACATTTAAAGAGGATGGTTCACACACATTTCCAGGCCTATATTTTTAATCATACGCTCTACTGGAATACTTTTGTATGATTTACAGCTAAAAAAAAACACTTAACAGCCTGTGTGTCTCCGTCAGGTTGGTACAATCGTCTGTTCATCAACTTCATCCTGCGGAGGCACATCTTCTTCTTCATGCTGCAGACGTACTTTCCCACCATGCTGATGGTCGTCCTGTCCTGGGTCTCCTTCTGGATCGACAGGAGGGCCGTTCCCGCTCGAGTCTCTCTGGGTAACGCATACGTGAATATACACACATATACACAGATACAGATTTTGGGGTCATAAGAAACAAGTAGTGAACACAACACTGACATACCATCACCTTTTAAGTTGATATTTTGAACTTGTTAGCAAACAGTCCAATATTCACTCTCTCTTAGTTCTGTTTTTACTCTCTACCAACTCCTGAGGGAAATATCTGGCTCTTTAGCTGCTAAATGCTCCACTATGTTCACCAGCTAGTCTACAGCTAACTGTGTCTGTTTGCAGTTTGGTGCTGAGCAGGTAGTGTACAGTGGCTTTTTACAGCTTTTTTCTCTGAAAACGACGCTATGAGAGCGCTGAGAGTGAACCAAAACAGTAAAGTTGCAGATAAACAATGAGCTGAAACTCACTATAAAGCTCCGTAAAGCCGAGAGGAGCTGCAGGGTCGCTGATAATTCTCTGTAGGTTCATCACTACGAGTCACGACCAACACATCACACACTATCATACAGTTAATTTCTAACCAACAAGTGTTTTTGCAAAGTGTAAATCTTACTTCTGTTCTAAATGATCACAACAGCATTAAATTAGGGTTAGATACCTTAAACAGGAATCTTTGGCTGCCTTGAGGTTGAGAAATCCATGTCTGTATGTTCTAAAGACACTTTAAATGTGATATTTTACTGCTCAGCTAGAAATATTGGGATTGTCGGAAAAATACAAACTTCCTGGTTGTTGAAAGCTGACATGAATAATATTTTTAAGTCAGATCAGTCAGATAATCTTTATAACTTCTACAGGACATCAGTGTGTGAAGCGTTCTGACTGACATCGGTATCTACATTCTCGTTACTGGACAGATAAGCTGACCAGTTGACCAGTCTTCACAAAACTCACCCACCAAATGTCAGAGGTGATGTTATGTCTGAAAACAAGCGTGCTGTGATGTGAAACACACCTCTGCTTTCTCCTCCTGCAGGTATAACCACAGTGCTCACAATGTCCACCATCATCACAGGAGTGTCGTCCTCCATGCCGCAGGTAACAGCTGTGTGTGTGTGTGTTTGTGTGTTTGTGTGGGTGCAGGAGGCCTTAAGGAAGCCCTCAGTGCATGTCTGCATGCTTATGTGGGCTCTCAAGGCTTGACCTGTTTGTTTTTAAGATCTAACTGATTACATTTAAAGCACTTCATACTGTATTTCAGACATTTAACCCCCCCTCCCGTGAGCCTGTATGTAGCTAGAGATCCTCAGATGTCTTTTGTCTTAAAACCAGAGCAGACAGAGTCTTTGTATTCAGGGCCCTGAAGCTCTGAAACGACCTGTTCAGGGAAATGAGGTCATAAACATCTTTTAAATCAATTTTTAAATGACTCATCCTGTTTTTACAGTATGTGAGTGTAACTTCATGAGTTTGTTTACTTGCCTTCACTTGAATTTTAGTTTTATGTCATTTCATTCATCTGTTAAAGTTTACCATCTTTTGTTCACCCACAGATTTTACAATTTGCTCTTATTATTGTTTATTTATGTAGAGCTCGGATTATAAGATTATAATTTGATAATTAGAAAAATATGTAAATGCACACAGCAAATATAAACTACAATTTGAAAAATCAGCTGCTATAACTTCAATAACATCTGTCCTGTGCAGAGTCATTCTTATAGAAAGTGGAAACAATTTACAGTAAGAAGTACAAAAAAATAATAAGAATTGGACATTATATGATGGATTACCTCAATTTAGTGGAGCACCTCCAAAATGTGTTATCTGTTATAATAATGGATACCACCATGAAGCTAATCAAGAGATCTATCTGTAAATACTTAAATTATGACGTAAAATCAACCAGAGTTTCTGCAGTGATATGACATTAAATATAAGACTTTTCAAATAACACATATAATACAATTCAATACATTTTTCACAGTCAATCAATTCAGTAGAAACAATAAGACAATTAATTGTGTTTATTGGCATTTATATCACATTTTTGTCAGCAGTTTGCAGCTGCATACAACAATAATTCCTAGTAATATCAGCAATCAAATAACATGACTTGGACCCCAATAAGTGGCAGAAAATTGATGGATAGATTAACAAATTTTATAATGTTTTATTAATTTAAGTTTCTGCTGCAGTCGACACTTGTCCCCAGTGAGTAGATGAGCTTCCTGCTCCTGTAGCTGCAGCAGTAACAGTGTTTGCTGCAGGTCTGATGATGCCGACTGAGACTCCAACAAAAAAAGATTTAACGGTTTCCTGCAGCTCAATCCGCTGTCGCACCAGTCTCACTTGTGGTCTCCACGCAGCCCACAAACACATAAAACTAATTTTAATGTCTGCACCATGCAAGAAAACAATATTCAAGATGTTTGTAAATGAAATTTTAAGCTTTTAAATACTGTCTCAGGCCTTTTTTGGAACTTAATTCAATACTTTTAAAGACTTTTCAAGACCTGCAGCCAAAGGGAGTCCACGTTTTGAATTTGTTTGGGATTCCCAGGAGGCTGAGGGGCCCTAAGAAGCTGCTCTGTGAGCTTAATTTGATGTATACTGCATTGTACTGTACATATAACCTCCCCGTGTTTTTTACAGTAGGATTGTTTCTTTTTGTAATTTTAATTAACTATAATCAGCTGAAATGTGCAACATCCACAAAGTTTACTCCCTTTTCACTGATTATTGTGAATATTGAACAGATTTTTTTTCCACCCATGACTTTGTTCATGTATGTGCTTGCAGGTGTCGTATGTGAAAGCGGTGGACATCTACCTGTGGACCAGCTTCCTGTTTGTCTTCCTGTCTGTGATCGAGTACGCGGCTGTGAACTACTGCACCACTCTGGAGGAGATGAGGAAGATGAAGAGGGGGAAGGTCAGCACAGGAGACAGGAGAGACTACTACACCTCACATCAACACAGAGAAGGAATCAGCTCATACTTGCACAACGTCTCACTCTAGTGGCCAATCAGAGGCATTACATCAGGTCAAACTATGGAGCACTTTAAATGCTGCCCTCCAGTAAACTTCACATTTTTTTAATTACTTTATACTTTTATTTCACATCACTGCTCTGATTCTGAAGCAGAATTGTAATGAAATACTTAAGAGGTGAGACAATTAGTTATTAGTGAGTCGACAGAATATTGATGCAGCTATTTTGATTGCTTATGAACAGATTAATTGTTTCAGTCATTATTCCAAGCAAAACACCAAACATTTGCTGGTTTCAGCTTCCCAAATTTGAGGATTTGAGAATTTTCCTTGTCTCATATAATAAGAAATTGAGCATCTTTAGGATTTGGGCCGTTGGTCGGTTAACATTAAATCTATTTTCTGATATTTTACAGATAAAACAATTAATACATTAATTAAAAAAAGATCCACATATGGTCACTTGCACTTAATTTGATTAATTAATTCAGGACCTAAATAACGTGAGTACAAAGTGACCAATAGTAATAAACATGATTAGAATCTCATCTGAGGATGTGTAAGATGCATAAATAAATTTCAGAGGTGTGTTTGAGATTTGGTAGATGCAGGAGTTGTGGGAGTGGAAAGTAGAGGATACCTGTTGGCCTACACTTCCAATCTTAGCTTTAAAGGGGGCATATTATGCTTTTTTTCAGGTTTTCTGTCATTTATAAACTGTTATGATCATGTCAATTATATATACTACACATGGTCAAAGTTCTAAAACTTGAGGTTAACGTATGTAGAAATGCAAAATGTCAAAAATCAAAAACCTGCTCTGAAGGCTCCGTTTGTGATGTTTTTTTTCTACCTTTCCGACGAGCAAATGCCCATAAACAACCATCTGTTCTGTAGCCTTGGTTGCAAGGGTTGTTGCTGAGGGTTTTCCATGTGTTGCTTGAGTTGTCTACTCTCATATTTCAGATTTCAGCTCAAACATGTACGGATGTATTTTAGAAGTTGACATTTGTGAGTAAAGTATGAGAAAAAGAAGTGAAATCTTGCTACTACTGTTTGTTTACGTAGGCTCTAGAACCAGAGGATGCTTCCGGGAAATAAACCAATCAGAACAGAGTGGGGGCCATCAGGAGGGGGGCCTTAAAGAGACAGGAGCTGAAACGGCCTGTTTCAGACAGAGACTGAACTGAGGGGCTGCATAAAGAGCCAGTATAAGATAAATAAGGAGTTTTTTAAACTGTAAATAATACAAAAATATTCCAGTTGAGCCCCAGATTAAAAATATAGATCTGGAAATTTTCATGATATGTCCCCTTTAATCAAATCCTAACTGGCAGGGAGGCACACGTGACTATAATAATACACTCTGTATTAGAATATCGAACATCATGTTATCTGCCTCTGCTGAATACAGCTTTCTGTACCTTTTCAGCTCCCATCCACCTTCAATGCCAGCCAGGCGATGGCCTTCGACGGCTGTTTCCATGACAACGACATTGAGCTGACTCCATTCCCCCGGATGGCAGCGACCCCGACCTCTGAACCCCTCACTACACCGACCCAAAACCAAGACATCCGTCCCTTGGAGGGAACCCGCCTCCGCCGGCAGCGGTCTGTGCGTGAAAACGTAGACCTGCTGCTAAGCCACAGCTACATGATCGACTCATACTCCCGCCTGGCCTTCCCTCTGTCCTACCTGCTCTTCAACATCATCTACTGGAGCCTGTACTCCTGATCCAGCACTACAAACTCTCCATCAACTTGTAACAGAGAGGATTCCTCCTCTCCATGGGGGCTCCAGACACTTCAGTGAATTAACTCTTGATCACACATGCAGCTCCAGATATATCAGTAATTATTTGCAAGAGAGATTCAGATAAAAGCACTAGAGTCACTCAGCCTGAGTAGGAACTCTGTACTTGTGCACAGTTTCCCCCTAACCCTTGTCTCACAGGAGTTGGTCGAGTCTGAGATTATATGAATGGAATCTAATCTCTTGTTTTTTAATAATATGTACATGTGAATCTTCTTTCTGTTCATCTAATAGAAGGTTAGTACACTTTTGTTTATACCTGTATCTTTTCCCATAAACCAAAGGGAAGTACTGGATTTGGATAAAATCTAATAAAAATGTGCTTTTTGAAAAATACCTTTCTCTTCTGATGAATGATATCAGTGGAGTCAACTGTACACATAATTATTTTTTTCTCATTAAATTTTTATCTTGTTCATGTAAAAGTGACATTATGCATTGTAGTTGCTGCACCACTAAGGACACTGAGGTCACTCTTCTTATTGTGGATTTTAGAAGGTAATTTCACATGGTGCAATGTCATAAACTCGATTTTAAGTATTTTTTCTTCTTTTTAAGTAAAAATCTGAGTGTCCAATATTTCTGTTGTGAACCATTTAATATTGAACAAAAGAGGAACAAAGACAGCTGGGCAATAACACTAAAATACAAAAATAAGGATTTTACATGTGGTATATGTACAGGTTAGCTATAAAACATAAAAGGATGTGTACCTGGATTAGAAAAGAAAGATATAGTCATATCAGTCCAACTGTGCCCTTATAGTATGAGTTTGTGCTCCCTGTAACCTGACATATGATTTTTCATGAATAGCAATATGTACAACGTTATCCAGCCGTGTGCTAAAAAAGTGGAAGTGTGGGAAAGCACCACAGCTGGAGAACAGATTTCTTTGCCGCTGTAAGATGGGCTAGGAGGAGTCTGCGCTGGGGGACTGATAGCTGCCGGCAGTAGGGAACTGTCATTAAGAAGAAATAGGGTTGGTGAGGGAATGATTATAGTGTTTAAAGCAGTGGATATGAAAACCTCCGTCCAAAATCTGGAAAAAGGCAGTCCCAAAGTGACACTGTCCCCACAGCTCTGATACTGCAGATGTGGCGGTACAGGTTATCAGTCTTCTTCATTTGGAGTTGTTGGTAAGTCCCGTGAATAAGCTTGAAGTCAATTAGCTGGTGGACTAAGTTTCTGGAAGAATATAAATGTGTTTCTCCAAACCTTAACCCACATGGGTTATAGTGTCCAACATTTAACGAACTACATTCAAGTTGATCAAATTCAGTTGTTTTTTGTTTTTTTTTGGAAAAATGCTCAGGATTCTAATTGGATCATCCATCGGAACATCTACACTGTAAAAAAAAAAAAAATCGTAAAAAAAATGGTAAAAAGTCTGGCAGCAAAAGTTGCCAAACACTTACCGTCAAATAACAGTAAAAAACCTTTAGTTATTCTACAGAGATTTATTTTAAAAATATGGATATTTACTTTGGACATTGTCTACATTTTTACAGTCCAACCATAATAAAATAAAAAGAAAATGATAAAAGAAAAAAAAGAAAATTATAAAACATTGCTAGAATGTTAAACAAATGTATAAATCTGCACAAAAAATGAAAAAGATTGCAGAACTACAGTTGGATCACTCATTCAGTATACAGCAGGTTTAAATGTTTAGTGTGTTCATAATGGAAAAAGTGACAAAATTGACTTTTGATTTATTTTTGTGTGTGCTATTGATGGATAATATTCTCCCACAATGCAATGCACAAAACAAATTGAGGGAGCTACAAAAAATATCCCTCTGAAGAAAAGTGTCAGATGGATATATTGGATAGTTGCTTGTAATTACTGTCAAATACTATTTATATACAGTAAATCTCATATTGGATAGTTGCTTGTAATTACTTTCAGATGATGTTTATATAAGTTAATGATTATTAAAATTATGTTTTTGTAAGCCATTTTCACATGATCCTATTTTTTGTACAGTATCAAACCAATATTTTTTACCAGGAAATTACTGTAAATAGATGAGATAATCACATACAATTAAAGCCTAAAGCTCTCAAGATACCATTAATGGGTGTTAAAGGAGGATAATTTGAATATAATTTTACATAATTTTTTTGTGTTTTACATCCAGAAATTTGTGTTTTGATGGGGCAGTCTTAAGGATAAATTGGATAATTCTATGAATTTACAACAGAATACTGTATAAAACAAGCCATTATTTAAATTAGGTATTTCTGCAATGTTTTTAATTTTTTGTGCATATTTATACATTTATTTAGCATTCTACCAATATTTTATATTTTTTTTGTTTTTATTTTACAACAGTAAAAATGCAGATAATGCCTACAGTAAATATCTGTATTTTTAAAAAGAATTCTTCGTAGAATAACTAAAGGTTTTTTTTTTTTTTTTTACCAATATTTGACGGTAATTGTTTTTTTCACTTTTTTTAACTTTTTAGAAAAAATTTTTACACATTAAATTTAAAGTAAAAAATTAATTTTACATTACATTACATTCAGTAATAGGATGTGTATTATTTGTATTTTTACATAGAATTCAATGTAACGTAACATTCAAGACCATTAAATAATTGAAAAATCCTGTTAAAATAAACTATAATATTCCATTATATTAATTTACAGATTACAGCCTTTATTTTATTGGGGAATATTTTTAATAAAAATAACTTACTGTGTTTACACTTAATGTAGAAATAACAAAAACAACTGTAAAATAATACAGTAAATTTCTGTGAAATTAATTTTTTTTTTTTTTTTTTTTTTTTTACAGTGCAGGTTAACAAGGATACCAAATCTAGTCTACAAAGAGTCGATTAGATTAGACCTCTGTCCTAAATTATGTTCTGACACTCATGTAATCCAAGAAATGGAAGTTTAATGCTTGATGACATGCAACAGACACTTAAATTTTCTATCTGAATTTGTGAACCCAGGTGGAATAAAAAATCTATCTTTGAGTTGTGGACTGTTGGTCAGGACAAATCAAGACATTTAGGTCAGATCTTGGGTTTTTGGTAACAGTAATCCACATTTTTCACTCTTTTCTGACATCTTATAGACCCAATAACTAATCCATGAATTGAGAAAATAATCAACAAATTAATTGATAATGATAATCTTTATTCTTCGTAACACTGGCTTGTGCAGTGTATGTTGAGCTGCTGATTTAGTCTTGTTGTCAGTAATCATTTTTATGTTTGTTGTTTTCATAGCTTATAGTTTGTGATCTTTATCTCTTCTAAATCTAAATCTCTTCTAAATATCTCTCTTCTAAAAGTTACATCTTGGGCTTTGGGTAACAGTAAGTGTCATTTTTCACCCTTTTCCGACATATTATAGATCCAATGAATAATTAATTAATTGAAGCAGATTAATTGATGCGTGAATTTGCTATGGTAATTAAGTTAATTACTATAATTAAAACCACATACATGTAAATAAGTGGTTTTCAAGGTAAAATATTTCAATGATAAATTGATGTTAAATTCAACATCAAGTATTCTGTAGTGGTTCAGTTTCATATATTGTCATATATTCAGTTGCTTAAAAAAAATAAAAAAATAAACTATTTTGACCTTCCTAAACTTCCATACCCTGTGGAACTGACACATGACCTCAGTATTTCTAAAATCCTGATCACAGCCCTGCAGGTGTGCAGAAATTATTATTATGATTATGATTATTAATTATTATTATATTTTAATTTTCAGACTTTATTGCAACGTACAGTTTCCATAGCAACTGGAGAGTTTGTGTGTGGTTTGTGGAGGTAAACTAAACAGGCGGTTTTATGGAAGCAGACAAACAGAAAGTCACACAAACACACCACAAGAGAGCAAGAAATCAAGCTTGACTTCAACACAGCAGAGGAAAGGTGACAGGTGAGTAATAAAATACTGAGATTGATTCCGCTTTTTTTCAAGAAAGTTAAGCTATATTAGCACAACATTAACTTTAGCTGGCGGTAACCGTTAGCATCGTTTAACGTTATTGTTACTGTTCGATTTATGGACGTTAACCAGCTAATGTTAACGGCAAGTTAAAGCGGTTCGGTTAGCTGCTGCTTTTCGCCTCAAATGCCGTTTAAATGAAGGAAGTTAAAAGGTTATCAGCTCGGTTAACTTGACTTACACTTTGTCACAAAAAGCGTGTTGTTTTTTCCTTCATTTAACTCCCTCCAGCTAAAAGCTAACAAGGGTTAATTGAGGTTGTCAGCCGAGAAGACCGTCACCGAAACAGCATCGAAGTAAGCTAATGAAAGATTTTACTTAGAAACTTAGAGGGACGTTTGGCTTCAAAACTCAGCTGCAAATGCTGTTTTTAGTCGTTTTGTTTGGGAATCATATTTTGAGCATATTTAGCTAAAAAAGTTCAGAAAAGTTTGTTAATGAGAGGGGAAATGTGGCAGTTAATAACAGTTAGCAACGTGTCAGTGGAGTTGGAATCGTCCAGTTAATGAGAAATGTATTATTATTATTATTGTCAACACATTTTCACATTAAACATAATCCTTAATTAATTCTGATTTAAAATAATGAAGTGAGACGATATGCAGCAGCTCATAACTTTTCTTTTCAGCAACTGAAAGATAAAAGATAAAATGTTAACTCACCTTAAAATTATAAAAAGTGGTTCAACCCTTTAATAACCGCGTGTATAAAAGCGTTGGTCACACTTATATCATACTTGTACAGTAGATGTTATGCTGCTGAGTCAGTCTTCTTCATGTAGAAAAAACATGTTTTTGAACATTTTCAAAGACAGTTTGGAAAGTTTGTCAACCAGATGCTTTGGAACAATAAGTTAGTGTAAGTGAAACAACTAATGACTCATTTATTTGTGGTGTCAAACATGTAAACATCTCATAAAGGTTAATGTCAACCAGTTAACCAAAACAAATATAAAGTGTTTTAACCCTCCAATACATGGATAAAGCCTCAGTCACAGTGTCTGCTTTAATCAGTTTTAAATGGGAAACATATATTTAGCTGCAAAAAAGTGTAGAAAAGTGTGTACAGTAAGCAAAGTGTCAATGAAGTTGTGAGAAATGTAATTTGTTTAACATGTTTTTATATTAAAAATCATTAAAAGATCCTTTTTATCAGAATTTTATTAATTCTGATAAAAAGTGAGGTGAAATTATATGCAGCAACTCTTTAAGGTTATAATTAACTATTGAAAGATAAGTAAAAGGTTATCTTAACCTAGAATTATAAAAAGTGATTCAACCCTTTAATAACTGCGTGGATAAAAGCTTTGGTCACACTCTCTATTTTTAATATACTTGTGTGATAGATGTTTAGCCGCAGTTTTAATCTTGTTGTAGAAAAAACATATTTTGAACATTTTCAAAGACAGTTTGGAAAGTTTGTTAACCAGAGGCTTTGGAAATGTAATTCTTAATAACAGTTGGTGTCAGTTAAGATGAGGCTGACCAGAAACTAATGAGGAGTTAATTTGTGGTGTCAAACATGTAAACATCCCATAAAGGTTAATGTCAGCTCTTTATCAACAAATATAAAGTGTTTTAATCTTCCAATATATGGACGAAGGCTTGGTCACAGTGTCTGTTTTAATCAGACGTGCCAGTATGGAAATACTTAGAGCTGCAATGATTAATTGATTAGTTGCTAACGATTAACACATCTTGGGTTTTAGGTAACAGTAATCCACATTTTTTACTCTTTTCTGACATTTTATAGATCCAACGACAAATCCATGAATTGAAAAAATAATCAACAGCTTAATCGATAATGAAATTGATTGTTAGTTGCAGCCCTAGACTTACTGTGTTCTTTGTAACACTGGCTTGTGAAGTGTTGAGCTGCTGATTTAGTCGTGTTGCAGAAAAAACTCAGTAATCATTTTAGTTTCTGTTGTTTTCATAGCTGATAGTTTGTGATCTTTATCTCTTCTGAATGCGCTGCTTGGCGTCCATCTGATGTCATTTCTAAAAGAAAGTTTAGATTTGTTGAGAAAATTGCTTTTATATGATTATTTTATTTAGACAGGCCTGTAGTCACTCTGTTAATAATAAGCACTATAAACAATATTGTGACTAGGGCTGCAACTAACACACATCATCATTGTCGACTAATCTGTCAATTATTTTTTCATTTAATGTTACATCTGTAAAAGATGCTCATCACAAGTTGTGAAAGGTCAAAGTTGTCCAACAAACAATCCAAAACTCAAAGATATTCAATTTAAAATAAAAGCAGCAAATCCTCACAACTAAGAAACTGGAAACAGCTTTAGAGAATGACAACTAATTGATTATCAAAACCGTGCTTCATCTCTAATCAACACACTTGTTATAGATGTACACACTGGTGATTCAAACAGGATCAGTGTGAAATTATTGCTGAAATTATAATGAAATGAATCAGTTAATGTGTTTGTGGATCACCTGAAATCAATTGATTACTATTATGATAAATGCTCCATCCTTTAAATCACTGGTCAAGCTAAAATGACAAGAATTTACTGGTTAGTTTGACAGATGTGAACTGCTTGCTTTTCTATGTGTCATATGATCATAAATTAAATAGTTTATTTTAGGTTGTTCAGCTATGGTTTGGCTCTGGTGACTCCTGCTGGTCATCTGTCTCTATTCTGTCTGTATTTCTGACAGTGTTTTATACTTAAGTAAAGTATTAATTGATTTTAAAAAAGTTACACACAGTAGTATGTAATTAGAATTTAAATAGTCGTTACTTGTACACACACACACACACACACCATAGATTTCTGCTTTTCTTAAATATGAGATGATGACTCTCTTACTCTGCTGCTCTTCAGCCTGCAGTTTTCACCAGGACACTTTCACTTTTAGTCCATATTGAGTGATCTAGTTGTTGCAAGTGTTTCCATCATGCCAGCTGGTGTTGTGACTCATTTCCTTCTCTCCTCCTCCTCCCCCCCGCCAGTCTCCGTGGTGACCATCGACAGCGGCAGCACTCGTCCCGTGAAGTTGCCCAACAGCCCGTGTCACATGACGTCAGACCAGAATCCACTGTGTCCAGCTGATCTACAGGTGCAGTTAACGCTTGGAGCGCTGGTTCCTGGATACTACTGCTACCAGGTAGTTTGATATTAATCATTAATATTCATCTACCTAAAGCATCATAACTTCACAGCACTCTGATCTGGTCCTTGATCCAGATAGAAGAACTTGTTCGGAATCACTGTCAGATTTCAGTCTGGAAACCAAATTATGCTTTAAAAAAAGCATCATTATAGAAATGTATTATTGAAAAAAAACTACCACTGAGTAATCTGATTGATTGTTGGGGCCCGGACAACCACTCATGCATGCCTGGGGCCCGGGGAGGGGGGGGGGGCCTAGTGGCCTTGTCAGGGGAGACAGGGAGGGAGGCTGGGAGGGGGGAGCTGAAGCTGAAACTGATGTAAGTGAAAAGGAAAGATGTCAGTGGGAGGGAGAGAGAAGTGAATGGTGGGATGAGAGGAAGGAGGAGTGGACACTGCCGCAGTCCTGCTCTGTGATTGGTGGCCACTGGGCCATGTGCTGACCCCTCTCTAACTGTAGCCTAACTAGGGCTCCCACATACATTCTCTCTCTCACACACACACACACACACACACACACACACACACACAAAGTGGTGTGCAGCCCTCTGTTGAGTGGCAGGGACATGTGAGCCCCTTCACATTTACTATTCTGGGCAGGGGAGGGGAAAACGGGGACGGAAGGGGAGGGGGCGAAGCAGGAGGGAGTAGAGGGTCTTTCCTCTTTCTGCATGTGGCTGAGCCATCGTGAGGAGCTGCGCATGATTTTGTCTTGTGTTGTTTAGGCTCTTACTGTGTGTGGCCATAGCAGTCTTGTTTGTTTTATTCCCACTCTAGGCCGGAGAAGATGGGGTGCTGCTTTAGTAAGGAGCTCAACCCCGGCCTGCAGAATGAGAGGAGAGGTCTGTTACAGCCCCCACTCCACGATGGGCTGAATGAGGTGACAGAGCAGGTCAGGCAACACGCTGCGGCTGTAGCTCAACATGTGTGCATGGAGGAAGAGGAGACACGCGTGGCAGACGGACGGGCCAAGTGTAAGCCGCCGCAAGATGAGGAGAGACCTCTAGAACCGGACAGCAAAGTTTACACAGAGGAGGCCTCGGTCGGCAGCGACAAAACCAAGCGGAGCGAGAGAGATCTCAAACCAGGGAGCACTCACAAGGAGGAGCAGGCTATTATTATCACAACCAGCACAAACATACATACAAACACGGACACGGCAGCAGGCGTGACACACACTGCCAGGCCCAGCTGTGAACCGGCTCCCTATATGGAGGTGCCCACACAGAGTCCAGCCAGACAGAGGATTTTGGAGAATGCCACACT
Organism: Thunnus albacares; assembly: GCF_914725855.1. Classification (NCBI taxonomy): domain Eukaryota; kingdom Metazoa; phylum Chordata; class Actinopteri; order Scombriformes; family Scombridae; genus Thunnus; species Thunnus albacares. Next base: position 4,523,816 of record NC_058126.1, read on the forward strand.
CAGAGCTTTATGGTTCAATCAGCTCCCAGATGGGCAGGAGAAGCCAGCAGGCTCTTGGTCAGCTCCCGCCAGGTTACCCTCTGCTAGCTGGCAGAGCAACATCGGAGTGAGCGAGGTGTCAGGTGACCAACCACTGCCACAGGTCAGCACGCGTTGGGAGACGCAGCGGGATTCCCCCAGAGCTGACCACAAGGATGAAGACGGCGAGGAAGTCTGTGTCGTCACGACAACGCTGGGTCAGGGTTTCAAAACAAGGACCCAGAGCTTCTACAGCATATGCTCCATTGACGCCGATGACCTTGACCACGACCATGATCACAGCCAATCCCAAACAGCTGGAGCAACACACTCACTGCACACAGCTGAAGTAGAAACAGCTGCTCTGCCCTGCATAGTGGAGTCTCCGGTCCTCAGCCAATCACACACAGAGGCATCCACAGCCTGCGACCAGAAGCATGCCACAGAATCTAAAATGACCAGACTGTCACATGATGAGAAACCAGCTACACAGTCACATGCCGCAGAACAGGCCTCCACTGTCCTGTCAAAGACCACCGTACCACTTCCTGTTGTATCCCCACAGCTAGTCGACCCGCTGCCCCTGACCAGCAGTCCCATAACCAGCGAGGACCCTCAGGTGACTGAACCGGACAGCCCTGATAATACTGGAGATTTGAACTGTCTGACAGCTGCGAAGGATACAGATGAATCCACGAGTGACACTTTAATGACGTCAAACACAGATGAAAATACATGTGTGGATAAGAAGAATGAATGTGCGGAGGCCGAGAGTGTGAAGAGGTCAGAAGAAAAGATAGTTACAGAGGATTGTGTGTGTTCAGAGGAGCAGAGTGTGTTCTTGGAGGACCGCAGAGCTGCAGACGACGTCTTTAATGCCACAAAGGAAACATCAGTCAGCTTCCAGGAGAAAGAATCAGATCAGATTGTAGATTCTGGCTTTAATCCTCCGGACAGTTGTCTGCATGAGTCCGACCTCATACCAGAGAAGCACATCCAAAGTTCACAGCCAGCCACTGAAACTTCTGAGTCGGATACTTCCAGTCAGAGCCTCAGTTCTTCAAAGCTTGACTTCAAAGCGCCGCACAAGGAGGAGGAGGAGGAGGACAGTTTGCCTCCGCCTGGAGGACAGATCGAGCCAGATAAACCCTCCCCGCAGAGCGAGGCCATCTCTGTGAGTATCTGCAGAAGCCGAAGCGAGGGAGAGGACGTCGGTCACAGCAGCACAGCAGATACGAGCCTCACCGAGGTGTCGTCGATGTCCACCATCTCCGCTGTGTCATCACTGCCCACTGAGCTGACCGCCTTCTCCTGCCACCCAGATCCAACGCCTCTCTCAGACTTCACTAAAACCACATCTGACAAATTAGATTTTAATTTCAACGATCCAACGTTTGAATTGAGCAGCGTTAAGCCTCCCGGTCGAGATGTCGAACCCGCTGAGCAAAGCGACTCCAGGTTGGACGACTGTGACAAACAGTTTGACGGCGGTGATGTAAAAACTGACGGTGAGCTGGTTTCTCTTAAAAATGAGGCTTTTCAGGACGTCCTCATGAGCGGAGATGACAGACAGGTCACCAAAAAGCCCCAACCTGAAACGTGTCAGGACAGCAAACATGTTGAGAGTGGTGATGTTACAGTCGGTTTACCTGAAACAGCACAAAACAGCCCTCACCCGGAGACGAGTGATGAAAAATGTAACATGACATTTGAGCACTGTGATGACTGCACAGCTGTAAATACAAGCATCTCTCCTCAGGACCACGAGAGCAGCACTGAGGACTCGTGTCACAGTCCTCTTTCACAACCTCCTGCTGCTGAAAGTGAGCATTCTGTTACCACTTCCTCTTCTCCGCCTCCGTCTTCCTCCTGCACATCTTTTGAGGAAGGTGAGCAGAGGTTTAGTTCAGAGACTGAAGTTAATACTGAGAGTGGATGCAGCCAAATCCAACTGAAGGTAAATCCACCAGTATGTGAGGAAAGAGAAGAAGAAGCAGCAGTTGCACAGGAGATTGATCAACACTTTTCATTGCCTGTCGAGCTTGAATCTGCAGATACAGTGGAAGAACTTTCCCACAATCAGCCAACCTCTGAAATATTTCCCTCCAGTGTTTCCTCTGACTGTCTGAAGCCAGATGTCGACCTCATCCTACAGCACGAAGCCTCTAATAGTTTGTCTGAACCTTCAGATTCATCAAATGGAAATCTCTTGGATGAAATTAACAAGATGAAGATGTCACCAGAGGAGCAACCTGCACTTGACAGCGATATTGCTCCAGAGAATTTTACAGTAACTCAGACGCTGCCCAAAAGCATGGAGGTCTGCGTTGACACCAGCATCTGTGACTCTTACATGATTCCTAATGATATTATCTATGATGACGACAGAGCTCCGATTTCAGACTGCCAGGAGGACCTCAACATGATCACGGTGGATCCAGGTCAGATCGACGTGCACGCCTCAACTCCGTCTTACGTGATTCACTTCCTGGGTCACGAGCCGCCAGCGGCCGCCGAGGACGGAGAGAGAGAAGGAGGGATGAGGGAGATGGTGTCCGAACTGCTGGGAGAGGACGCGGACTCCTCCGTCTGCCGCCTCTATCCCCACCCCTGGATCAAACTGGGTCTTGGGGACAGCTGCGGGGGTTGGGCCCAGGGAACGTCCGATGCCGAGCCCGGCCAGGGTGAGAGCGAGACGGGCGCCGACGCAGAGCTGATCCCGGCCTCGGTCTCAGAGCTCCAGCCCTCCATGGCTCTGCTGGGAGCTTATCCCTACAGTACTGTGATGCCTCAGGGATCCTGTGTGTGGGACTGGCACACAGACTGCACTCAGTCTGTAAGTGTTCACTCAACACATGAGACAGCTTGAGTGAAGTCAGTTTGCTGTCTTTGTTTTTATGTGATACTGTTGAGGAAAGACAGACTTTACTTGAGGTTCAGGGTGTCTCAGTGGTAGAGGTGTGAATCTTCAGCGGCCTCACGATTCGATTACGATTCACCTGTCAATGATTCGCGATGCATACAAGCAGTCAGATAAATCTTAGCTCCCTTTTTATTTAGAAAGTGCTTTCAAAAATCAGACTACTCCAGTCTATAATATAATAAGCTGCATCCCTTCAATACCAGTATCTGTGTGACCCAGTTTGGACCAGTTGTATGTCAGAGTTGACAGGGCCTCCTCAATTCTTGGCTGATTAGTTGGGTTCGCTGTATTCTTCATCGAAATGTGCCCAGATGTCCGCTTTCAAAATACTTGGTGTATTTTTTATCACCGGCTTCTGATCTTTGCCTCATCCTGTCATATCTCCCAATATATAAAACTAACGTTAGCCTAACGTTCACCCACAGTTCAATGCAAGAGAGCGACGTTGCTCCTGGAAGGAAACTTTACAACTTTATTGTCACAGTAAAATCTGTTAATTAGAAATTAACAGAAGGGTTGGGGGTGTTTTTGTTTTTCATGTAGGCCTCATTATCCAGATTATGTTCTGTCACTGCATCGATGCTGAATCGTCCACATCCGCACCTCTACTCAATAGATGACACAGTTAATTAATACACTGATGAATAGAGCAGAGACAAGCACTGAACAGCTAAATATCTTCTACTGGATGTTAGCAGACAGTCTTTTATACTCTTTGTTACAAAGATGATACATAACAAGTGATCATTCACACAGACATCTGCAAGACCTTTTATACAGAGATGATTTTCACAGTTTTGTAACAATGAGAGAAGAAGAAGAAGAAGAAGAATAAAAAACAGCAATTACTGTTTCAGTTTAGAGTGAGACTGAATATCATTTAGTTCTGTGTATTTTACTCTTTTTTTGGATTGATCAGGTTCAGTGAGAGTTGCTAATAGACATTTTCAGTCTGTTCTTGACTTGAATCACCTGCACATCTGTTGTTAACAGTTATATTCATTTGCTCCGTTCTCTGAATTACTCATGTCAAAATGTTCTGTATATATCCGACTTAATGTTTCATATTAGATTAATATTATGCACACTGTGTCTTTTCATTTCAGGAACCCGTTGCAGCCCCCAGCCTTAACCCTGACGCTGAGGTATGGACCAATCACAACTTTAATTTGGACGTCGCTGGCCCAGTTTTCCCACAGGCTCAGCAGCCGTGGCTGCAGTTCCCCAGCGATCAGATCAATCATGAAGGTAGACTCAACTTACTCTTTTACTTTCATCCTGAACCAGGATAAATCCTGTCTTCAATGTTAGATTTTCATTAATCTAACGGAGTTTGCAGATTGTGGTACTGCTGTGGTGATAAAATACTGATGGGTTCATTTTTAGGATACGTGCCAGAGTTTCAGCTGGAGAACATGGGCCTGACTGAGACTGATCCCAGCACAGCAGAGTACCAGACGCTGGCTGCTGAAGCTCCCTTAGTTAACGGAGAGCCCAGTGACCCACCTGTCACAGGTATCTGTCCAGTTTAGGTGTTTTTTCCCAGATTATACCACAGTAAAAAAAAAGTTTTCAAATAACAGGAGCACTGACTGTCAGATCAGATGTAGTAATGACTTCCTGTGATTTTTAGATGAGATCACACAACAGCTGAGGACAGTTTTGGAGTCCTGCTTGACCAGGTAAGAACTCTGAACATCATCTCTGTTTGTCCTGTTGAAGAAGTCATATCATCAGATATTTAGATGATGACTGACAGTTTTCATTCGGGACACAATGTGATATCAGAGGCATAAAAACATAATAAAAGCTTTGATAAAACTACAAAAAATACTTGATGCTATGTCTGATCTGGTTGTCTTTTCCCTTCGTGCAGCATTATTTGACCTCATTTCCTTGTCTTTTCTTTTGTTTGGCCGTCCAACATGTTTGTGTACCTGTCATAACCTTTAGTAACCTCTTCAAACATTTCTGCTTAGAGGATTCTTCTGACCAGCTGTTGTGTCCCTCCACAGAGAGCACCTTGGCAGCGACCTGTACCTCAAATCTCAGATGGACAGTGACCAGTACATTTCAATCTCAACGCTGGCCAGCCTCGACAAGATCAAGAGTCTCAGCACGGACCTGAACCTCATCTCTGACATTCTGAAATGTCAGTGTTTACATTTATTGTTTTATTCAAATGTATTTGTTTTATTAATTAATCAGGACTATTAGTATTAAAGAAATTTTTTCTTGCTCTACACAGCATAAACTGTAAATGAATTATTTGTAGGTTTATTGTTGTCTCTGAATCTTTCTCTTTCTCTGCCTGGCAGCTCTGCCGCTGGTCCAGGTGGCTCCGTGCGGTGAGAAGGTCCGACCCAGCCAGAGTCGATGTGTCGTCATCCTGCGTGAGATCCCTGACACCACACCTCGTGAGGCAAGAGGCCATCCACCACACCAACACAACCAGATTCCTCTCCCCTCAGTCTTTATTCAGCTGCTGTTTTTACAACAGACTGACACTTCTCAGTTTGTGGGATATTAACTTCTGTTGTCGTGCAGGAGGTGGAGGCTCTTTTTGACGGAGAGAACCTGCCCAAGTTCCTGAGCTGTGAGTTTGTGAGCAACGATAACTGGTTTGTCACCTTTAAATCAGAAGCCGACGCACAACAGGTAAAATACAGCTGACCATGTTGTCGTCTTATTGTTTATGTACTGTATATCACTGCAGTTATGCTTTAATGTTTAGAAATTTTCATCAGAGTAGACAACAACAGAGACTATTAAACACACTTTTTCTAATTTATATTCCTTATAGTTAAAGATAAAACTTTGATAATATTTGGTGTGAGACAAGAACATAATTCTGTGAAGATGAGCAGCTTTATTTCAGACATGTATTTGTGTCTCTTGGACTATCAGGACAATCAAAATACATAAGTTTGAGTGTAAATTAACAGGTTCGTTGGAATACCGACAAAGTATTTTCTCATCTGGAACAAAATGATCATTTTAGAATGAAATGTTCAAATTGTCCACTTTTTAAAAAAAAAAAATTTGTCAGTTTGTGCTTTAGAAGTTTGATTTTTATTTGTATAGACCAATATCACAAATCACAAATTTGCCTCAGGAGGCTCTACAGTCTGTACAGCATCCTCTAACGTTAGACCCTTGATTTAAATAAAGAAAACCTCCCTAAAATACCTTCAACAGGTAAAAAATGGAGGAAACTTCAGGAAGAGCCTCCTGGACAAATAGATGTTGTTTGTACCGAATAAACCAGATAGCAAACTGCAAATATGTAAAATCATGATGTTACAGATGAATATCTGTAGATACTAGGGCTGGGTATCGATTCGGAATTCCCAAATCAATTTCATTCCTATTCACAAGGTCCTGATTTGATTCCTGATTCCATTCGATAGTGATTGGGTCGGGGATCAGTTGAATATGAGAACTAATGCTGTAAATTGTACAGGGAACCTTCTACCTGGTGCATAATTAAAAATATGAATGTTTACATTAAGAATTGACCCCAAAGCAGTTACATTAAAGTAATGTTTTTAAACATGAACACACAGCAGCCAACAGAATATAGTGCAACTCATCAGACTCTATAGTTAGTGAGTATTGAGTCACCTGATCAGTGCTTTCTTTAGTTGCAGCTTATAAACAACAACTTCTATTTTAAATTGAATCACCAGGCAGTCAGTGTCAATGAGGCGGCTGTAAACATCACTACTACCTCTGGAAAACATAAACTCTGCTGCCATTGTCTCACAAAGCGTTTGTGCAACAGGAGAGATGTCGTGGCTGTTTTTATTTATTTATTTTTTTTAACCCAGCCCTATTAGATACATTAATAACATATATGAAGAATATATCAGAAGAGCATCAGAACTTCAGATGAATGTTTGTAAGCACCTGTTAGCAGTGCTCTGTGTTCGTCCTCAGGCCTACAAGTACCTGCGAGAGGAGGTTCGGGTGTTCCAGGGAAAGCCGATCATGGCGAGGATAAAGGCCAAAACCATGGCAGTCGCTTCCTATGCTCCAAAAAACGGCTACAGACCCGCCCAGCTGGACAACTGCAACAATCCTTACGGCTCCTACTTTCCCCCGACATCCTTTCATATGCCAACACAACAGCTGTATGATTTCACCAACGAGGTGTGGCCTTCAGCTGCATCACAATACTCTGAGTGTGCTGAGGTTTGTTCTTATGTTGACTTTCTTTTGTAGGATAATAGTTTAACAATTTGTCTTTTATAAGAAGAGCTTATTATATAGAAACATGCTTAGAAAGAATGATTTTCTGCTCCTCCATCTTTGTTTTCTTTGATTTGTGGATACTGTTGCTGCTTATGGCTCATTTAATGTGTGAGCAGTAACTCTGTGGTCCCTTCTCACCTTGTTTTGGCTAATAGTTCATAAGCAGTGTGATTCAGTTTCCATCAAGCTGTTGTTTTTTTTTGTCTGTAGCATCCACAGATGATGAATGACTTCATGAATGGGTTCCCAGCAGCTTCTAACTTCAAACCTCGCAACCCACACAGGCAGAGGTAGCTACTTGTCATTCTGTCTTGTCTCTGTTGTTTAAATAATTGTCAGGAAAGAAACTAGTTGCACGCCTCCTCTTTTATTAGCTGTTAAAATGTCTTAATGTGGGTGTGAACATGCGCCGGCTGGCATTCATAATTCATCTCTTGCAGAAGAGGCTCGAGATGGTCGAACTCTGGGGAACGCTGGCAGGTCCATCAGAACGACTCCTCTCACCCGTCTGAGCAAACGCCAGAGGAACGCTCCTCTTCTCCGAAGTCGGGTCGAGGGAGGTCACGGGGCAACATGCGCCGTCAGACCAGAGGTGGAAGGACGGAGCCCCACAAGCAACTCGTGCCACCGACTTCCGATAGAGGAAGGTAGCAAAACATCAACTCATTTCTCAGAAGGTTGGGACTTGAGTGTCAATGCAGAAACCTGTGGCTGTTAAAAACAAAGCACATTGTGATATCTGATTAGGCCAAAGCAGCATCAAAGGTAATGATAGGATTCAGCAAACGAACTGTAAACATGCAAATAGAAACCAAAATAAGCAGGAAAAATGTAGAACCCATGATAGAGGCAGTAAAAGTTTTCAGTACAGCTGGTGAATTTGATTTAAGCTTGAATTGTACTTCATCATGGAGGTGTTGCCGTAGTTACAGCCGTGGGTGCTGCAGTATAGAGTGATGTATCGTCTACAGAGTTATATGAGAAGACGAACCTACATAAGTTGTATTTCTTTAAGTTAGCTGTACCTACAGAAAAACCCTCCAGCATACAGTAGGTTGAGTGATGCTTTAGCGCAGAAATATAAATCAGTATTTACTTGGAGCTGCAGTAATATCACCACTCTGCTTTATCTCTGCTCTGAAGGAGAGGAAACTTCAGCCAGAGGAGGAGAGAGAACATGAGGTCATGGGACAGATCTGCTGGAAACAATCGTGTAAGCAGCCAGTGAACATTTGTTTGTAATATTCACTTTGCTGAAAATGTGCATTGACTCTCTCTGTGTGTGTGTGTGTGTGTGTGTGTGTGTGTGTGTGTGTGTAGAATGCACCAAATCAGTCACCTCCTCGTCAGCCGTCTCCTCCTCTTGAGCTTGGACTGACGAGCTTCCCTCCTCTTCCTCCGGCAAACACTGCCATAGCAACGCTACCTGCAGCAAACGGCAGCGTCAAGGTAACCAGCTCTCTCTCTCTCTCTCTCTCTCTCTCTCTCTCTCTCTTTCGAGCTTTCATACTCACAGTCCTGAAAACCTCACTGTATAAAGCCTTAACATTGGTCACAAACACACACACACATACAAGCATTAATGGTTAAACTGACTTTATTCCATCAGAGTCCAATCAAAAGCAGCAGCCTCTGCACACCAGTACCAGTGATGTCACGAGAGCCTGAGCCAGTCTCCCAGCAGTAAGTATCTGAGAGAGCAGCTGGATGATGATTTACCAGCAGAGCAGTTTGCTGCATTAACTGTCATGATTCATTCTCTAATATCCCTCAAGGTTAGTTCACAGCACAACAAGCTTCCCCCACTTATCTTCCTTATTCGTCCTTCATATGTGGACATGTGGTGGTTTTTCAGTTGCCATGAGGTTCGTGATGTACATGTGATGTTGTTGCAGAGGTGTGAAAGTGGTTTTTTTATTTGGATCTTTGTCTCCGCAGGAATGTGAAGGAGAGAACAGAGACGACCAACGAGGCCAAACCAGCTCCGCTCATACAGGAACCAGTCACAGTAAGACTTCTCAGCATCACTTTCAACAACTCCGTAGCGTTCGATACCATCCGTCCGTCACCCTGCGAGGCAGCTGGATTCACGAGGTCACGACATCACAAGATCATGTGAGAATCCTTCTTGTGAAGCTTCAAGTTAGGCGCTTGTGTCTGAACCACCAGCGGTTCGGACCGTTCAGCGTCCTACGAGCGTTCTCACATGATCTCATGAAACCAGCTGCCTCACGAGGTTAGACGGTGATTGACAGATGGATCATCCAATCACCTGCCACGTATTTTCCAAATTTCCAAGTACGACTTCTCCGATGTTTCTGTGTAACAAAACTGCTTTTTTTGACTTCAGTGAAAAGTATCCAGTTTTAGTACTAGTAGTAATATGTGATACACTGTTTTACACTTAATTTTACATCCTGTTATAATGGATATGGGCATCAAACCATCAGATCACCAAACTTAATTACCAAAATTGTATGAACCATTCAGAGCTAAAAAGACTAATAATCCACAACTCTTTTGAGAACATGTGGTACATGATTACATGACTTTAGGATACACAGACCTGCAGCAGCGTCTGACATTTGAAGGCCACTAGCGACAAAAGACAGATATTAAATCACGTGATCGTTAACATGCACGTGTTTTGGTCTTGTTGCTCAGAAACCAAGGTGATAAGGTAAATAAAATTCGAAGGATAGCGGAGATGTTAGATCAGCTTGAGCTCTCTGCTTGAAAGCCATTAACGTGCAGAAGAGGACAGGTGTGACACAGACTGACCCCACCTTGTGCTCTGATTGGCCAGGAGTCCAAGAAGCCGAGCTACGCCGAGATCTGCCAGAGAGCGTCGCCCAATGAGCCGGCACCGCCCGCTGAGCCGGCTCCGCCCACCGACCACGCCTCCTCCGAGACAGAGCATATCCCGACCTATCCGGGGAACGCCTCTGACCCCGCTCTGTTGTCACGGTGATGACATAGGACGAAGAAAAAGACACTTATGAACTTCTTTATGAGTGTTGTATAAGCTTAGAATGTATTGTTGTAATGTCCAATCATACAAACAGGCTGCCTGTTAACATGTGGTGTAATAATCAGGGCAGATCGTCGGGATTTATTGAACTGAACATCAACTTTAAATCGACTAAATTTCGGTCTGAATCTTGAACCCCAGATAAATACTGCTGACATGTACTGCTGTGAACTGGGTGGGTCTGACTGCTGGCTGGTTCAGGACAGGATGGGCTGATGCGGGTCCCCGGGTCGCTTAACCACTCAGGACATCGAAGCCCAACGTTTCAGTTTGATCTGCTACTTTCTGTTTAGTTTTATTTATGGGTTCATAGTTCAGATCAGTTTAGAGAACCAGGTTCCATCTCGATTCAGCCTCGTTTCTTTAGCTGGTGGCAGCGGCACTTCTTTTCCTGCTGTTTGTGTGTGTTGGATGTTTTTCTCGCTGTACAGGATGTTCCGACATGATTCTGAACTTGTTTTGATGTTTTTGTTTCTTTTCATACATCTGTGTTATTCTTTCGTCTACAGAGCGGCTGTGGGCACACATGATGCTTTTTCTCTAAATATTAGTACCAGAGGAGTCACCCAGTTTGTTTCTATTAGTCTTTCAAATGCTGGTGAGACGTCAAGGCCTGTAATGAACCAAGGTCCAATATGTATTAGTGAGTATCGGAAGGATCAGATCTCTGTATTGATTTGAAAAGCACTGTACATCAATCCTTTATCTCTGCATGATTTTCTTTTTTTTTTTTAATTTCATTTTAGGATTTAATTTATGTGATATTTTTATTTATGATAGATGAGTGCTTTTGTGTGTTTAGGCTTTATCGATTGTAAACATCTGTACCTGTGTTGACAAATTAAGTCCAGCTGATGTCACCATTTAGTCTCCCAGTCTCCGTCTGCTCAGGTGACACTGAGCTGGGTTTTGGACACAGGTGGGCTCATTTCAGGTCGCCACATAAAGGGAAGCATGCTTTTTTCTGGCTGGGCAGGTTAGTTAGTGTCTGTAAGCAAGCGCTGATTCCGCACTAAGAACTTGAATTGTATTTGAGAACTTGAATTTGATTGTATTGAGTCCAATGTTCTTTTGTTTAAAATATAAAATTTTAAATGTAAAACAGTTGTCATGGAGAAAGACAGCAGCTATGGTTGTGGCACATGTTACTTTGTCTGTACAGATGTATATAATACTGAGCAAATATTAAAGAAGTGCCTTTGAAGTTAAATATGTTTTGTGTTTATGTTGTTTTGAACATCAGTGGTGGGAAGTAACTTGATACTTTGATGCTACTTTATTCTTCCACTCCACTTCATTTCAGAGGGAAATATTGTACTTTCTACTCCACTACATTTATTTAACAGCTTTAGTTGCTTTTCAGATGAAGATTTGACACAATGGATAATATAACAAGCTTTTAAAATACAACACATTGTTAAAGATGAAACCAGTGGTTTCCAACCTTTTTGGCTTTTGACGTCTTACAAAAAGCAGTGTGTAGTCGGGGTCACATTTCACATGTCTATGAGTTGTTAACAGCTCCACCAAATAGTGATTTTTCCCTCTAAACTTCTCACATGCTTTCATTTCAATAACTGTTCAAATGATCCAATATTTCAGCAAAAATCAAAGATTAGAGAAAAAGTCCAAAAACTGAAAACAGATTTGTGTATCAGAACTTTGTTTTTTCTTCTTTCCTCTCCCATTAATCATCTCACCACCCCTCAGATTTATCTGCTGACCCCTTGGAGGGGCCCGACCCCTAGGTTGGGAACCACTGGACTAAACTAGCTAACTGTATATAAAGTAGTGGAAACTAGCTCCACCTCCAGCAGCTACAACAGTAACATGCTGCTCTAACACTGATGCTTCACTATTAATAATCTAATGATGTCATATATAATAATATATCAGTCAGAGGGACCAAACCACTACTTTTACTGCAATACTTTAACTACATCAAGCTCATAATACTTATGTACTTTTACTGTAGTAGGATTTTTCATGCAGGACTTTTACTTGTAATGGAGTATTTTTACGGTGCTGTATTAGTACTTTTACTTAAGTAAAGGATCTGAATACTTCTTCCACCATCACATGGACGCTTCTTCATCATGATCATCACAAAGCACTGAACACTCTCACATAGAAAAAGCATCATACATTCAGTAAATAACAGATGACGTCCATGCTGCTGGTTGTGGTTCCTTCTTACAGCCAACAGATGGCACATGTGTCACATCACAGCGCTCATAAACTCCATTATGTGATCCCACCACTTGTTTAGAATGAAGAAGATTTGATTCCTGGTAGGCAATAGGCCTAATGAATGCGATGAAGACTACTAATGAAATACTGAGTATTACAAGAACAAAGTGGTGCACACGTAACAGTTTGTGTCACTGTCACATTAGGCTTGTCATACTGGACTCAATTAAACACAGTTTGACTTTTAATTTTAATCACATCAGGCATTTCAGGTTCCACATGCAGATGTTGAATAAACAGAGTCGTGTTAATTGTAGGAAAAGTGAAATTTGTGAGCAATTTTTATTTGTAGAACATCTCCAGTGAGATTTATTTCTATATATTTTTACATGTTGTTGGCTGTGTTTAAGCTCAATTAGAAGTTACTGGTGAGTTTGTGGTCTGGAAAATCATAAATAATTAATAAAATAATGATTAAAACATATTTAACAAGGCCTGGGTTGAAAAGCTAGAAACATGTCACTTATTTTAAACAGCTTTTAAAAATAGTCACAAAACACAAAACAGTTCACCGGCACATGCTGTATATAAATATACAGCATTAATAATGCAGCATATATACGATTAAAATGAAAAATGTTCATTAAAGACTAGAAAAGGCTAAATTATCTGAAGAAAATGTAGATGGTCTCACAGCTGAGAATTTGCAGTTGGAACATTTGAAGCAGTTTAATTGTCTTGACATATACGGAGCCTCTGAAACTATGTAAAAAAAATTAATTAATCAAGTTAAAATGTTTTAAAATGTGAATAATATGCTTTTCCATCACAGCTACAGTTCAAACTGAAGTGTATGCATTGACATGAGTTTTAATCCCTACAATGAGATGAAGTTTCAGATGGAGTAAAGGTGCTACAGGTGTAGTTGGAGTGTAAGAAAAACATTTTTGGGAACATTTTTTAAATACATTTTTCAAAGCCACCAAGGTCTATTTTAAAATCATATTACACAAAACAAAAAAGAGTTTATTAAAACATTCATAAATACTGTATGTGATATACTGAATGATTAATCCCTATTAGACCTATATATTATTTAAATGAAAATATAATAATGACAGTTTCACAATTTTTGTGTCTTAAAAAGTGTGTCTTAAACCAGCAGTCAGGTGTCCATATGAACAGTGAAAGAGGTTTTCCTCACTGCAATCATTCCTCCTGTTCATACTGGCTATTAAAAGATCCTTCAAATGTGCTTTCAATGTAAGTGATGGAGGCCAAAATCCACAGTTTTGTGCAAAAAATGCATTTAAAAGTTGATGTGAAGCTTATATGAGGCTTCAGCAGTCTGAGTTAGTCATATCAAGTGGATATCTGACACATTTACAGTCTTTTTAGCATCAAATTCCCTCTTTGTGTTTCCTTGGACAGTGTTTCCCTGTTGAACTGTGGTGGAAGTATAGTAACAAAAAGACGGACTTTGGCACTAAAAAGACTGTAATGTTGAAAGATATCTACTTAATTTGACTCATCTGGACGCTGAAGCTTCATATTAGCTTCAGATAAACTTTTAAATACATTTTTGCACAGAAGGAGGACTGTGGATTTTGTCCTCCATCACTTCCATTGTAAGTGCATTATGAAGGGATCTTCTAATGGTCAGTATGAACAGGAGGAATGATTACAGCAAGAAAAACATGTTTTAATGCTCATTTAGACACCTGACTGTTGTTTAAAACAGATTTGAAAAATTGTGAACCCATCTTTTCCTTAGGTGATACAGACGAGACAACAGGTACTAAGAGATTTGAGCAAGCAAGGGAATAAAATTATTTAAAAAAATGTCGAAAACTACCCAAAAATCTAATAAAATTACATCAATATAAAAAGGTAAACAGTAAGTAGAGAACAGACTGTGCAGCACATTAAAATAATAAGTTAAATTCTAATTAAAACTGTAATTAAACGTATAAACAGTTGACTCAGGTGTAGTTAATGCGGTAACTGTAGGTGTGGTTGCTCGCTGCGCCCCCTGCCGGTGATGAGCGGCACCGCCTCCTCCCGCCCTCCTCCGTACAGTCACGTGACCCCAGCGGCAAGAAGCTGCAAACGGCGCTGACTCGGGGTCTGCGCGAGCCTCATCATCATCATCACTACCGCCCGACACAACCACCGCAACGGCAGCGTAGAGAGCCGACCGAGCAAACCGCCGGGTCTTTACCGATTTCGAGGAGCCGGGCGCCATGGCGGGCCCCCGTTAAAAGACGAGACCCAGATTTATCCTCTTTGTTCTCCCTCGACGCCTCGTAGTCTTCGCCGAGGAGGGGCCGCCGAGGAGAAGCTCTCCCTTTTCCGAGAGGAGGAGGAGGAGGAGGAGGCAGCAGCAGGAGCAGCAGCGGCGGCGGCGGCGGTAGTTAAACCGGGGAGGTGTTTTCTACGGTACAAGCCGAATGGCGGACCGTGAGGCGTCGCCGATACCGTTGGAGATCCGAGCCCGGCTGGCGGAGCTGGAGCTGGAGCTGTCAGAGGGTAAGAAATTAATAAAACGGGTGCGAAAAAAGCCTCTTCCCCCCCTCCTCCCTCCCTCCCTCTCCTCCTCCTCCTCCTCCTCTTTCCCCTCGTTATCCCGTTATCTCATCACCACCGCCACCATCATCATCATCATCATCATCATCATCACCGTCCACACCGGGAGCCTACCTACTAACGGAATCTAACCGTTCATTCCTGCGACCCCCTCCTCCTCCTCCTCCTTCTCCTCCTCCTCCTCCTCTCGTCCCCTCCCGCTCCTCCCATCCAGATGTTTGTCAGCCAGGGACCGGCCTGGCCAGCTCTCTGTAGCCGGGAGAGGATGAGGGCAGAGCGGGAACACACTGCGGGATTCGGCCGCTGCTCTTTGTCTCAGCGGCGGTGCAGTCAAAAAAAACAACACCCAACCGGCACGTTCGCCCGTTTTGGGTCCGAAAAGCAGCCCGTTGTTTGACCTTGAGATGTTGACACAATCAGGGGGGGGGGGAGCCTACCTGCATGCATGCATGTGTTTATGTGTGTGTGTTTGTGTGTGTGTGTGTGTGGTCGGGTTTAATAATAGCATTGCGATGCAACGCTGCGTGACAGAGCAGCACACAGGGACAGTTTGGCGTTTGATGCCCGTGATCTCAGCCTCCTGCTTCTGTGTTTTTTGGGCCTGCAGAGCAGCTGAGGATGAGGAGGGATGCTTGGGAATATTTTTCAACCCCCCCCCACCCCCCACCCCTCTCCTCACACACACCCCTCCAACCCCACCCCCCACCTCCACCTCCCCTTCCTCTCTTTCCATACACAGATACAACAAACACTCTCTCTCTTTCTCTATTTCTCTCTGTGGGCCATTGAATCTCAATCACAGCAATCCACCCTGCCGTTATTGCAATACATCCCATCTCGGATAGGAACAGGGTATTTCTCCCTTATATAATGGGGATGGCATATTTTATTCATACCGGCTCGGGAAGGCCTACATTGTGAGAGAGGAAGCCTAGATACATGCTGGATGTGAGCCACCTTGTTGCCTGAAATGTGCATTTTCCTGTGGATAAACGTGTGTGTGTGTGCGCGCGTGTGTGTGTGTGAGTCACATACAGATTTGTGTTAACTGCGGTTTGTCACACTCAGACTGGAGTTAATTGTGTGTTGCTTTTGCTTTGCAGTAAAAATGAAATACTGGGCGGCTGAAGGTGACGGAGATTCAGTTTTTTTTTTTACCCGTCTGTCACTTTTGTCAGGTCTGCAAAAACCTGCAGTGTAAACCAGCCTCTCCTGCGGTGATGTGCGGCTGAAAATAACACCACGGTGTCTGTAGAATAGATGCCGGGTTTCGGGGTGTAAATTCTGGGGCAAATGCTGCATAATTTAACATGAAAAGGGTCAAATTTATACGTTCAGGCGCACAGTCAATCAAGAATCCGCAGCTTTAATCCAAAAACATCAGCCCCAGCCTTTGAAATCCCTGAAACTAGTCAAACCTCTATACATCAAACTGTCCCGTTTCCTTCTGATCAGCCTCATCATTCATAAAAGCTTTTATTTTCTCTCACTGCAGTGACACACACACACACATAGACACACACACACACACACCGAGGCAGCTGCAGGCCGATAGGAGCTCCTAATCCTGCCGAGAGTGTTTATCAGAGCAGAACCTGCTGCTGGCAGATGTTATTAATGATGGAAACGGTGGGAGGAAGTGGAAACGTCATGGCCGAACGTCAAACCCGCATGAAATACTCCAAACATTCAGGTGTGTGTGTGTGTGTGTGTGTGTGTGTGTGGGACTGACAGGGTTATTGGTGGATCACAGTGAGAAGAAGCCTGACGGGCCTCCTGATAGTGTGATGGACGTGTCAGTGTGTGTGTCTGTCACTGGCGATCATCAAAACAGAGGCTGAGAAGGTGTCGGCTACTGGTTTGTGTGTCGATGGTGTGTGCGGTCACGGCCGGTTGCAAATGAGTCCGTGTAAATGGATGGCATATTTTCAAAGAGGCTTAAAATCGGGAGGGAAAGAAAAACAGTCTCTTTTTTCAGTTTTTAACTTGCCTTTTCATTTGTATAGAGCTTTAAAAAAAATAACTGATTCATCGTATACTCAAAAAAAATCTGAAAACAGTGAAAGATGCCCATCAGAAGCTTCCAGAGCTCAGGTTGATGTCTTCAGGTTGCTTTTTTCAAAGGGCTGTTTTTTCTATCAGTCGTCTAATCTTTAAAATGTCAGAATGTTGAAAAATGTCGACTGCTGTTTCCAAAAGCCCGAGATGCAACCTAAGATGTCTTGTTTTGTCCTGACCAACAGTTCATAACCCAAAGATATTCAATTCACCATCATAAAAGACTAAAGAAACCAGAAAATATTTATATTTTAAGAAGTTGGAACCAGAGAAGTTTAGTATTTTTTACTTTAAAGGGGACCTGTTATATTTTTCCTTATTTTTTAAATCATATATATGTAATGTTACAATGTTGGATGTTCATATTAAATGTGGCCAAAGTGTCAAATAATGAGGTAAACATATGTAAAAGTGAGGTGGTGGATTTCTTTATATGGTCATCTGCTCCGCTATGCTAACATCATGGTGTTTTTCCATTGTTTTGAGGGTAGTCACGCCCAGCCATGACTCCATTACCTGTTGGAGGTGTGCTGGTCGTCTGCAGCTCTTCATCAAACATCATCATCGCTGTGGCTGTTTCTGCTTGTACTAGTCCTCCTTACATAATCTCTTACTGATCCGCTGAACAAAGAGCTCCAAATATCTCCATATGTTGTTTTGTCACCCGGTTTTTAGTGCCGCTATTGAAGCTCCGCCAATTCGGTGAGGAACATGTTTCATTTCCTGTAAGTTCTTCACAATAAAAGTCTCCCATTATTTTGTCATATAAGAGATTTTGAAGGTTCTATTTGTAAGAATCAGAAGTTCCTTCTCATTAGTGACACCGGTGGCTGTTGCAGTCAACATCCTGTTGCTTGTGTTCGAGTCTATTGCAGGTGCTGTCTTTTTCCTCGCTTACACTTCTCATAATAACATAGAAGGTTTCTAATGTTGTGTTTTGCACCGTGTTTCAGCAAAGCATCTCTCACTCCGTTCTTGTTGTGTTGTTGTGTCGTTATGCCGGTCGTTTGTTGACGTTAGCAGGAGAGAGGCAAAGCACTTGGTAGGGCGCAAAAACGTTATGGAAAATCCAGCCTGGGGCCTTCATATAGAAATCAGTCCATAGGCTGTTATAGACAACCGAGAAAGTCAAGGAAGGGCTAATTTTTTAAGTTACGTTACAACCTGTTCTCTCTTTGGCAATAAAAAGCGATTAATACATGTAAATTGCTTCAAAATTCTTACATATAGACCCTTTAATATGAGGCAGTAAAGCAGGAAATGTTGGGTTTGCATCGGCGGTAACTTAACACGACTCTGATACGGCTGCTCCTGGGCAGGCTTCATGAAGCTGGCCAATCAGAACAGAGTGGCCTTAAAGAGACAGCCTGTTTCAGACAGAGGCTGCATAAAGGGCCAGTATAAGATAAATAAGGAGTTTTTTTTTAACTGTGAATCATACAAATCTACTCTAGCGGAGCCTCAGAATAAAAATATAGACCTGGAAATCAGCGTAATAGGTCCCCTTTAAAAAGTTACTCATAATGATTAATCAGTGATCAAAATAGTTTGTGGTTAATTTGCTGTTGAATGATTAATCAATTAGTCAACTAATTGTTGCAGCTCTTCTTTTTTGTCTTACAAAGGAAACAAAGATATTGAATTTAGAGTTGAATTAGTCAATTAATAGATCAACTGACAGCAACAAATGTCAAAAATGCATCAGCTTCTCAGATGTGGATGTTTGCTGGTTTTCTGAGTTTTCTGTTATAATAAACTGAATATCTTTAGGTTTTGTATTGTTCACTGGACAAAATAAGCTATTTAGAGACGTCACCTTAGGCTCTTTGTAATTATATTGGGCATTTATCACTATTTACTGACATTTTAATCGATAAAATAATCCGCAGATACATCAATCATGAAAATAATTGTTAGTTACAGTCCTAATTCAATTTAAACTAATATGACACATAGAAAAGCGACAAGTCCTCACATCTAAGAAGCTGGAATAAGAGAATGTTTGTCATTTTTGCTTGAAAAATCATAACTTTATTGCCCCAATTTTGGTGTTTTTCTTGAATTAAATAAAACATCTTGAAATCCTGCCAGATGAAGATTAGGATGCTGGCATTAATATCAAGAATATCCTGAAACTCAGAAAGAGTTTAAGAACAGAAACTGTCAACAGAAAAGCAGCAAATTCATACAATTGGGAAGTTAGAATCAGAAAAAGTCTCACGTTTTTGCCTTATAAATGACATTAACTGATGTTCAACGTTGTTGTCCAGTGATTGATAATTGACTTATTATTTCAGCAGCAGTGCCGTCACTCATTAGAGCTAAAACACATCACAGTTCAGCAAAATTGAGACCCTCTACCAAACGCCTGCTGGCATGAAAGTAAAACAAGTCTTCTGCTGGATTAAGAAAGTTTTCATTGCTCTCCAATAAGTGTTACAGGACATCAACATTACTGTTATTGAGAAGCAGAGAAACGAACCTCAGGCAACAATTTCCTGTCAGATTTGATGTGTATGGCTGCGGGATGAAACTTTTTATTCTTCGTCTTTGAGAAGACGAGCCGGTGCTCCACCTGTTTATTAGATAAACTCAGCAATCAGCCGAGCTGAGGCAGATAAGCCTCTCCCTCGCTTAGTTCATCTCTGCCGTATTACCGTGACCTCTAGGCATTAAGGCGCCGTTCTCCAGCGTTTGGGAGCATTTAGCTGGCGCTCTTATGCACAGTGACTTGCAGCGAGCAGAGAAAGCAGACGAGACAAACTGAGATGTCCATGGACTTGTTGGATGTCGACGGGAGGGAACCGGCAAGCTTTCTGTTACAGGACGGTTGGTTCAAAGCTGCTCTACTGGGTTGAGAAACAGCAAAAGGCAGCAAACATCAGCGCTGAGATGTCCTGCAGACCCCAAAGTAACCATTAAAGTCTTCATATGATGAAGCTGTAAAATAGTCTTTTGGTGTGTTTGATGTCTTTGGGAGATTTTTGTGTGGACTGGTTTTTTTGCTAAAACCTCGTGGGATCAGTCGGAAGGTGTTAAATATTAAACTGTCTGACCAGGACAAACAAAGAGAAACTGATTTAAAATGAAAGAATGTCCACACATGCATATTTAATCAACAAAGTGCTGCTCAGGTGTAAAAGTGACGGCACAGTTTCCCCTCTGCTAAATATTTCACATCGTATCAAATCTTGCTTTTTTTGTATTGAATATTTATTTGAGTCAGTGAGGGCGAAATGTGTTTCACCTCTAGATTCTTGCGGATTTGGGGATTTTGGAAAATGCCATATTGCAGTTTCTATATTTTCTCCATTAGCAGTGCAGCTAAGGTTTCTGTGTGTGTGTGTGTTTGTGTTTGTGTGTGTGCATACAAACAACAACAATGTGCATCTGTGCCCTAAAGCGGTGCATTCAGGGTCAGTGTAGGCTTGTTTTTCTGTATCTGCAGTGCATCACACTGCAAAATTACCATCTTTACAAGGGGTGTTCATGAATAATCCATGATTAATTATTCTATGTTGTGTACTTACAGTTGATCAGTGAATGAAACAAAGTGATTATAAAGCTGCTGTGTTTTTGGAGGCAAATTTCCAGCGAAGTGAATGTCTCTTGATTTATAAATGAGATGTTTTAGCGGTAGTATAACCTTAAAGCTGAGTTCAGTTTCTGAAATGTGAGGATTTACTGCTTTTCACAGTTTTATGTCGTTGTCAGTGACATAAAAATTGAATAATTTTGTGCTCTTACTTTTGAATCTGGGGAATTCTGATTTGTCACTATTTTCTGACTTTTCAGCCTCAAGTTTGGCATTTTGAACGTCACCATCTTTGATTTTTGGAGCCAGAAGTGACCATATTTGGACAGGGGTTGGAGCTAACCCTAACGCTAGCTGCTAGCTTGGTTAGCACAGTGCATTTACAGTCTATGCTTAACTGTGGTAATGCTAATGCTAATTTTCACTAGAGAAAAACAGGCTTAAAACCATTAAAACAAAATGTACTTACTGGAAAAACTGAACATCCGACTCCTTAGAGGGTCTTTTAGTTCAACCAAACGCTGCACAAAACTTTTTCAGGCAACCAAAATGTGTAACGGCTACGGCTGAACTCTGTGAATTTGGGGTTACGCCAAATTCACCTAACCAGCGTTGTTGCCATGGTAGCAACTTGTCAATCACAACATAGCCACGCCCTAAAGCATATCCTGCTTTATCATCTATTTCACTCTAAATGGGACCATAATATACAAAATGAACATCAT
The DNA here is from genome assembly GCF_914725855.1 of Thunnus albacares. Classification (NCBI taxonomy): domain Eukaryota; kingdom Metazoa; phylum Chordata; class Actinopteri; order Scombriformes; family Scombridae; genus Thunnus; species Thunnus albacares. The sequence goes on from NC_058126.1 coordinate 4,545,136, forward strand.
ACTGCATTGGAGAAGACTTGAAACTATTGATTGAGACCATAAACTCATCAGGAAACAGTTTACTGAGGTAATAAATCAAGAGAGAAGTAGGGTCATTTTCTCATAGACTTCCATACAATTGGACTTCTTTTTGCAGCCAGTAGAGTCGCCCCCTGCTGGCCATTATAGAGAATGCAGATGTAAGTCACTTCCGCATTGGCTTCACTTTTCAGACCCCTCTTCTTCTTTTTTGGTTTTACTGCTGACTACAAACCAACATTAAAGATGCACGCCACCACCTACTGTACTGGAGTCTGTAACATCATGCTATTCACAGATGACTTTGTTGTCATTCGTTTGTGAGAGGGTGAGAGCTGGAGAGCGGGTCACGCAGCTCCAAAAATAGAAAATCAGTATGTGGTGGGCAATGCTGATGTTGTGGTGGGCCACCACAAATGAATGTATGTGAAACGCTGGTTCTCTACTGGTTCTTCTAGGTGATGCTCAGTGGATCACAAGATTTATTTATATAGATAAAAATTTTGAATTTAACAACTGTGGATTATAAAACTTTTGAAGCTTTAAAGTGACTATAATCAATATTTTTCATAGTAACAATGTCTGATCTGTCAGTGTGTGATGTGTTTGGCTCGTAGTGATGAACCTACAGAGAATTATCAGAGACTCTGCAGCTCCTCTCAGCTTTACGGAGCTTTATAGTGAGTTTCAGCTCATTGTTTATCTGTCCGGCTGCAACTTTACTGTTTTGGTTCACTCCCAGTGCTCTCATAGCGTCGTTTTCAGAGAAAAAGCTCTAAAAAGCAACTGTACACTACCTGCTCAGCACCAAACAGACACAGTTAGCTGTAGACTAGCTGGTGAACATAGTGGAGCATTTAGCAGCTAAAGAGCCAGATATTTCCCTCAGGAGTTGGTAGAGAGTAAAAACAGAGCTAAAATAGAGTGAATATTGGACTCACATTCACCAGCTGGACAGAAACACGACTCCACATGAATGATAATGTTGCTCCGTAACAGCTGGATGTGGAAATAAAGCAACTGTTTGCTAACAAGTTAAACATATTAGCTTAAAAGCTGATGATATGTCAGTGTTGTGTTCACTACTTGTTTCTGCTGAAAACTAGTGGCCAAAAAAATTCTGTTCATGCAAGATCTGAGATTTTAGTTCAGAAACTATTCAGCAAGAATCGATTGAGAAGAAATTGGACCAATCAATCGGTTTTGCACAGCGGTTTAGATGATCAGTAACTTTGCCGCCTCTTGATGCTACTGCATGGAGGTTTTGCTTCAGTCAACAGGGCTGGTTACGGTTGTGGTTTGGTTTGTATTATTCCTAAATAAAATACAGTCTACAATTGGCAAAATCCAAATTTATGTCTGATCAAAAAGTAAACAAGACTTTGAATATGATCAGACATTTGATGACATCTTTTTGGTACTTTCTATACTGCACATTTCGGTTAGTACCAGTAAAGTTTTGAGGTTTGATACGCGCTCAATAGTCAATTATTGTGAGCTAAATTTGATAGAAGTTTGCAGAACAAAAGCCATGTGTTTGACGGTTTAAAATCGGAAGTACAAGCAGTGACAGCTCGGCGAGCGATGCGTCGGCGTGTCTTCAGAATGCAGCAGTTGTCAGGCGTTTGTTGTGCAGCCAGTTTGAAATGACGTCCGTCTCCATCAAACGCCTGTTGAGCCTCATCAGACAGAACAGAGCAGAACTGTGGGCTGGATGTGTGGGTGTGTTGTGTAATTTGACTGCTGACAGAAAACATGAATCAAAGGTTGATTGACTGAAGATCACAGAAAATCAATATCAGGGTTTTACATGAACAAGACAGAACTAAATTTATACAAATCGCTCAAAATGTTCATAACTATCATAAGAACTCCTGAACAACTACAAGACTTGATCTACCGAAACACATTTTACACATTTAGAGCTACGACTAACAATTATTTTCAGTATCGATTAATCTGTTGATTATTTTTTGAATTAATTGATTAGTTTGCTCTACAAAATGTCAGAAGTTGGTAAAAAATGTTGATCACTGTTTCCCAAAGCCCAAGATGCAACCTGAGATGTCTTTTTTGTCCTCACTAACAGTCCACAACTCAAAGATATCCAGTTTACTGTCATAGAAGACTAAATAAACTAGATAATATTCACATTTAAGAAGCTGAAACCAGAGAATTTGGGCTTTTTTTTTCTTAAAAAATGTCTCAAAACGATCAAATTGATCAAAATAGCTTTCAATTCATTCTCTGTCAGTCAGCTACGATGATGGTTTTTGTAGTTTTTTAAGGAGCAGATTTCTAATATTGATAATTTTAGATTTTCAGTTTGTCTCATTCTTCACTCTGTTCAAAAAACACAAAATAATATGTAAGAAAATCTATTTTTTCCCTGAGTGTAAATATCATGTTACCTTCACTGACTTCAGTTGGCAAACCCTGGAATTGTAGCATCACTGATTTACTTCTTTTCTCTTTTATAATCAATACAAAACAATAAAGTGAGGTTGTCACAGTGTAGAAGGAGTCAGATATCCAATCAGAGAAGAGATCTAACAGGAAAACATTGGTGCTTTAAAGAGAAAGCCAAGAATTTGTAAGATAAAATAAATAAATAGTGTATTTATTGTCATGAACAGGTGACTGACCTGAACCCTGAACTCCTCGACTCCACAGACTCTCTCCTGGCTTTGTGACATCTTGTGATCTCACAACTTCTTCTTCTACAACTCTGGCAGGTTGTCGTGAGCACACACGTTTACTGTCATCATCATGACACAAAGCACCACTTCCTGCTTCTCCAGATGATGTTTGGAGGATGTTTTTATTCTTCTTCAAGTCCTGATCCAGCAGAACACCGACTCTAAACTTTTTTAAAATGATTTGTCCTTTTGTTTTGCAATAAAGGAAACTGAGAACTTTAATGTTATATGTTGTGTCTTAAAGTAACAATCTCAAAGATTCAAGTTTGTTCTCTTTGGCGGCACCTATGGCGATAAGCGGTAATTGCAGGTGTCGCCTGTGTGACGTCACGCCAGCAGAGACCAGAAAAAAACGCTGTTGAGTTAGCTCCGCCTACCCTCTCTGGTGGATCGACCACCACTGGGTGACGGAAAACACGTCACTAACTGTGTGCTTGTGATTTTGAATGCATGGCGGGAATGTCACCACAGACACCAAGTTCTTAATACTCATAATACTGCAAATGCAAAGGCTTTCCTCAGTGGGCCAAAGGCTCAGTCACCAATGTGTTACATCATTCAGTGACAGATAGTGACTCAACAGACGTTTATTTAAATGAAAATGTTTGAGATTATTACTTTAACCACCCACAGATGCCCCACCTCTACCCCAAAGGAACTAAAACACAGGAAAATGTATTATTGCTATATTTACATTATCGATTTATATGGTAATTTGTTTTCCTGCCAGTCTTTTAGTCTTTAAAAGTGATAAAAATGCATCACAAGTTCCCAGGTGATGTCTTCAGATAGCTTGTTCTGTCCGGGCAACGATCCAAACACCAAAGATATTCAGTTTACAATGATACAAAACAGAAATAAGCAGCAAATCCTCACATTAGAGAAGCTCGAGCAAGTAAATTTCTGGCAGTTTTTCTTGATAAATGAGCCAAACTGTCCCCATGTTGTTCTACGGGGCAGTGAAAACACTTACTGATAAAACTTTTTGTAATCGACGACATGAAAAATGAAGTGAAGCAAAGTGATTCTAAAGAAGCTCTGAGCAGTTTTTCCTCCTTTTGTTGTTTTGTGTGTGTTTCTGTCTGTTTAAATTTGACAGTTTAACCTTTTTAATGAGACCAAAGTGAAGAGAGAAGCGTCACCGGTGCTGAATCACTGAAAATTAGAGTCTTAATTGATGACTGTTGAACTATTAGTGTCATTTTTCAGGTGAAAACAGCTTCACTAAGCACAGAGTTGCCTGTGGGGCTGCGATTTAATCAATTATGTCAACGAACATCTCACAAGTAGAGCTGCAGTTGTCAAAAATAAAATTAATCTGTAGCTATTTAGATAATTGATCAATTAATCGTTTCATGCACACGCTCAGTGGCGTCAATCTTACACAGAACTACTCTCCGGAGACTGAAAACATGATGCTGTTATTAGTCTTTAGAGCCGTTTCTAAACAAGCTAACATGACCAAACTCTTCATGATGAAGGAACATGTCGCCCAGAGCAGCGCTGTGACTCACTGATGTATTTTTAATAGTTTTTGGACAATAACGGATCAATAAGATGTATCAAACTTAAGATACACACAGGATACTTGTTAGTAGATCAATTCATTGTTGGTTTGGATCCAAACATGAGAAAAATATCACTAGACATATCCTTTAAAGAGGTTTTTTTTTTTCATTTTGAAGAGCAAATTACTAATAAATGAATTGGAAAAGTAAGTGATAGATTCAATAATCAATAGTTGTAAATGTCCCAGGATGTCGTGCTGTATTTACATTAACGGCATCTTAACCCACTGATTCACCAGGACGCCCTGCTTCTCTGTTTCTGTGACGTTGTGGACGTGACACAAGGCTGCTGCCGCTGCCGTTGTGTGTGTGTGTGTGTTTTTGTGTGTGTGTGTGTGTGTGTGTGTGTGTGTGTGTGTGTGTGTGGCCCTCTGGCTCTATAGTGGACACATGCGTCGTACAGCCAGCAGTGGACGCTCCACAGTCCACACGGGTCCCTGCATGTGAGTGTGACAGCCCAAGGTCCCAACGCATGACGCATGCTTCAGTCCTCTGTGTGTGTGTGTGTGTGTGTGTGTGTGTGTGTGTGTGTGTGTGTGTGTGTCTGCTGGAGGTAGATTTGGTTACCATGGTGGCTTTGTGGGTGGACTGGGCTGTTTATGATGATGTGATAAGAAAAGAGAGAGAGAGAGATGAAATAAAAGCAGAATGTTGAGGAAAACGACAGCAGAGACAAACGGTGTGAGATGAAAAGATGGAGAAGCAGAGAGGATGATGGGGGATGGTAAAGGGGGGGTGGGGGGGGGTTGACATTCATCTCTTTTCTCTTTGTAGTAAAAATACATCATGAAAATGCTTCAAAAGTGTTACAGAATCAACTGTCTGTGACGGTATGTGCAGGTATTTCAGTGGAGTTGTCTGATGATTTACTCGTCTTCCTCCTGACAACCGGTCAGACACGCAGCACACGCATCTCTACAGCTTCACATGAGATGAAATTGTTTGATACGAGCGCTTAAGGCTGCAGCTAACGGGATGTCTTTTTGAAGGCGACTTCTTCAGATGTCTTATTCTGTCCGACCAACAGTCTAAAACTCAAAGATACTCAGTTTACTATCATTTATGACAAAGAAAAACACTTAATTGTCACATTTGAGAGACTAAAAGCTGCTAATGTTTGACATTTATTCATTGACTAATGAGCTGATATGATGCCTGAATCTTGATGCTGACACCAACATAATACTCTGGAATATATAACTATACTGCTTCCTCCAAACCTTTTTTTTCATTTAACAAAGAAGCCAAACTCCTCAAATTTTGTGATCAAAGTAAACAAGATTCCAAATCTGACAAGAAATTCAGTGACAACTTTCAGTACTTATATTGGTCGATAGCAAACAAATACCGATGTTCAACACGCAGCTCGACGTGTGTTTGAAGCAGAAAATGTTTTGGAAATCATAACTGTCCACAGTAAATGTCATGTTTTAATATCAGGCCGTAAGAATCAAAGAAGGAGTTACCACATATGTTTGAAATGGTAAGAGTACAGAGCATTCTGGGAAATGTAGGAAGTGATCGAAGAGGAAGATTTAAGGAAGAATCTGGTAAAAAATGAAAACATTGGATCACAGAATAACTCCCAGAATGCATCAAACATCACAGACAGAGTTGAGTATCGTTTGAAAATGATACAATACCAAAATAACACTTTTCTCAAAGTATTTTGAGAAATATTAATATATATTCACAGTTTTTTTTCTTCCAAAAACAGCAAATTTTAAAAAATAAGAATTAAAATCAAGAACTCTGATCAAAGACCAGATATACGTCGCCAGTTTGAAGTACTTGAGTTAGTTTTGATCGACACAGTTGAGTTCAACACTCTCATGCTGCCCTGATCATCGATTGATAAGATTCAGTAGAAAGGAAAGGATTAGTTGATTAATTGATAAGTTGACAGACGTGAAACGAACCTCAAGTAATCGTCATTTTAAGCCAAAATGCCAAAAAAATGTCTGCGTCCAGCTTCTCAAATGTGAATATTTGCTGATTTTTTTATGATGTCTTTCAGTTTTTGACTGTCGGTCGGACTGAAGCGGCACCTTGGGCTCTGAGAAATCATGATGGTTGTTTTTCTGATGGAACAAACAAGCAAAGCAGGTGGAAATAATCAGAAGATGCAGCTTTTAGTCACATTCTGGGTCATTTTTTTTTTGCATGGTGGAAAAACATCCAAAGATGGAGATAATGTCCTGCGAGAGAAACACGAGCTGAGTCAGAAAACATCAGGTATGATATGTTTACTTCACACGACCTCACGGGTTTGAGGTGAACCTGCCAAAATGAGTTTTGGGGAGAGTTTTTAGCGGTGTTGAAAGCTCAGACCTTTCGGGCTACACGATCACAGCGGGCGGAAAAAAACTCCAATCTGCAGTCGGCCCGCTATCGATTCTCTCTCAGCTGTGTGCCATTAAAACAGCCGAGTGTCAGAGAGCGGCGAGGAGAGGGAGAGCGAGAGGAAGGAGGAAAGTAATTAGGCTGCCAATACAGACACACGGTATGACACACAAACACACACACACACACACACACACACACACATCACAGACACAAACATATGCACTCACCCCTGGCAGGTATCATTAGCCCACTTCTCACATCTGACGCTCCAAATCCAAGATGGCCGTCTCAGGCCTTCTCCAGGAGAACCGTTGCTAGGCAACTCCCTCCCTGCTCGACTGCGCTGCGAGCGGAAGATGGCGTCTCCCCATGGACCATGCGTATGTGTGTGTGTGTGTGAGAGAAAGAGAGGGAGAGAGAGGGAGAGAGGAAGAAGAAGAAGAAGAAGCAGGAATGTTGTTATGTTGCGGTTGATCTGAGAAAAGGCCTCCTCACTCTGATATAACACACACACACACACACACACACACACAGCAGCACAGATGAGCAGATTGGACCCAGATGTTCTGGCCGTTCTCCATGGTCAGATTGTGAAACACATACCCTTCTCTCTCTGACTCTCTGTTTTTAAAGATCTGATCTATCTATCTATCTATCTATCTATCTATCTATCTGTCTGTTCAACTATTCGTCCGTCTGTCCATCCATCCGTCTGTCTGAGTAGTTTGGTTCTCATTCATGAACACATGGATATCCGACACTCATTCTTTTCCTCCTTCTCTCTGTTTTTCGGCCACATGTCATTCAGTCTCTCAGTAAAACTCTCCCTCTTCAGACCTGCTTCCTTCTTCTACACTGTGTGTTTTTTTTTTTGTGCGACCAGTCGTGCGTTTGCAACACTATTTTGTGGAGTGTAGATTTGGAGAGTGTAGATTTGTGATCTTGATTTGTAGACTTCCTCAGGAACACGTCGTTCGACCAAAAGAGGTTTTTTTCTTTCTGAAACCAGATCTGCGCTGCGATTCCACTTTTGAAAAACTTGTCCATGTTTGTTCGCTGCTGTAATTTGTTTGTATGCATAGATGCACAACCGCATCTGTGCCCTCCAGCCAAAAAAAAACCCCAAAACAAACAAAACAAACAAACAAACAAACAAAAAAAACAATCTGTATGCAAACAGCTGAGTTCATCTTTTGGCAGATTGAGTAACTGTCCTCGGTCAGGTGTGATAATTTCATTTATTTCAAACGGAACAACAACAACAGCTTGAAACAGAGCAGCTCACTAGCAACAACAAAACAACACGTGACTCACATTTTTTTTTTTTTTTTTTTTGAAACAAGCTGATTGTTGTTGGGAAGAAAAGAGCAACTTTCTCGCCCTGTAGACAGATGTTTTTACTTAAGATGGAAAGTGAAGAAGGTAGTTTGCAGTGGTGATATTCTGTATTTTTAATTTCAATGGATCGTTTTTTTTCTATCATAAAATATTGAAAAAATATCCATCACATTTTCCATACCTCCCAGGTGATGTCATCAAATGTGTCGTTTTGTTCGACCATCAGTCAAAACCTCAAATATATTTCACTCTACAGTGATTTAAAACGGAGAAAAGCAGCAAATCCTGAACCTGGAGAAGCTGGAAATTGGATCATTTTTTGGCATTTTTGCTTAAAAAAAATGACTTCAATGATTAATCAGTTGTCAAAAAAGTTGCCAATTCATTCCTGGCGATAAACTAATAGATTCATCAACTGATCGTTGCAGCTCTACTTCTGTATTTTTCCTCTAAAACACTAAAACCAACAGTGAATTGATCTATTAACACATATAGTCTGTGATAATATCTTTATTCCTCCGTGACACAAACCTTCACCTTTGTTCAAAAACTATTAAAAATACATCAGTGAGTCACATCACACACACACACACACACACACACACACACGTCCTGCTGCCAGAAATACTCACTAGAGCACCGAATGTGGATTCATCCGCCACTGAAAATATAGTCCCAAATAAATGCACCTCCAGTTTGAGGTGCATTTATTTGCTTTTTTTTTAAAGCAAGGAAACTACATATTTGTGAGCTGATTTACATCTTTAGTAGGAAAGTCAGAAAGTATTGAGACTAGAGCTGCAACGATTAGTCGATTCATTAATTAGTCCCCAAATATTTTAATTGATTCATTGTTTTGAGGCATTTTCTAAGGAGAAAATCAAATGACTAAAATACTACGCAAAAACATCTGTTAATTATGTCCACATGTTTCAAGGAGAATAACATTCACTCTTACTCTTACTGTCTTTCACAGTTGGATCTGATTTGGTTTGGTTTTGGCGGGTTAAACGCCTCTGTAGCAATCAAATAAGAATCAATAATTAGCGAACTGGTGTGAGGCGGTTTAGCAGCATTTAATGAGGGCAAACGAGGAGGTATTAGCTCATATTAACCCTGTTGTGAGGACCCTGGGGTGCTGTGATTGACAAGTGGTGGTGGTGGTTGTGAAGAGGGGGGTGGGTGGGAGGCATCGGGGGTTGCCTAGGCAACGAAAACCTCCCCCTCAGGGATTGTAATGAGCTTCTCCACGGCCGGCCCTCCACACTGACCTCCGTCTGTCCATCCTCCCGTCTCTACTGCTGTCACTGATCTGAAGAGTCTGCTTTACTAAGTTTTAAAGTCTTTTTCACATAACAAGTAAAAACCTCTGACGGTGTAATTCTACCTGTTTATCAGACAGTTTCAAGACACTGATGTAAAACTAAATCCATTCAGCCTCTGACTGGCTCATGAATGCTTTGTCTTTCCTGGGAAAGTCCTCGGGGTCACAGGAGTTGTTTGTTTGGAAAGCCCAGAAGAAGAACAGGGGAGTTAGCATTAGCAACAATAGTTACCATGGAGACACAAAACAGACACAATGAACTCCAAAATGAGCACCAAATTGGTTGGCAAAATTATTGAAAAACAAAAACTTGTATGACTTTAAAGCAGCTATAATCAATATTATCTTATATCTCTCATTAGGACTATGAGATATGACGATATTTACCATGTCTGTCGTTGCATATTATGAATGGAATTTATTATTAGGATACATACAAAGACATTGTTACATCACAAACATACATTACAAATACACAGATACAGACAGCTCACTCACCATCATTAAATCACACTCTTCACTTTTAAACGAATAAATTACTCTTATTGGCTTTTTACTTGCTAAGCTTTTATTGCACTTACAGTAAAGAAACGAGTGTAGTTGCCTGACTCTCCTCTGCTGCGCTGTGTGCAGCACACACACACACACACACACACGGAGGGCTCAGCTCCGCCCGCTCTGAACCGCAGAGAGCAGATGAGAGTAGCGCCACCATAAATGACAGCGAAACGCAGAGCTGAAATGAAAGGAGGGCACATAAATGAGGTAAATAACCACCAAAAAGAGAGGCTACTTCTGTCACATGGACGTGGTTGGGTATGAAAAGTCTGACACGGACCAGAAACTATTTATTCATTGAATTTACAGAAAATGTGCTATATGGTGATATGTATCATCTGGATATGAGATTTTGGTCATATTGCACAGCCCTGTCTCTTATACTGATGAACCTACAGTGACTCTGCAGCTCCTCTTGGCTTTACAGCGCTTTATAGTGAGTTTCAGCTCTTTGTTTAGTTGTCTGGCTGCAACTTTACTGTTTAGCGCTCTCATAGTGTCGTTTTTGGCTGCAGTTAGCTGTAGACTAGCTGGTGAACGTAGTGGAACATTTAGCAGCTAAAGAGCCAGATAGTTGGTGGAGACCAAAAACAGAGCTAAAAGAGAGTGAATATTGGACTCACATTCACCAGGTGGACAGAAACACGACTCCACATGAATGATAATGTTGCTCCGAAACTGCTGGATGTGGAAATAAGCAACTGTTTGCTAACAAGTTCAACATATCGACTTAAAAGCTGATGATGAGTCAGTGGACAAAAAAATCAGCTAGAAACCTGTCAGCTTACAACTTGGAAACTCAGATGGAGGTAAAAATGAAAAGAAAATACTTTAGTGATGCTTTAATTCATGTTAAGGATAAAAAAAATCTCATCCCTACGTACTAGAAGATAACGCCGTCATCCACTCATCCATTTATGAAGCTGGCTCGGTCGTCATGGAGACGGATCTATTGACATGCTGATTTCATCTGTAGCACTTTCAGAACTTTTCATCCACGTTCACTTTTAAAGTTAAGCGCGAAGGTTCGTTCTTGACCTTCTTGACGACTCAAGGTCAACTTACTGATCTTTTCTACTGAGCTTTCTGATGAACACCATGTGATACGGTTGAACAATCTATGAAAAAGCTTTACATTTATTCTTTATTGCACATTTTTACATTTCCATCATTATTCATCACATTTTTTATTTATTTATTTATTTTTTTTACATTTTCATCTTTAATTAACAGTCTAGACGTTAAATGATTGAGAGAGACAGAGGAGGTTGGGTGACATCCTACAAGCCTCTCAGGCCAGACTCGGAACTTTATTTTGAAAATTGTAATTTGAACATATAAAAACAAGTGAATCAGATTCATTTAATTTATAAATTTTTTTTTACAAAATCAGCCCACGCAGCCGTCTCTGTCTCTCTCTCTCACTCTCTATCTCTATCTGTTTGCAGGGGACATCACTCAGAAGGGTTATGAGAAGAAGAGGTCCAAGCTGATCAGGGCATATGTTCCACATGCTGGAGGTAATTTAGCAACCTCTGACCCCCCCCACCCCCCCAACAACCCCACCCACACACCCCGCCCGCCCCTCTCCTCAGATAAAATATTCCCATACCACTACTGGAGTATCGATCTGGTATCATGACAAATACAGATGCGATGATCCTGTTCTCTACTCGATCGATTCAGCTGCTGCCATTAGTGAATGTAGGTTAAGACTCCCTAGAGCTCAGCTTGGGCCCTCTCCTCTGTATCTGAACGCGCTGTCGCTGCCCACACACACACACACACACACACACACACACACATCCATCACACAATCTGGTTTATGTTCATCGTTTATCACGGGGACGTACGATAGCTGTAGCTGGGTCATGAAATACTGAGGGCAGCGATACACTTGTCACATTATTTTATTATTTTATGTTATTTTTTTTTGAATTATTTCATTTTTTTCTGAACTCAGAAAAATCTGATTTTTCTGCCGTATCAAATCATCTCCATGTTTGTTTTTTCTTTTTCGCACTGTATCTATTGCTTTTGTCAAACGTGTATGTGCATGTGTGTGTGTGTCTGTGTGTGTCTGTGTGTGTGTGTATATATATATATACATATATATATATGTGTGTGTGTGTGTGTGTGTGTGTATGTGTGTGTGTGTGTCTGTCCGCCTGCTTGTCTGTTTATTTCTGTAGGAATGGAGGGTCCCATGTCTCATCGGGCCCCGCTCGGCCCTCCCGCTGCTGCCCGTTTCCACCGGCGGCGAACCTCTGGCACAAGAGACGAACGCTACCGATCAGGTACAGAACCGCCGCCGCATAGACAAACAGGAAACAGCTGTTCTTATAGGTGATGCTCAGTGGATCACAAGATTTATTAATATAGATAAAAAGTGTTTGAAATTGTGGATTATAAAACTTTTAAAGCTTTAAAGCGACTATAATCAGTATTTTCCATAGTAACACAGTTACACTACCTGCTCAGCACCAACAGACACAGTTAGCTGTAGACTAGCTGGTGAACATAGTGGAGCATTTAGCAGCTAAAGAGCCAGATATTTCCCTCAGGAGTTGGTAGAGAGTAAAAACAGAAGCTAAAAGAGAGTGAATATTGGACTCACATTCACCAGGTGGACAGAAACACGACTCCACATGAATGATAATGTTGCTCCGTAACTGCTGGATGTGGAAATAAACACATTTAGCTTTGCTGAAATTTTAAGTTCAGACTATTGACGCATCAGCTGAAAATGAAAAATTCTTGAAAATACAAAGTCATTGGCAGTTATAGTTGTTTTTATTGATATTTTACTAGTGTTATTGTCACGTCTCTACTTCAGCTACAGTATGTTGTTCTCCAAAGACTGACATTTGATTAGTTCCTGCACAAAAACACACAAATTCAGTAAAACTTTGAACTCAGCCGGGAAAATGTCGTCTTCTCCCTTTTCTGTCTCTCTCTCTCTCTCTCTCTCTCTCTCTCTCTCTCTCAGACGTCCACACCGAGGCGGTGCAGGCCGTGTTGGCGCGACACGTGGAGAGGAAGGTGGCCGTGCCCATGCCTTCCAAAAGACGTTCTCTGGTGGTGCAGACCTCCATGGATGCGTACACACCTCCAGGTGACGACACACATACGAAAACACACACACACACACACACACACATTGTTGTTTACTAGTGAGCTGAGATACGTTCATGAATCCAGATAACTGTGGTTGTTTCTTATGCAGTTAATCTGTTAAACTGTCTTTTGTTGTTTATTTCAAGAAAGACCACTGACACCACAAACAACCAAAAGGTCAAATGTCAAACCCACAGCGTCTTGATTATTAGATAAACATACATTTCCTGAGACTTTGAAATAGTCGTACAAAAGAAGGGGAAAGAAAGAGAAAAATGCGAGGAGAATAATAAACTATGTTCTCCATACATCCACACACACACACACACACACACACACACACACACACTCATATTGTTGTTTACCAGTGAGCTGAGATACGTTCATGAATCCAGATAACTGAAACTGTTTTTTGTTTCTTATGTCAAGAAAGACCACCAACACAACAAACAACCAAAAGGTCAAATGTCAAACCCACAGCGTCTTGATTATTAGATAAACATAAATTTCCTGAGACTTTGAAATAGTCGTATAAAAGAAGGGGAAAGAAAGAGAAAAATGCGAGGAGAATAATAAACTATGTTCTCCATACATCCACATGCACACACACACACACACACACACACACACACACACACACACACACACACACACAAGCAGTGGTGATCTCAGCTGAACTGGGTTGTGTTAAGCCTAAAATTTGACCCCAGAGCAGCTCGCCCAGTGCCCAGACAGGATTATGTTGTAATGCTGTGTCTCTGCTTCTCTCAGACGTTTTGACAGAAACACACTCGTTTCACTAAAAAAAAAAAAAAACCCAAAAAATTGCAAAACATGCACATTTTCTGAGGCATTGAAACCTCACCGACGGACTTACAGTAAAAACAAACCACACACGGTTGTAACGCCGCAGCCAGCCGCCGGCAAATAGGAAAAATACTGATTATTAGCAATTTTCTGTGTTTTTTTTGTACACTCTCTAACCACGAGAAGTCAGCTGAAACGGGACAGCGAAGCTGACCTTTACCACCGATATGAGTTGATAGGATCATTTCAGCTTTGATTGGATTTTAATGAAGGAAATGTAATAAGTTTGTTCACTGCTAATTTGCTTTTTAACCTTTTCTGAGAAGCAGACCTGACGTCTCCCTAAAGCCTCGCCTACCTCTTATAATGTTTCCCTGCAGCATCGTCCATCACTGTTTTAGAGAAGAAGTCACGTTGACTGACGGCTGCTGAGTCGTCCTCTGCCTTCAATCAGCCTCGTGGTCAGATAATTAACTCCCATTTTAAAGAAGTAAACTCTGTTTTCTGCAGCCTGAAGCAGGTTTGAACAGCTTTCAGGTTCTTGTGGCTCTTCTACTTAAGCTGAGTAATTATTGACATTTTGGGTCTGCGAGCTCGGGAGAGTCTGTAAGTCTGTCAGTCAGAGGTCATAAAACCTCAACAGTGAAAAGTGGTGAATCATGATCTGCTTCCTTTGAGCCGTTTCGTTACTGATTCAGTTTAAATGCTTGGTTCAGATTTATGTATCATTATCAGATGTAGATAGAAATGGTTGCTGACCCTAATTACCTCTATGCTACATGGCCAAAAGTATGTAGACAACCGAGCAGCTCCTCCTGTTCATAATGGCTATTAAAAGATCCTTCAAATGTGCTTCCAATGTAAGTGATGCATTTAAAAGTCTCTGTGAAGCTTCAGCAGTCTGAGTTAGTCATATCAAGTGGATATCTGACACATTTACAGTCTTTTTAGCATCAAATTCCCTCTTTGTGTTTCCTCGGACAGTGTTTCCCTGTTGAGCTGCAGGTGGAAGTATAGTAACAAAAAGAGGAACTTTGGCACAAAAAAGACTGTAACGTTGAAAGATATCTACTTGATTTGACTCATTTGGACGCTGAAGCTTCATATTAGCTTCAGATAAACTTTGAAGTGCATTATGAAGGGATCTTCTAATGAACAGGAGGAATGATTACAGCAAGAAAAAACATGTTTTAATGCTCATTTGGGCATCTGACTGTTGTTTTAAGACACAGTTGAAAAGTCGTGAACGTGTCCTTTAATCTGCTGCCTCCGTTCTTCTGTTAACCATAAGATGTTGGAATCTGGCTGCAGAGATTTGTTCCCGCTCTGCCGCAGTGTTATTATAAACCTCATCATTCCAGTCCTGAAGATACGCATGTCCTTGAGTCCTTGAGGTGAACCTGAAATTGAAATTCATATCTCTGCGATCGGACCATATAGATACTTTTTAATTGAATAGTTAAATGTAGTTTTGGGTGAACTTTTGCGTCGACTTTTCCATTAAGAAGTCTCCCTCATAATCGTTGAAACACCAGTGAAGTTTGTGTGTAAAAACGTAACCCGAACACAGCAAACAACATAATATACATGTTATAAAGCTCAATAATAATACTGAATCCAGGTAGGTAGATATTACCTACTTCTGTCCCAGTATCCACACTGATGAGCAAGTGTTGTGAGGTAAAGATATGAGTAAAGATTAAAGATATGACCCATATTCAGACTAATCACACAGTTAATGGTTTGTAAACTAAACGATTTAACCGTTTTCCAGCCATAAAAGATGCTTCTATGCTCAGTCTGGTATTTCTCCTCTCACAGTGACAAGTTAGATGCCTTCATATATGTGTTTAATGTATATAAATGAGATAATTAGACAAGTATCTTAAGAATTTATGGATAAAAAAACTACACTTGATTCACACTCCTTCTAACACCACACCACAGAAGTTGTATTATGAGCCAAATGTATCCCACAATGCATCACACCAGTCCAGTCACTGGTGTTAATACACAGATAAACTGGTTTTCAGGACAAAAATCAACAGACATGTTGAATTTAGTGTTATTATTGATCCACAGATGGTTAAAACTTGGTTCTTCTTGATGAGACTGATAAGAATTATTCTGCATATCTAACACTAAATGTTAAATATAAATATAATAAACTTGTATAGATGGTTATTGTTGTATAACTTGTTTAGCAGAAAGCTTCCCCTCCTCTCATAACACTGTACGGTTGATTCTACCTAATGAAACCAACACATACGTCAGAGCTCAACTCAGCCGTGTGCTGCAGGACGGCCTCGTTAATCAAACACACTTCTGCACTTCTACAGTCTAAACAAGCTGCAACTCATCACACAAGTGTCCATGTGACTGTAAACACCACAGTATTTCAGTTTAAGTCTCAAAGTCATCGCAGGTTTGCTTTGCTTGATATGAAAACACAGATTTTTCTCTCCTGTATAAGCATCTTTCTCCTCACATGACACATTTTTGATGGTTTTGTCCACATTTTACAGCCACACAGAACTATAAAAAGTGAAATCGTGTTAATCCAGCTCACTGTAAACATCTGTATTGTTGTCTTAACATAATAATAATTTCTTACATGATGTTAACGAATAACGGCGGTCACTGACTCTCACTAGGCCTGTCCCCCCTGTGCTCAGACTCGTCGTCGGGCTCAGAGGAGGAGGCGGGGCCGGGCGACGACATGTCGGGCATGGAGCACTGGATGAGTCGCCCTTCCCAGTTAGGCCCCGCCCACCTGGGCTCCACCTCCTCCTCGTCTTCGTCCACGCAGAGCGGAGGCAGCGGCAACGCAGGGCGGCTGGCCGACTCGCTGGCGCACACGCACATCTCGCACTCGCACCTGGCGCACACGCACCTGGCGCACACGCACCTGGGCCAGTCGCACCACCAGCAGAGCCACCTGTCACAGTCACACCACGGTAAGATTTGATTGGTTCTCACCCGGGTCGGTTGGACTGTGTGTAAGTGTGTGTGAATGTGTGTGTGTGAGAAAAGAAGAACTCAAATCTTAAACTTTTATATCTTCATTCAGCTCAACTGTGTGTTTTAATACATGTGGGTACATACAGTATAGACATTAGAGCTGCAACAAACAGCTGTTAATTATCTTAATTATTTTCAATTAATTGTTTACTGTCTGAAATGTGAAAAAAATTGCATTCACAGTTTCTCAGAGGCCACAGTGACGTCATCAGTTTGCTTGTTTTGTTTGACTAACAGTCTAAAGTCTTAACCCTCCTGTTGTCATCGGGTCAATTTTGACCCGGGAGTATCAGTACAGTATCCTGACTAAGAAATTATGAATTGTTTTAACTATAGTTGAGATCAGAGGAAAATATGTTGATGGATTATAGCAGACTGGTATATGTAAAAGTTTAGTCAGGATACTGTACATAATGACACCTGTTGTCCTCCCGGGTCAATTTTGACCCGAGGGTTAAGATGTTTAATTTACTGTCATATATGACAAGGAAAAACATCAAACAGTCAAATTTTTTGCTTAAAAAATGGCTGAAACTATTAAATGATTATCAAAATAGTTGCCGATTAATTTTCTGTGGAGCAAATAACAGATTAATCAGCTGATCGTCGCAGCTCTAACAGACATGAATTTGCTGTTGGGTCCATATTGATCTCCGTCCTGCTGTCCTCTATGCATGTGTGTGTCTGTGTTTCCTTTTCACCTCCAAGTTCAGTTGTCCAGTGTTTCTATTCTGGAAAATCACACGTACCTGCCGTCATGGTGTCAGTTGGATGGTTGATTAGATTAAAAACAACTTTATTTAGGAAGATTCACCAAGAGAGCACAGTAAAAACTAAAAACTACATTTTGACATATGGCCTCTCTTTACGACGGGGCCATAAAATGAGACAATAATACAAGTTTTAGCTGATTTTGTCCTCCAGTGGTACAAATACCTTTATCCTCAAATAAATTTGCAATTAATCAGATCTGTGGAGCCTCTGATCTCCTGAGTGTAGATACTGAAACTGAATATATCTGGTTTATAGCTTTTAGTTTTATAGAATTTACACTCTCATACAGTTGGTTCATGTAATCTAATAATCTGAATGAATGTACTTTTTTACTTATGTGTATATATATAAATCCTATATATTCTGATGGACCATATACTGGTCATACAGTATTACTCCCAGTAAGATCCCCATTGCAGCTTCTTATTATGGCTCCATTTATTACGCTATAATCAATTTTCATTCATAATTCATTCATCGTTTCTACCTGACACACTGTTACATTGATTTGTCTGTCCTAGTTTTAATGTTATTTACTCCTCCAGTTTAATACACCTGTACCGTGTGTGTGTGTGTGTGTGTGTGTATGTGTGTGTGTGTTCACGCAGGCATCGGCCACCTGTCTCTGAAGAGGAAGGGAGCTCTGAGCGTAGCCGAGAACGGAGGATCTCTGCGACGATCCTGCGAGTTTGGATCTGACATGCTGTGGCCTCCACCGCTGGAGTCAGACGGTACGTCCCGACCCAACACCTGTAAATATATTCAAAAGTTTTACCTGACATGAGGTCTGTGCAGGCTGGAAATGTCTTAATCAGACTCAAGTTTCAGCCAATTATCAGCTGTTCAATGGCAAACAGACATATTAAAGGTGCACAAGACATATTTTTATATTGATTTTAAGACATTAAGAATGATTTGCGATTATTATTAACCACGTTAGGTTCTTTAAATGAAGCATCTGTTGTCTCTTTCAGTCAAATGTGATCTGATTGTGATTGGAAAAGCAGGTTTAATGTACAAAATTTACACTCTGTATCATAAAATGTGCTTTCAGTTAGAGTTGCAACTAATGGTTTCTCTATTAATCAGTTAGTTGTTTGATCTATAAATTGTCAGATCATGGTGAGAAATGTTCCTCAGATGATCAGTCCAAAAGACAAAAATATTCAGTTTATTGTCACAGAAGACTAAAAAACCAGAAAATATTCACATTTGAGATGCTAGAATCAGACAATTTTGACTTTTTTCTTAAAAAAATGACATGACAAATGATTGATTATCCTAATAGTTGGCAATTAATTAATAGTTGGCAATTCTTGCAGCTGTACTCTCAGTTAATAAGCTATAAGACAGATGTTGAATTGCTGTCCAGTCACACCAGACCTCAGATCCAAATGAACTAAAAACTGCCATCAAAAAAGTGTTTCATTTTGTGTAGAAGCTATAAAACAAACGACAGTCATGAACAACGTCTCACCGCTGGCCATTTGTCTGTTTGTCGAGCCTGTTTTTTTTTTTCTCTCTCCATCTGCTCGCTTCACTTTCTTCTTCCACTCTGCGTCTCCCTCCAGAGAATCACTCGGCCCCCCCGGATGTGACGGGCTACTCGTCGGACTCGTCCCACTCCCACACCGAGCGTCACCACATGGCCAATATGGGAACCATCGCCAGGAACACGCAGAAGTACGGCAACGCCGAGCGCATGGAGACGGGCGACGGTAAGACTAAACACCTTCATCCTGCCGGAGCCTCTAACTAGTCTGAAGACAGACGGATAAAAATAGAAACTCTTTAATCAGGAGGTGAGCTTAAATTGGACCACAGCCTTAGAGGACTGACCAATTACTCTGTTGATGTCACTCCTCTGGACGAACAGATTGGTCTTTTTTTTTTTTTACTTTTAAGGAAAGCTGACGAGGCATCTCTGTTCTTTTCCAGCTTCACAATCACACAGTGAGATAAGTGAGAGCTGCTCAGACGAGCTGTGAGACAATTACTGCAGAACAAGCTCAAGAAACAGAAAGGAAAGGAAGTCTGCTGCCTTCACTATAGTCAGTGCAGCGCAGGGATCCGAACCAGCAAACCGCTGTGTATCGTTTCCCCAAAAGCATCGTAACTGAAGATGAAATGATCAAAGATTAACGAGCGACTCGTAGGAGGCTCAGAACCTGCAGGAGGAACAAAGACAACATGTTTTTATCGGTTTAGATTATTTATTTTTACCATTTGTAATGACTTAGACTCATTTTTAGTCTTTTTTTAAGAAGAAAAAATCCAAATTCTCTGATTCCAGCATCTTAAATGTGGATATTTTCTGTCCTCTATCACAGTAAACTGAGTATCTTTGGTTGGTCGGGATAAAAAAACACATTTGAGGACGTCACCTTGGACTTTGGGAAACAATAATCGTCATTTTTCATTATTTTCTAACATTTTATAGACCAAACGACTAATTGATTGATCCAGAAAACAGTCAACAGATTAATGGATAATGATAATAATCGTCATTTTTTTTTAGTCTACTTTAATCATGAACACTGATGTTCTTTGTAAAGCTGTTTGATATAAAATAAGTGATAATGTAGAAATAAGAAAATAAAAACTGAAATAACAGAACACAAATTAATTCAGCGTAATTGATCTGTCATCACTGTCAACTTTTCCTTCTTCTCGCCTCATATTTTTCATTTCGTCGGTTAAAATGTAGATTTCCTGATGCTGTATTTTCAGCTTTCTGTTTACGGTGTGTACGTTGTTTTCTTACATACAGCAGGTCTAATACAGACATGATGCATATTTATTAAACTTATAGGAACAGCCTCCGCTTCGCTTTACTTAATATATTCTTCAGAGAAACGTTTCTAACATCCAGTACACAAGTACATACTGTAAGTTTTAAGTGTAGTTTACAGCATTTACGCTTTGTAATGTGCATATTTTCAGCTTACGGACAGTTAAATATGCAAAGTCACTTTAAAATGTATTCAGCATCATCTTCATCACCGCAGACAGCAGACGTTAAGAAGCTCTTAACGGCGTGTTTAAGGCCCTCATCTAGTCTGTTTTTACCATAAATTACCGAGGATTGAAGGGAAGGTGATGCTGTCGCTGCCGTGATACTCATGTCTCCATGCGTGTGGTTTTTCCCTTTTGTAGGTGTCCCAGTCAGCAGTCGTGTGTCGGCTAAGATCCAGCAGCTGGTGAACACGCTGAAGCAGCCTCGCAGACCTCCGCTACGAGAGTTCTTTGTCGATGACTTTGACGAACTTCTAGAGGGTCAGAGGCCGTCATCTGTCTGTTCTGTTTGTCTTCAGTTACATTACCTGATCTGTCTTCACACTTCGAAGCCGTCGGAGTTTCTTTTTAAAGTCCAGAGGCAGAGAGATAAAAGTTATTTTTAAAGATTTTGTCGGGTATTTTTTGCCTTGTAATCGACAGCTGTTAGTGGAGAAGCAGACAGGAAACAAGGGAGGGGGCATGACATGCAACAAAGGTCCTCAGGCGGAGTCAAACCAGGGATGTGGTGGTTATGTATCATGCGCTGTAACCATTCAACTACCACGGCGCTCTAATAGGAAAGTTAATGGATTAGGCTGCTGATGTTTTATATTTTTCTTATTGTCAATAAATCCCATGAAAAGCTCAAAACCAACAGCGTGTTAGTCCGTCTCTGACTTTCCTATTGAAGACATAAACCTTTAAAACTACTCACAAATATAGTTTCATTATATATAAAAGAAACCACTCAGCTGGTCTGACTTTTTCAGCAACATTTGGTGCTCTAGTGAGTATTTCTGGCAGCAGGACGGTGTGTGTGTGTGTGTGTGTGTGTGTGTGTGTGTGTGTGTGTGGGACTGAGTCAAAATAAACTACAGTGTATGAGTTCATTGTAGTGAAGGAACATGTCATCCAGCACTGCGGTGTGGCTCGCTGACGTGTTTTTAATCGTTTTTGGACGACAGCGGATGAACAGGGCTCAGAGGAACGAGGCTTTAGATATACACACACACACACACACACACACACACACACAATACTTGTTAGTAGGAACAGATTCGTTGTTGGTCTGTGTCTTTTCATGGGATTTGTTGACAGTAAGAAAACATAGAATATCACCAGAATATCTCTAAATGGTTCCAGCGCCTGTGCTGGTAGGTGAAGACTCAGACTTAGAGGTAATCTGGATGCAAAAAAGAAACCATTTATTCTGATTCCTGGATCATTTTTGAGCAGATATGATGTTGGAGCAGCTTAAGGCATGAAATACAGGAAGTAATAATCAGTAATAACAGTAACAGTCATCCACCCCAAACTGAAAAAAAAACTTAACTGTTATTACTTTTAGTGTTTTGGCTTTTGTGGTTGGAATAAAAACTACAGGAAGTATCCATAGATTTTAACTGTCCTAGTATATGTACAGCTGCCATTTTTTGGCTGGACTGCAACAGCCGGTCCAGCCCCTATAAACGCAAAAAGTCCGTGACTGAGTGATGAAGTTACACCGTTCCTCAGGCTGAATGCCGCCATTTCCTGTATCCGTTTCAAATTGAAAACCCTCCAGCGTTTCATACACGGTTCAGATTTATACGAGGTTTTGACATCTTACATTTCCATCAGTGTCACACTGTGGAAAAGAGTCATGACGTAGATAATCAGAATGGTTCATATAAAATCTTCACTTTTATTTTTACATTTAAACCGTAGGATTCTTGAGATCTTTTCTATCGTCTTTATTTCTTGTCCGCGATGCTGAAACGTCTCCTTGTGTCTTAGAGAAAGTGTTATGTTTTCAGTTTCCAGTATCTTTTGAATGCATTTTATGGCGTGTTGTAAATAATTGTGGTGTGGTCATGCAAGATAAAGTAGAGTTGAGGGGTTGATGTTGCGGTTAAAGCTCTCGGTTCACACAGGAATCACTTTTTATGACAATGGCTCAAGGCTGAATCCTGCCAAATCCTTCCTCTCTCATCCTTACTACTCACTCGCCTGAGATACATATTAAAGAGAATCAGCTGTCCAATCACAGTTTACACATTCCCCACGTTACATCTGTGTTAATAACAAGTACACTTAATGAATTATCAGTTTATTTAAGTGTGATTACAGCTTCCTCACAGCTGCCAGTTACTTTGGAGTGTTTTCATCGTAAACAAACTATGAACAGTAAAGGTTTTGTGAGCTGATGACACCATCTGTCTCTCTCCGTATCTCCAGTCCAGCAGCCGGACCCCAATCAGCCTCGACCGGAGGGGGCGGAGATGATGCCGGTGCGCGGCGAGGCGCTGGGGGTGGTCACCAACTGGCCTCCCTCCCTTGAGGCTGCACTCCAACGCTGGGGAACCATATCCCCAAAAGCCCCCTGCCTCACCAGCCTGGACACGGCAGGGAAGCCCCTCTACGTCCTCACATATGGTAACCTCATGTCTGTTTGTTTACTTTGTTAATTTGTGCTGCACTAAAATAAGCTGTTTAAGTTTATTTTAGCTCCAAGCTGCTCTGGACAGAAGGCTTTTGAGACAAAATTAACTTTTTAATGGCTCGTAGAAGAACATTTAAACACTTTCTCCTAAATGTAGAGCCTGCTCTCATATATACATAATATATTATAAGCAGTCTGTATTCCTGCATTTATTGAATCTAACTTATGTCTTTTAATCTTTTATGAAATTTTATTCCTATTATTCCCTGCTTTACTGTATTTTTTGTTTAAATGTTTTATTCTGATTTATGAGGCAAAGCACTTTGAGCTGCATTATATGTATGAAAGGTGCTATACAAATGAAGTTATTATTATATGTATATATATATATATATATATATATATATATATATACAACATGTTTGAATCCCACCTGTGTGCTGATTTGTACCAATTTCAGCTCAGATTTGGGCTTTGAGAAGTTTATATTTGAGTAAAGAAGGAGAAAAAGAAGTGAAATCCTGCTACTATATTTTGTTTACATAGCCTCTGGAGGCTAGCTTGAGGAAGCTTCCTGAAGCTGACCAATCAGAACAGAGTGGGCTCATCAGGAGGGCGGGGCTTAAAGAGACAGGAGCTAAAACAGCCTGTTTCAGACAGAGGCTGAACTGAGGGGCTGCATAAAGGACCAGTATAAGATAAATAAGGAGTTTTTAACTGGAAATCACAGGTTAGGGTTAGGGTGGTTCAGGTTAGGGGGTTAGGGTGGTTAGGGTTAGGGGTTAGGGTTAGGGGGGTTAGAGTTAGGGGTTAGGGTTAGGGGGTTAGGGTTAGGGTGGTTAGGGTTAGGGGGGTTAGAGTTAGGGGTTAGGGGGTTAGGGTTAGGGTGGTTAGGGTTAGGGGGGTTAGAGTTAGGGGTTAGGGTTGGGGGTTAGGGTTAGTGTTAGGGGGTTTGGTGTAGAGTTAGGGGTTAGGGTTGGGGGGTTAGGGGTAGGGGTTAAAGTTAGGGGTTAGGGGTTAGGGGGTTAGGGTTAGGGGGTTAGGGTGGTTAGGGTTAGGGTGGTTAGGGTTAGGTGGTTAGGGTTGGGGGTTAGGGTTAGAGTTAGGGGGTTTGGGGTAGAGTTAGGGTTAGGGGGGTTAGGGTTTGAGGTTAAGGGTAGGGGTTAGGGGGTTAGGGATAGGGGTTAGAGTTAGGGTTAGGGTTATGGGGTTAGGGTTAGGGGTTAGAGCTAGGGTTAGGGGTTAGGGCTATGGGGGTTAGGGGTAAGGGTTAGAGTTAGGGTTAGGGGGGTTAGGGTTTGAGGTTAGGGAGTTAGGGGTAGGGGTTAGGGGGGTTAGGGTTAGAGGTTAGGGTAGGGTTAAGGGGTTAGGGTTAGGGGGGTTAGGGTTAGAGGTTAGGGGTTAGGGTTAGGGGGGTTAGAGGTTAGGGGTTAGGGTAGGGTTAAGGGGTTAGGGTTAGGGGGGTTAGGGTTAGAGGTTAGGGGTTAGGGTAGGGTTAAGGGGTTAGGGTTAGGGGGGTTAGGGTTAGAGGTTAGGGGTAGGGGTTAGGGGGGTTAGGGTTAGGGTAGGGTTAAGGGGTTAGGGTTAGGGGGGTTAGAGGTTAGGGGTTAGGGTAGGGTTAAGGGGTTAGGGTTAGGGGGGTTAGGGTTAGAGGTTAGGGGTTAGGGTAGGGTTAAGGGGTTAGGGTTAGGGGGGTTAGGGTTAGAGGTTAGGGGTAGGGGTTAGGGGGGTTAGGGTTAGGGTAGGGTTAAGGGGTTAGGGTTAGGGGGGTTAGGGTTAGGAAATCCCCTGCACAGAATATAAATATAGAGCTGGAAATGTGCAGAATATGTCCTCTTTATAAAATCTAAGGTTCTTGTCTTGTCTGAAATAAAGACTCAGAACAGTATGGAAAAGTGGGGCGACTGTTAAGTAACCTAATTGATTATGATGCTTTATTATCTGTCTGACAGTACTTGACTGATCACATCCTGTCTTTGCTTCACTGTAACTAATCAGAGCTGAATGCTGCAATGTTGTGAAAGAAAAGAAAGCATTTTGAGTTTTTACAAGTTGGGAGAAAGTTGAGTCAAACAGCTCAATAAGTCACGATCAGAGGAGAAGGGATCAGATATTGATACTTTAACCATTTTCCTGAAGAGAACCTGCAGGTTGAAGCTGAGATTTAGTGTCTTTTTTTCATGATCAAACAGCAGTAAAACTAAATAACATTAATCATTAAGTTGAAAAGCTTCTGAAACACCATGATTAGACACTTAGCAGACCTGCACATACTTTATTAGCAGGATTCAATTTGCAAAATGTATCAGTAAACATAAAGACAACCCTCAAATTACTGATGCCAAAAACAATGAGTCTCCAGATTGCTGAGAGCTCTTCAATCGTTTGACGTGTTTTTTCTTCTTTTATCGACTGCATGTCCTCAAAAATAGAAACCCAAGAACAACCAACACTCATATCCTGTGCGTCTCCCTCTCCATCTTTCTCTCTCACACCCTCGTATCCTGTGTCCTGCTCCCTACAGGGAAGCTGTGGTCTCGCAGCATCAAGCTTGCCTACAACATCCTCCACAAACTGGGCAGCAAGCAGGAGCCCATGGTGCGACCGGGCGATCGGGTGAGTCACACTTTCTCCACTTTCTCTTTTTTTTTTTTTTGTGCTCGTTTCACTGTGGCGGCGTCGTTAGTTTGGTCAATATGTTGTAAGTTATTTGCAAATATTCAGCAATGTAAGACTGTCTTTTATATATGATGATGTTGAAGTTGAGACGTTTCTATTTCGTTTGTGAAAATGATATAAAATGTCTGAATCTGAGCTTTTATTTTGAAAGCTGTAATCACATGATTTAAAGGAATAGTTCAACATTTTGAGAAATACTGTGAGCTTATTGGCTTTCTTGCTGAGAGCTTGTTAAATATGAAGTTGGTTAGCTTAGCTTAGCTTAGCATAAAGGCTGGAAACAACTAGCCTGGCTCTAAAGCTCACCAATAAACATCTTGTTAATTACCTTGTTAGTTTAATACGTAGAAAAAAACAAAGTCTGCAACGATTAGTCAATTAATCAATTAGCTGATCGACAGAAAATTAATCAGCAACTATTTTGATAATCAAATGATCATTTTAGACATTTTTTTAAAGCCAGTATGCTGAAAGATTTGCTGGTGTTTGTGATTTTTTAAAATGTTTTTCTTTGTCATAACAGGCCTTTTCACTATTTTCTGATATTTAATAGACAAAATGATAATTCGAGAAAATAATCAGCAGATTAATCGATAATGAGAATAACCATTAGTTGCAGCCTTTGTAAAAAATGACAAGTTGTGGTTTCACAGGGACCGTTTCTTGGCCGGCACCAGTTGCCAGGCAACCAGCGGGAACTCCAACCTGCACATAACCCCTCATCTTTGTTCGACAGATTTAAACATACGAGATCTAACGTGTTAATTAGTGAGCTGTAGAGGTTGGAGGCAGATTTTGTGACCTTTGGACAGAGCCGCTAGCTGTTTTTATGCTAAGCTAAGCTAAGCTAACCAGCTGCTGGCTGTAGCTTCATATTTATAGTACAGATATGAGAGGGTTGTTGATTTAAACTATTCCTTTAAACACAGCTAAAGTTCACATATTAAACCTCTCTGGTGCCTTATGTTCAAGATATTTGTGTCAAAAATCATTTTCAGACAGGAAGGAAGAGCTGAGGGTGTATATTAGTCATCTAACAAATTAAATAGTTGTATTTAGCTCACAGTGATACAACTTTATATCTATTTGTTGTTAAGAAACTGCTCAGATGTTCATAAGATTTATTTTCTCTGCCATAAACTCTGATTCAGAAATGGGCTGATATGCGTTCATGGTGTTTCTGACCCTATCTGCTGTCTCCCCCCTCCCCCCCACAGGTGGCGCTGGTGTTCCCTAACAACGACCCCGTGGCCTTCATGGTGGCCTTCTACGGCTGTCTGCTGGCTGAGGTGGTCCCTGTTCCCATAGAGGTTCCCCTAAGTCGCAAGGTACCACATTAAATCCACCTGCATGTTGTTTAAAAAGTCACCGGGCTGTCCCGCACAACAAATCGAACGCTCTCCGTAGCTGATCTTTAGCATCTGCAGCTTGATTAGTTTCCGTACGGGAGGTCAGAGCTTCATCCATGTCTGTTTTTCACACGGTACCCAGCAGTGAATCAGCTCCAGACTTCCTGCTGTGTTTGATTTCAGTCCTGTTCGTGAGGACATCTCAGTCATACAGCAGAAACTGTTGAAACAATGTTTCGAATCTTCGGTTTCAGCTGTTTGCCTGCAACAAGTATTTCTGAGGAAATTATCCCCCGTCTGAACAAAGAGCAGAAAAACAACAAGTCAGAAATGTTGGAAACACAAGAAACGAGCCCTCCAGCTGCCCTACATCACAGAACAAACACTGTCAACTAATTAGGTTACAACTGTTGATCTTGGTGCCTTCAACCGCTGGGATCTAGTGACTACCTACAATCACTGAAAGATGGAAATTCCCACCTTAACAAAAAGCTTTCTGAAAGGAACTCAGTCATATCACTTAATTATTTTAACAGTCAGTTGTGTCTGCTGTAGTTTTGATTCACTCTGGACCCTCTTTGGCTCACGTCTGACTGTCTGTGCAGCAGTGTGACCGGTGCAGGGTCAGCATGGTTGCAGAATGATCACTGCTGCAGCAGAAAATGCCTTCAGCTGCATGTCGGTCGCCCCCCCCCCCCCCCCCCCTCCATCCTGCATTTGTGCTGCAGGATTTTCCATAAAATTTCTGTTAACAGCTGGAGAAGGAGTGCAGCCGGCAGCACTTCTTTATCAGCAACACCTGAACTGTTTGTGTGTGTATATATATGTGTGTTTTTGTAGAGGTTGTGTGAAAGATGAAACCACAAAGTATTCAGTAACTGAAGAAGAAGATGCATTTTTTAATGATCTGTTGTCTCGTGTTTAAATGAATTTATGGTATCGTCCAATAGGATGCCGGCAGTCAGCAGATCGGATTCCTGTTGGGCAGCTGTGGCGTTACCGTGGCGCTGACCAGTGACGCCTGCCATAAGGGACTGCCCAAGAGCGCAACAGGGGAGATCCCACAGTTCAAAGGTGGGATTGAAAATCATCAATCATAGCTGGATTGTTTTCTCTCTGTGGAGGGGGGGGGGGGGGTGCTCGGCCGGTCTGTTCATGTAATGAGAGAAGTAGAGAACGAGTGAGAGAGTAGAGACTGAAAATGTGTTATTGACCTTAAATATGACACCTGCAACTAAAAACTTGAGTTGTAAACTATATTTTGTTAATTATAAATCACCCTCTCTGTTCTCTCTCTGCAGGTTGGCCCAAGTTGTTGTGGTTCGTCACGGAGTCGAAGCACCTTTCCAAACCTCCCAGAGACTGGTTCCCTCACATCAAAGACGCAAACAACGACACCGCTTACATAGAGGTGAGCTAACAGGCTAACTAATGCTAAAAAGTGTCTTCTTCTGGTCGTCATACCAACCACAGGGCTGCTGCTCGTGCTGCCGGTTGATGTTTTAAGCTTTATGTTATGCAACACAATAAAACATGTTAAAGCTTTAGTGCAGGACTTTTGTCTCCCCCTGCTGGCGGTGAGAGTAAAGGGAGGCGTCACCAGGACGAGGGGAGGACATTTCTCTTTGTTTGATAATGTTAAAAGTAAAATTAGACTTTTCTGTCGGCTCATGAGACGTGAGAGAGAGAGAGAGGGAGCGGCTGTGGTCGAGCAAGCTAGAGAGTGAATGAAGAGAGGGAGCAAAGAAAGCCGGTGAATCGGATCAATAAAATGTTATTTTCTGATTGTTTCACAGCGGTGACGTTCTAGAGCACAAACACCACCACCACCCCCCCCACACACACACACACACACACACACACACACACACACACACACCTCCGCTCAGCCCTGCGGCGATGCACCACAACGCCTGATTTGTTCTGAATACGGCCTAACACATACGCAATGACACACACACACACACACACAGAGACGGCCGGGAAAAACATATTTTTGACGGCCCACCGGGATTTCTCCCAGTACGCCTGATAGCCAGTACATACTGGCTGTAACCTACTGCTGCTGCTGTAAAACGCTGGATAAATTGTTTTCAGTCAACAGAATTTGATCCATTCGGTCTGATGACGTCTGGAAAGTCTAGAGGAGACGCACGATTAACGGCCAAACAGACATGAGATTTAAAAACTCTGTATACTGTGAAACACTGAGAGATTTATCTGGCGCTGAGAGGCTCGTTTGGCAAGAATTTTAATGTCACAGATGTTCATTTATATGTTAAAGTTCTGCTCTGCAGGTTTAATTATCACCTCATTTTAGTCTCATATGTATGAGAACACAGTTTGCTTGTGAATTAAGACAAATTTCAGAGGAATGTGAAGAAGATCTAATAAAATGTTATATTTGCTTTGCTTAGTTTCTAATATTTTTCTACAGCATTAGTGTGTATTTATCTTATCTTATCTTAATTTGGTTAAAGATGCCTCCAGATGGGTTTTAAGACATAAAAACAGTGTTTAAGAGGTTGTTTTATATAGAAGTTCAATGATGTTGATATAAAAAAATCTTAAAATGTCATCTACTCCAGTCTAATCCAGAATCTATGAGTATGCAAATAGTGTTCAGTAGTTAAACTTTTTAAATTAAAAATATTCATGTTCATAGATTCTGGATGTTTTTTATTGAGAAGAAGAAGAAGATGTCATTTGAAATATTCTTAATGTGTTAATTGGACTTTTTTTGTGTGGAAAAACCAGATTAGACACAACTGATTATTATTTATCTAAAAACATGTGTGGAGGACGTCTTTAAGTAAAGCATTAAACATATTTGAAGTAGAGTTTAACATGAAAGACCTCAGATCCAGCTCATTGTTGACGTTTTAAAAGCACTTTTTCTTAGTTTAGAGCAGTTTAGTGACCTTTATCTTAGCTTAGTTTGCTTAAATGTATTTTATGTTACTGGGCACCCTTCCATATCCACACCTTAACAACTTGCATCCATTTCAAAGTGCCTGTATTTTCCTAGTTGAAGATAAAACATGGGTTTCGTTAGACTTTGTCCTTCTTCTCTCGTTTCAATGATCCGTCTGTTGTTTCTCTCTCAGTATAAAACCTGTAAGGACGGCAGCGTGCTGGGAGTCACGGTGACCAGGATCGCTCTGCTCACACACTGCCAGGCTCTCACCCAGTCCTGCAGCTACACCGAGGGTAGGCACGCACACATACACACACACACACACACACACACACACAGAGTCTACAGGACAGACTTTAATGATTTAACCCTTTTTTTCTCCCTTTTCTGTCTGCAGCTGAGACCATAGTGAACGTTCTAGACTTTAAGAAGGACGTGGGTCTGTGGCACGGCATCCTGACGGTAAGACTTGCGTTCTAGAGGTCAGAGGTCAGAGTTCATGACCCTCGTTTCCTGTTTATTTTACACCCTGAGCACTGAAGGTGGGAGTATAAATGATGAAGACGGGGGTGGAGATCTACAGCAATAAAATGATAAAATGATAAGATTTGCACCAACGTCATATTAATTATGTTACTTTTTAAAGCTTTGTAGGTGATATTTGAGCTGCAGTAGTGTTGTTACAAATTAAATCCTGTATTTTAATATTTTAATGACAAAATCCAGGTGATAACGACTAAAATCCACACAAACCGAGTCAGAAACATGAGTATTTGTGCAAGTTTTAAATCAAGTCCTTTCAGCTTTAAATGTTAATGTGTCATTATGTGTGTGTGTGCATCATGCAGAGCGTGATGAACATGATGCACGTGATCAGCGTGCCGTACTCGCTGATGAAGGTCAACCCTCTGTCATGGATCCAGAAAGTCTGCCAGTACAAAGGTCAGACACACACTCCACCTGTCAGTCAGCTCGGTCAATTCACTCCATTCACCTGTCTGTCAAATAGATTAAATGCTAATTTTCTTTTCTGTCTGTCTCCGCGTGTGCGTGTGTGTGTGTTTGTGTGTGTGTGTGTGTGTGCAGCCAAGGTGGCCTGTGTGAAGTCCAGAGACATGCACTGGGCTCTGGTGGCCCACAAAGACCAGAAGGACATCAACCTGAGCTCGCTGCGCATGCTGCTGGTGGCCGACGGATCAAACCCCTGTAATGTCAACGCTCAGCTTCCGCAGCAGCAGAGCTCTCTCTCACTAACGGGGGGGTGGGGAGGGGAGGGGGGGGGGGGGGGGACACGGGGGACTTTAGAGAGGCGTGTTTGAGATAGAGAATGTCAGAGAAATGGATGAATTCTCCTGGGAAATCGGGGGAAACTGGGTCACTCCACAGGAATAGGAATGAGCTTAATTGGAGTTGAAAAACTGAAAATATGGCAGTTAGAAACCAGGAAATGATGTAATTTTCTGGTCCGTACTGGTGCTTTTATATGTTTGGACCATTAACTACAAATTCCGTAATGTTTTCATTACTGCAGATCATAACAAGTTCTTTCTTTCTGTCTCGAGGCAGCCGTCGGTATCAATTCAATATCGACGTGCACAGACGTGAAACACTTGACATGAGTTTTCCATCACAGCGAGCGTTCAGTGAGGTGATGATGCAGCTCTGAGCGAGGATGGTTTTCAAACCTCGCAAGTGCACTGCGACATCACAACTACAAAACTTTATATTTTTATTATTTTATTTTAAGTTGAAAGAACACAACCCCGTCCTGTAAGGTGGAGCGAAGCCAGAAACATCAGACACAGGAAGTGAAGATTATCTTTATTTAGGCTCGAGTGCAGGCTGAGCTAAAACCGACCTGAACGGAGCAGACGGAGCAGACTGAACAAAGGATCCAACAACACTACAGTGAAAACCAGGAGCTGGTTTCATTAAGGTGTTTTAGACTGGTCTGTAGTGTGAGGCCAGTCTTCATTTTGCTCATAGATTAGTCTGATGCAAGTTAGACTTTCTCACATAAATAAAGAAGAATAACCAGAAGCACCCAACAAAAAAGGAGGGAAACATAGAAAACACAAGCAGGCTGAAGAAAGCCTTAAAAAAAAAAAATAATAATAATAATAATAATAACTTTATTTATATAGCACCTTTTAAAAACAGAGTTTACAAGGTGCTTTGACAGACAAAGTAAAAGCAAAGACATGAAACTGAAAACAATAACAGATCTGACCTTAGAAAGATGGCTGAAGGCAAAGAAAGACAATAAAGAAAGAAAGTTGATCTAAAGACAACATTACATAAAAGCAAGTCTGGGTTTTAAGAAGTGATTTAAAAGAAGTGACTGATTCTGCAGCCTTATCTCCTCAGACAGGTCGCTCTAAAGTCGAGGGGTCCTGATGGAAAAAGCACCTTCAGATTTAATCCTCAGGCCCCACCTGAGGATCTAAGGCTGCGGGCTGCCTCGTACGGGGGTCAGCAGATCTGTTATGTAGCTCGGAGCTTCAGACCATTCAGTGATATTAATAAAAAGTGGAAAAATGTACAAAATTTTATTGCACAATAACTGTAAAAACAGCATATTATGAATATAAGTTACAGCACACACTGTATTGATCAGTATGTAGTGTGAGACGAGGCTTGAAGTTGAAGCATCCGTCACCACCAGTGAGGTTTTTCAAACTGGTTCCCGCTCATGACTGTGTTTCCATCACGACGTTACTGCACATCAACATAAAACCATAAAGGCATCATGTTGCTCGCTGTGATGGATCAGCTGCATTCCTGCACTGAAAACACAAGGAAACGGTTTCCAGTGATGTAATTATTTAAGATAAAAGTGCTTTGAGTGTATCTTGTCATTCAGGGAACGATATATTTGATTCATCACAACTTTTTAGAAACTCAGCTGATGGCTGATTGGTTTCTGAGCTCATGTCAGGAGTCGATCACAGTTTCTTTCTGTTTCTGTCCGTCAGGGTCCATCTCGTCCTGCGACGCCTTCCTCAACGTCTTTCAGACTAAAGGGCTGAGAGGCGAGGTCATCTGTCCCTGCGCCAGCTCCCCCGAGGCCCTGACGGTGGCCATCAGGAGGTACGCACACGCACACACACACACACGCACACACACACACACACGATCTCTCAACCCTACTTTACATACACAAAAGACATGAATATGCAAACATTTCAGCACACGTACACAGAAATATGCAAATATACAAATTTACACACACTCACCTGCTGTATGCAAACATGCACAAACACATAATGTGTGTGTGTGTGTGTGTGTGTGTGTGTGTGGTCTCCAGGCCAGTGGAGGACAGCAGCCAGCCTCCAGGCCGAGGCGTCCTGTCCATGCAGGGTCTGAGCTACGGGGTCGTCCGAGTCGACACAGAGGAACGTCTGTCAGTGCTCACCGTGCAGGACGTCGGCACCGTCACACCAGGAGGTACGTGCATGTGTGTGTGTGTGTGTGTGTGTGTGTGTGTCTGTGTGTGTGTGTGTGTGTGTGGATGTGTGTGTGTGTGTGTGTGTGTGTCTGTGTGTGTGTGTGTGTGGGCGGGGTCTGTATTTTAATATCTTAATAGTTGAAGCAGGATGTTTCTGATGTCGGGAGAAACTTCTCAAAAGCACAAAATCCTTGTCACAGCAGGACGTGATGGAGAGAGAAAGATACGTGACGTCTTTGTTAATTTAATTATATTATTGATTAAAATGTTTTTCTGCGTGAGCTCCATCAAATACCCACTGATGTGTGATGATATTTTAAAGCTGTGTGTTGCGTCCATAGCACAGAGACACAACTGAATGTCCTGATCAGATCAATGTTTCTACATCAGATGATCAAGAAGTTATTTATTATAAGGTTAAATTCCTGCACAGCTGCTTGTGTTCTGACAACATTTAACATCTGGCTTATTTTGTTGAATGATAAAAGATGTTAACATTCCTTTAAAATAATTTATCTTAACACATAACCTCATGTATGAGATAATATCCAGCCTTGATTCTCAGAAAGTGAATTAAAAGAAAGACGAACTTAGAAATGTTAGTTGTGCAGTATTGGGATTACATGTTGATTGAGATAACAGAATTAAAGAGGAAGTGTGTGTGTGTGTGTGTGTGTGTGTGTGTGTGTGTGTGTGCTTGTATAAACATGTGACCACCTGAGCGAGAGTGAAACTATCGGTCTTCAGTGGTGTCACGCACCGAATAGCAAAAAATCCATTAAGTCCATTAAATCGTAAAATTTGTTGTAAGGGTGTGAAAGTGTGTCGCCTCTCCGTTTCATTAATGTCCAATTTCGGGAGTTCTCTCTCTCTCTCTCTCTCTCTCTCTCTCTCTCTCTCTCTCTCTCTCTCTCTCTCTCTCCACATCACTGGGCGAGTTAAGTGGGTTCTGCTTTACATTTTCAAGAGCTTCAAACGTCTGAAAGAAAGAAAAAAAAACAACAAAGAGAGGAGAGTTTTCAATGTGACTGCAAACCAATCAGCTGAGTTTTTACAGATAATAAAGAACATAAAGAAGCTTTTAGTACATAATAAATCATCTGCTCAGTCACATTATTTATACGCTGACATTCAGTTTAAGACCTGAAACGACTCACACCTGCTCTCTCATATTAAACTAACTATCTGAACATGTTTGACTGTCTCTGAGCTCATGAACATCCTGGCAGATAAAACAGGAAAAAAAGCTGAAAATATTAAGATTTGTGAAGCTAGAATCACTGACATTTTTTATTTAGAGCAGGGGTATTCAACTAAAATTTAATTTAAAGAGAAAATTTCTTGAAGCAAAGGTCCAGAAGATCATAATGTCTTAACTATTTAGTGTGATATATATTTAAGTAGCCTCGTAGTTGTATCAACATCTGCATGTAATCAATACCTGACTGTCAAATCAACGTAACATAGAACTGAACATATATATATGACGGCTGATATGTTTAATGTAATAATAAAATAGGGAAGCATTTGAAAATAAGAGAAAATAAATAAAATGTTTAAATAAAGTGTTTAACTTCCGTCTCACTCGTCTTTTTCCCTCAACCTTCACCGTCTACCGTAAAGACTATAAAAGCTGCGCCAGTTAAAATAGAAGCGCCCCTCTGATTCAGACGCTCTTAAACTTCACGATGTGTATTAACCCTTAAAAATAACTCTTAAGCTCACAATAACATGAGTAAAGTATTCTTAGTGTGTCTCTAACATATTGTAGACTTAAAGTGATGTTTTAAATAAGTAATAACAACCAATATCACAAATTTAACAACTTAAAATAAGTTGTGGGAGAGAAGAATCTTATCTGAGCTTTATTTCTTTTTTAATACGACAGAATAACGAGATGTCAGCGAGGACAGAGTCGCGACATTTCTCAGCTTTTTATTACCTTAATTCATATTTACTGTATTATTACATCCATGTGAACAGACTTCAGTCAGTGAGGCCGAAGCAGAAAACCGTCAAAGACAATTCATCTTGTTTTTTCCCTGTGAGTCCGTTTATCCAGATGAATTGAATGTAAATAGAAATCCGCACATGAGGAAGTGAAGGTCTGTCTCCTATAATCCACAAAGAAGGCGGTAATCTGCAGAAGGGAACGTGTAAACCCCGGTGATCAAACGCACCAGGCTGCCACAAGCTAATCAAACATCACGCTGAGCTTCCCTGTGAACTCCACCGCCACCCGGTGTTCACCGCGGGAACTACACCTGCTGCCACCACAGAAGAAGATGAATTAAAAAAAGGGGAGGGGGGGGGAATTAAGTGTCACCTTCATCGAGGAGGAACCTGAATAGTGACTTTTCTACCAAAATAGAGCGTTTCAAATCCATAAATCTCATTTACAGATTGATCTTTCTTAACTCTCAATAACATAATCCAAAAATATTAACGAATACGCTGCACTGCTTCCTTCCAGCTCCTCTAGTAACCTTCTTCTAGGTCGACACAGACAGACGCCGACGTCATAATCGGGTCAGAACAACCTACTTTAAGCTCAAACTCTTGAAAAAAAAATGTGACTAACAGGTGCAGCGCAGTGAAAACGGTAACAGGTGGGATCATCATCATCATCATCATCATCTCTCTCTCTCCTCGTGTATGGAAACAAGTCAAATCTCAGTCTGTGTTAAAAGGTCGAGGTCTGTATTTAATCAGTTCTCTCAGCTGGAGAAGATTAATATCGTATCTCTGAGGTGTTTCACAAGGTTAAACATGATCTGGAGTAAACTAAAGCCTCTTCTTTTGATATGAAAGAGTTTATTATAATTTATCAAAGCAATAAAAGGTCAGTCTCCTTCCTCTTCACGTTGAAATGACTCTATATCCTCCAGAACAAAGTAACAGGCAGCGCTCCATAGTTACCCCTCATGTCTTTTAGATGTATTGGCAGCAGGTGGGCTGACGAGTCTGCTGATGTATTTTAGTATAAAGCTCAAAAGACAGGAGGTGATTTTCTTACTGCAGCGGTTTTTCCTCTTATGGACGATCGTTTCGTTTTCTTTTACTGCCTGTTGTTTTGTACGGCTCATGAAGTTTCGTGAAGTCACTTTATGGATACGAACGACTCGCAGCGACTGTTTGAAAAAGAGACTTTCAAATGTTATTTTTTATTGTTATTGTTGTGTTTTTGAAGGTGCGATTTCTCAGATTAATTTGTGAACATTACAGCTACAAGCTTTAGTAAAGGTGTCTTATTCACTCACCAGTGTTTCCTCCTCTCTCTCTCTCTCTCTGTGTCTGTTTGTCTCGTTGTCTCTCGCCCCTCTCTCAGGCCTGGTGTGTGTGGTGAAGCCTGAAGGCGTCCCTCAGCTCTGTCAGACGGATGAGATCGGCGAGCTCTGCGTCTGCTCCATCGCCACCGGCACCTCCTACTACGGCCTCACCGGCATGACCAAGAACACCTTTGAGGTGAGGCGGGCGGCCCGCGGCGTCTGTTTTTTTTATGATTGTTGTTTTTTTTTTTGACAGTAAAATGCTTTTAAATACCAGGTCGACACATGTATCAGTGTAACATAGAAGACCCCGTTGGCTACGTTTATATGCAAACTTAATGTGAATGTGATTATGCTCTTAGTTGAAGTAATGGCAGTAAGATATGTGGATTATCTGATCTTACTCTCATTATTTGAGGCCAGTCAGATTATGTACATATACATAAAATAAAGGTGCACATGTGTAACTGGTGACTCCAGGTGATGTAATGATGATAAACATGATGACGGAAAGCAAAACAGAGAAGAAATAAACATTTCTGGAAGTTTTAGGAGTTCATGTTGTAAAATCACAATTTTGCAACAATTAGTTAATTAATTAATTAGTTGATTGAAAGAAAATTCATTACTATAATCACAGAGTTATTTATATCAAAGTTATTTTTCAAGCATAAATGCCAAATATCTGCTGGTTCCAGGTTCTCAAATGTGAGAATTTGCTGGTTTTCTTATTCTCATATTATAGTACATTGAATATTTTTGGGTTATTTACTCAAATCAAGACATTTGATGATGTCACTCCAGCATATTGTGATTATTTACAGACCGAACGATTCATCTTGTTTTCTTCTTAATGAGAAGAAACAACATGTCTGGAAGTTTGAGGAGTTTATGTTGTAAAATCACAATTTAATGGATTAAATGGATTATTTCTGCAGGTCTGTTAAGATTTTGTGATAATAGAGCCGCAACAATTTGTTGATTTATTGATTAGTTGATCGAATTAATTATTATAATCATAGATTATCAACTATTTTGTTATTTTTCAAGCATAAATGCCAAATATCTGCTGGTTCCAGGTTCTCAAACGTGAGAATTTGCTGGTTTTCTTGCTCTCACATTATAGTACATTGAATATTTTTGGATATTTAATGACATTATTGACCTAAAACTAATAGAACATAACAACAGGAAGTAAACAAAGCTACTCAAGGTCACAGCTCTTTATAGATAATCAAACTACCTATATGACACATGTAAACAGGATTATTAAACCATGTAAACATCACACTAATGTCTTAATCGCAGTATTGGTACATTGAAAATTTTGGTTTTATGGACTGTTGGTCACTCAAATCAAGATATTTAATGATGTCACTCCAGCATAATGTGATTATTTATAGACTGAACGATTCATCTTGTTTTCTTCTTAATGTTTTTACGTCTGTTTCATTAAACTTATGAAGACCAGCAGTGTGACATTATCAATACAAAAGGCACGAAGTTAAAAATACTGTCTGAAAATATCTGATTCTGGCTCTGTCATGCAGCTCTAGTGCTGGCTTGTTGCCATGGCAACCCTGCAGCTGAACGCCTGTGTGTGTGTGTGTGTGTGTGTGTGTGTGTTTGCAGGTCTACCCGGTGAGCTCCAGCGGGGGGCTGATCAGCGAGTACGCCTTCGTGCGGACCGGCCTGCTGAGCTTCATCGGCCCCGGCGGCCTGGTCTTCATCACCGGCAAGATGGACGGACTCATCATGGTGAGCGGACGGAGGCACAACGCCGACGACATCGTCGCCACGGCGCTGGCGGTGGAGCCGATGAAATTCGTCTACAGGGGAAGGTGAGTGTGTTTTTTTTTTTTCAGAACGGAGCGAGAGGAGATTTAGACTCAAACGCGGAGAAAAGGGATTCGAACGCACGTCGTCGCTGCTGAACACACAGGGGGACGTCTCAAAGTCACAACAAGAGTAACTGAACAGTTTTTAACATCGTTCCCATCGACAGCAGCTGAAAACCTGCCAGATGTCTGACGCCGGCACAGTTACTGTCACACTGATAAATGAGCAATACCCCCGCACATAATAAATCTAATAAAGTAGAGCAATAGTGGATGAATCCAGAAACAGTAATAGAGTGAAGTTTAATTGTGTCCACGGCCACCGAGGAGGAAATCCATCTTTTAGCCGACAGGGTCTGATGACGTTTTCTGGAGCTATTTAAAGGTACCGAAGCAGCGAGCCAACACACAAAGATCCTCTGAATTAAACATGAAAAGATTAAACTGATTACAGATTTAATATGAAGCATTTTATCACAAGTTTGATTCACAGATAAAACGTAGATGTTATATCAGGATTAAAGAGGGTGTGGTTTTGTCTGTTTGCTCCAATAAACATGATGTGTGAAATCCTTCCTTTCCTGTACGTACAGATGGTTTTGTTCATGCATGTTTGAGTTCCCAGTATACTTCTGAACCTCCAGTAACATCCCCCAGTATAGCTCTACTAACGCTCAATAAAAAGTAGAATGAAGTAGGTAGAGTGACACACCTGCGTCAAACCAACTCTGATCCATCTGCGGTGGAGTTTCCATCTGTTCGTCTCTGTTGTGACACTTAAAAACCTGAAGATCTGAAGGAATCAGAAGTTCTTGTGTTTCTTCACAAACTGTTGCTGACTCTCCTTTTCTTACACATTTTTACACGTCTTAATGTGTTTAAATACTTTGAAGCAGCTAAAAGGAAGTAAGAACAACCTTATAAAGATTCTTCAGATCTGAGGTGATGTTTGTTATGACAGTGTTATCAGACTCATTGATTAGGCTGAAAGACTTTTCTACTGCTTTTTTACTTATTCTGAAGACACGTTTGATACTTTTGATGCTGATAATTCTTCCTGCTTCGGTTCCTTGTGAAGAGATTCACAAGTGTTTAATAGAAAAGGAAGGTTTAAATTTCTGCTCGTCCTGCATCGTGTTCAGCTGCGTTTAAAAGAAAAACAAACAAAAAAAAGAACAAATCATACCTGTATGTATATTGATCAGGGGTACGTTTCAGCTCAGTTTGCTATTATGTTATTAGAAACTTAATTATTAATTATAGGCCCAAAATTTAGTCGATTCTTTCTAATTTGGAAAATTCTGAAAGTGCAATAATATCTTCAGCTGAAATGGGAAACTTTTACTTTTTCTAGTGTGAGATTTTGATACTTTTTATGTTAATAAAATAAAAATGATTTTGGTTGATATTCCACATCTTCAAATCTAACAATTTTGTGGCCTAAAATTCAATTTTTTTCTTTAATTTTGTCACTATCAGGATAGAAAAAGCTTCTAAAACAGCAATTATTATATAACAGTTGTTACTCTAATCATATCCATAAGAATAAATAATACACCATTCCTCACAGGACCATGTCAAAATAATACATAAATACATAAATAGATAAAAGGAAAATAAAGGATGACACAAGTGTGTAGTGCTTAATCAAATATAAGTGCAGTAAAAGTGACCTGAGTTAGTTAATTGGTGGAATAAAAATGTCTTGTTTCAGCTCTTTACAGCAGGTGAGGAAGGTTTTCAGGGGCGGCTGTTGCTCTGGAGGTAGAGCAGGTCGTCCAGTAATTAGAAGATCAGTGGTTCGATCCCAAAGAGTCTTTTGGCAAAATACTGAACCCCAAACTGCTCCTGAAGGCAGCATCATCAGTGTGTGAATGGGTGTCAAGGGGAGACTGTTGGCCTGTAGTATAAAAGTGCTTTGAGTGGTCAGAAGACTAGACTACTATATCAGACACTACTTTCACTGTCTAATATAGTAGATAAATTGCTTTCTAGCTGCAGTCAGGAAGCTTTAGTCACATCAACTGTGGATGATTGATTGATATCAGATATTAAACAGTACGTCCTGAACGTGTCGGCTCAGTAACAGCTGCCGAGGAGAAAGAAAGAAACGAGTTTGTCTTTTTCCTCTCGTCCTATCCTGCAGGATAGCGGTGTTCTCTGTGACGGTGTTGAGGGATGAGAGGATCGTGGTGGTTGCCGAGCAGAGACCCGACTCCACGGAGGAGGACAGCTTCCAGTGGATGAGCCGCGTGCTGCAGGTAGATCACTTCTGACACGCCGCCGTCCCGTCCTGTACGGCTCAGTGCAAAGAGTAAGAGGACGGTGATGAAGTCGCACCAGGCGGGATGTTCATGTTGACTTCCACTTGTCAGCCTAAATCAAGTACGGCAGCTAGAACAGAGATGTGCATTCAGCAAGACACCAGTAATACAATACTTCTACTATACAATACAGTTTTTACCCCCTAAAACTGTAACAGAGATTCTTATAAACAGCTCTGGAATCCAGTTAACAGCCTGTTGATTCCATCTTTGTGTCTCACAAGATAAAAATCACAAAAGCAATTAATCAAAACTTATATGCAAGCTCCTCGACCAGGGTTACCATAGTAACAATCCAGCATTCAACATTTTTTTTATTATCACTCACTGCCTGAACACTAGAAAGGTTCATGTTCGTTTAAAACGGATATTTTGAAATTTTATAATGGAGGTATTTCAAATTAATTTGTTTTTAAGCTGCAATTTCTGCTCAAACAGCAGCGTCAAATTTAGAAAATCACACAAAAATTCAAAACAGCAACACTGGAAATGGGAAATATAAATATATTCAGTAATAAACACTGTAATAATGGTTGTGGTTGTTTGTAGTTTTTATGCTGTTTATGTATGAAAGACAAGACAAATGAATGTAAGAAACCAGCATTTGTGACTTTATTCACTCTTTTCAGTCAAAATCAACTCATTTTTCCAGCGTTCAGACTGGTTTTTCTACCTGACTGCTGGTTTAAGACACGCTTGAAAAATTGTGAACCTGCCCTTTAAGTCACCGTGACGAACTCTCAACAAAAACGGAGCATCAGAAGCTTCACAAACGAGGCCTTATTATGGGTTCATGGAGTTGATTTGCATCATATTATCAAAGTGTTTCTGTGTCCTCGCACTTATTGATTCTTAGATCCATCTTTGTGTCTCACAAGATAAAAATCACTGATCACAAAAGCAATTAATCAAAACTTATACGCAAGCTCCTCGACCAGGGTTACCATAGCAACAATCCAGCATTCAACATTTTTTTATTATTACTCACTGCCTGAATACTAGAAACGTTAATGTTCGTTTAAAACGGATATTTTAAAATTTGATACTGGAGGCTGCAATTTCTGCTCAAACCAGCAGCGTAAAATTTAGAAAATCACACAAGAATTCAGAACAGCAACACTGGAAATGGGTAATATAAATATATTCAGTAATAAACACTGTAATAATGTTAAAATGATTATGTATGAATGAAAAATGAGTGTAAGAAACCAGCATTTGTGACTTAATTTGCTCTTTTCAGTGAAAATCAACTCATTTTTCTAGCGTTCAGACTGTTTTTCTACTAAAAGTCAGTCTGATGTAGAAGCAGTCGAGGCTGTTTTACAGTATCCGTCATTAGCAGTCTGTAAAAATCCCTTTTATTGACAAAAATGAACCCTAAACCGCATTCCAGCAGATCATCCCTCCGTCCTCTGACTGTCCTCCGTGCGTCTCTTCCCTTCTCAAGGCCATAGACAGCATCCACGGGGTGGGCGTGTTCTGCTTGGCTCTGGTCCCGGCCAACACCCTCCCCAAGACTCCTCTGGGCGGCATCCACCTATCAGAGATCAAGCAGCTGTACCTGGAGGGGGGGCTGCACCCCTGCAACGTCCTCATGTGCCCCCACACCTGCGTCACCAACCTGCCCAAACCGCGGCAGAAACAGCCAGGTGGACGTCTTCTTCTTCTGCGTCTTTTGATTATTATAGGAATGAAATTGATGAATGACACTCTTTAGGACTGCTGTGCTGATCCTGTGTGTGTGTGTGTGTGTGTGTGTGTGTGTGTGTGTGTGTGTGTGTGTGTGTGTGTGTGTGTGTGTGTGTGTGTGTGTGTTGCAGAGATCGGTCCTGCCTCTGTGATGGTGGGGAATCTGGTGTCAGGGAAGAGGATCGCTCAGGCCAGCGGCAGAGATTTGGGACAGACTGATGACAATGACCAGGTGACACACACACACACACACACACACACACACACATACACTTTCTATAAGGCTAGGAGCAGTGATGTCATGATAGATAAAATGCTCTGAACTCCACACATTTGTCATCACAAAGCAAACAAGTTTAAAAGCTTTGTGGTTTAGATGCATCTCACATAAGTGCAACATCCCAGTGTTCATCTCAGCTGGGAACTTGTGATGCACTTCCTGTCTGTATCCCGACTATTAACCAGGACTAAAAGAGCCCTAACCCTAACCCTAAAAGAGAGTTATCACTGCACGCCAGCCTTCCTCAAGGTCAAACAATCACACACTAGTATATGTTCAAAGCCCAGGCTTCTACTGTATGTCTTCCTTCTTTTTTTATGATGAAAATTAAAAAGATAAATTAAATATCATGTTTTTATCTTGGTGGAAGAGCGACTCCTTCCTCTGTGCCTCGAGAGAGATTTTTTTGTTTTCTTGGGGTTTATGAAGCTTGAAATCTTGAATAAACTCATATATCAGGAGCTCTGATTGATTCACCATCATAAGCAGCCGATAAACTTTTCAAACAGGCAGATCACTGTTTCAACTCCCTGATGATGATGATGATGATGATGAAGAAGAAGAAGAGGTTTCATTAGTCGTATGTGCGTTTTTTCTGAGACGCTCTGAAGTATCGGCAGGTTGTTTCTCAGCTCCTTTGAAGTTTCTCAGTCTGTGATATTGATTAAAAGCACTTAAAATGTGACGGACAGAAGGCAGAGATTCAGCCGCTCTGCTTCTGTCAGCAGCGGCTGGTGAGTAAGCACATACTGACGTGGACTCCTCATGTCTGGTCTGCAAGTTTATGTGCTGATGTTGGTAG
This sequence comes from Thunnus albacares, assembly GCF_914725855.1. Lineage (NCBI taxonomy): Eukaryota > Metazoa > Chordata > Actinopteri > Scombriformes > Scombridae > Thunnus > Thunnus albacares. The sequence continues at coordinate 4,588,720 of NC_058126.1, forward strand.
AATTTGTGGGTAAAAGGCAGAATTTTATGGCTTCTGTGAAACCGCTCGGTGCAGCTCTTCTGTTATTCATATTATGTAGTTTAGGTAACAAATTTAAAGCCGATAAAGTTATATTAAGTGTTTGAAATTTCAGCCTCAGTCCTGAAAGATGAAATGTGTCCAACAAATACACTCAGATTGCACAAAGAAAGTCTGTGTAGATGCAGGATCTGTCACGTCAGGGTGATGAAATTCAACGCACCTCATGTGTGTGATGACGTCTTGTGTTTTTCTAGTTCCTGTTCCTGTCGGAGGTTTTGCAGTGGAGAGCTCAGACCACACCGGACCACGTCCTCTACACTCTGCTCAGCTCCCGGGTAACAACACACACACACACACACACACACACACACACACACACACACACACACACACACGCACACACACACACACACACACACACCTCTTACCACACTTATAGTTTATATTAAATAAGATCCGACACACACAGTCATATGATCCTGTTTTTTTGACTAAAGTACAAATAATATTTTCCAAGTCAGTGTTGAATCACAACAAAAGAGTCTGAAGTAGATAAAATATATTTCCTTAAATTAAAAAGAATTTAGATTTTACATTCATATGAACATAAGAGGCCATAGATACAGAAGATAAAATAACTTTTTTAAGACATTTACCCGAGAATATATGTATATCTACCAATTTATATTGACTAATTATTGATTTAATAGATCCTGTGTTAATTTTATATACTGTAAATACTTTACATAGAAGTCACATCCAGTCATGTGACCAGCATCATCATTTTAGTCACTGCTACTTGAATTTTTGTTTCTGTTTCCTGAGATATAATTTCCTTTTTACGTCGCTTTACTACATGTTGTTTATTATCTCTTGGTTGTTTGCTGCTGCTACGACACACCTCCAACATAATTACTACAGGAAGCCCTCGACATTTAGCTGCAAACATGATATTTTCACAATGAAACATCTTAAAACTGTAATAAATTAGATGGTGGTCCAGAAACAGCTCATATGATCTGTGAGAAATGAGATTAAAAACTGAGGTTTGATTGTGTACTGGCTGTAGAAGTGTTACTGGGGTTGTAGTGGGATTTATTTTTATTTTCTTTTATGACATATATTCATGTGGAAGGGACCCTACACAAAAAAACAAAGAGAAGAGAAGCTTTGTAACAAATAGAGCTGATAACTACTTGTTATTTATGTTGGCTGAACTCCTCATGTAGTTTATAACTCCTCCCTCCCTCCCGTCCTGCAGGGGGCGGTGTCCAGCTCTCTCACCTGTCTGCAGCTCCATAAGAGGGCAGAACGAGTGGCGGCTCTGCTGCTGGAGCGAGGAGGTCTGCAGGAGGGAGACCACGTGGCTCTGGTCTACCCACCAGGTACATGTTACATCTGATGTTTACAGAACAACATTTGAAGACTCTGAGTGTTTTAAACGCTCACACGTCTCTCTTCCCGTGTGTCCCCCGCAGGTATCGACCTGATCGCAGCCTTCTACGGCTCCCTGTACGCCGGCTGTGTTCCCATCACGGTGCGACCGCCTCACCCTCAGAACATCTCCACCACCCTGCCCACCGTCAAGATGATTGTCGAGGTCAGAGTCTCATCAAAAAAAAATATTTAAGGGATTTTACGCTGAGATTTTTTTAGCTTATCAGTGAATATTTAAAGGTGCGATATACAACATTCAGCCTCACTAGATGTCACACTCTAGTAAACTCAGATCAAACTGTCAGACTAGGCAGAGCTGATCAAATATGGATCAAGATTATTTGTTATTGTGTTGCCTGTTTCTCACCTCAGTATGTTAGTCTACTGTTTGGCTGTAATATGAGAAACAGGAGTGTGACTTCATTCTCTGCTCAGGTTGCCATGACTCCACTATGTCTTTACATAGCAAATAGTTGTTTGCTGACATCTAGTGGGAATGAATATTGTATAGTGAACCTTTAAACACTTTTTTAATAATTGTTGCATGAACTAAACATTATGTTCTGAAAGCATTTAAGACAGTACATGACATTATTATTGTTTTTCTTTTTTGTGTTGATCCGTCTCGTTCGTCAGAAAGCTTCTGTTCTGCTAAAATGTCCTTTGTTGTTTGAGGCACCGAATCCCTTCCAGCTCCAGTGCTGCTGTCTAGTAGACGACCTCTGACCTCTCTCTCTCTCTCTCTCTCTCTCTCTCTCTCTCTCTCTCTCTCTCTCTCTCCAGGTCAGTCACTCGGCCTGCGTGATGACCACGGCGGTCATCTGTAAGCTGCTGCGCTCCAAGGAGGCCATGGCCACGGTGGACATCAGGAACTGGCCGCCTGTCCTCGACACCGGTACAGCAGCCCGTCTCTCACAAAACAAACACACAAACCTGCACTACACAAACCCTGCACACTCACACGGGTGTTTTCAGGTATTTTATCTGAACATTTGATGGATCTATGCTGGAAAATACAAGAAGTGACTGAACTGGAACATTAAAACCATTAGCAGGAATGTGTTTCATGTCACCCTTATACACATACATCTACATGTGCTAGTAAAGCATGACACCCACTCTCTCTTAATTTAATTATTACAGCGACAACCCAGCTGTATTCTAATGTTAACTTATAGCTATCCTTACTAACTGGGCTTCTTACATGCTTGCTAATAACTTATTTGAAGAGTTTTACTGAGAAGAGTCGGGAACTTATCAGAGTTAAATTGAATGCATCAGTTTTGGACAGATTCATGCAGAGGTGTTCATGACAGTCCTTCCTCTCGTGCATAATCATGTTTTTTGGTTCAGAGCGTGCACGGAGAGGAGGGGATGCTCATAGACATGTTTGTAAGAGAGAGAGAGAGAGAGAGAGAGCGAGTGAGCGGGGCAAAGAGGGGCAGAGCCAATCGATGAGCTGCACGCAGCTCTGGAAGGAAATAAGATTTTACCCGTTTTAAATAGTAAAAAAAAATAGAAAAATCAATATGTGGCGGTCAGTGTTGATATTGTGGTGAGCCGCAACAAATAAATCAATGTATGGGAAACACTGGTGGTAAAATACAGTTCAGGTCACATTCACTTAACCTGACTTTAGTTTTTTTGTGTTAAACTCCAGATGATGTTTGCAAAAATTAAGTTTCGGTATATTTTAAAGCAGCTACTTTAAAGGTCTGTGTGACTAAAGTATCAGCCGTGTAACAGTGTTTCCACGACAACAGCACATGTTCTTACATTACAGCTCAAGCTGAGTTAGTAGTGTTTTAGGTTCAGCTTGAGGTCAGTATTTCTGAAATGAATGCAACTCAACAGACTGTGCTCTTGAGTGTGATAAAACAAATATGCGTGTGTGTGTGTGTGTGTGTGTGTGTGTGTGTGTGTGTACTGCAGATGACCTGCCAAAGAAGAAGCCTCCCGCTCTGTATAAGCCCACCAACCCCGACGGCCTGGCCTATCTGGACTTCAGTGTGTCGACGACCGGCATGCTGGCCGGAGTTCAGGTCAGCTCAGCTGTTAATCCTCATCACCCGACCAAACCGCTTACAGTCTCCGGGCCACCTTCCCCTTCCTTATTTCATTTATTCATCGCTTTTTCATTCCGCAGGAAAATTCAGCTGTCAGAGCCGCGACAAACGACACACAGTACAGACAGTAAACATGACAAAAGAGCAGAATAAAAGCACATTTGGCAAACAGTAGAAACGTCAAGCCTTTTGTTTATATCCCTGTATGAAATAAACATCAGAGTGAAGGCTGCATCCTCCTCCAATTTACATTAAAGGAGATGCATTTGTTAAAGTATCGGATATAAATCTTGTGAATTTACAAACTAACCGTCCGTCTTTTCTATCCTGTTCTTTGTCTGTGTGTGTGTGTTTGTGTGTTTGTTGTCTCTCTCTCTCTCTCTCTCTCTCTCTCTCTCTCCTTCCCACCCTTCTCTCTCCAGATGTCCCATAATGCCGTTGGAGCCTTCTGCCGGTCGGTGAAGCTGCAGTGTGAGTTGTACCCGTCCAGAGAAGTGGCCATCTGTCTGGATCCCTACTGCGGCCTCGGCTTTGTCCTCTGGTGTCTCTGCAGGTTTGTGTCCGTCCCCCCCGCAGACGTACACACTATTAAATATGTATATCAGTCTTTAAAGTGTGCGCCAGCGATGTAGTGAAGCACTTCTATGTGAGAGACGCATTAAAAAAAGAATCAACAGAGGCTGAGAAATCCTGACTTTCAAGCTCCAACAATACTGGATCCTACATTTCCCATAATGCAAATCAGCTTTCATTAAACCATACCTGCCTAGTAAATGCCCACACTTTCCAGTCTGTAATAAACTGTTTTCATAGAGTGAACAGTACTCCTCATGTCATTTATGTTGACATGTATAATCATAGAAGTTTAACTTTTTAATTTTATAATTTTATTGTATTATTGAATGAATGAATACTTGTATAACTACTGTCTTTTATTTTGGTAATAATACACTAAAATCATAAAATTAAAGAACTTGTCTGTGAGTGCTTCTAATTCTGTGATGCACAGTTAATAATGTTAAGATAATAATATTAATACACATTCAGATCAGTCTGTAGGAGGAGCAGCTGTCAATTTTGAAGAATGAATAGCAGTACATTATTTAAATACATTTAAATGATGTATTTTTTAGTCACTTACATACACATTAATTGACATTATTATAATGTTAAAGTGCCTGTTTAAACATGTTTTCTGCCGCAGTTCCTCGGTAAGTAAGACACATCTGGCAAACCATCGAAATGCACAATAGTTTCCCGTGAATAAGCTAACTTCAAGCTAACTCTGGCGCAGTGCATCATTTATGCTTAATACTGCACACTGTCCTGTTCAATAAATCAAATCAATGAATATTTATTTAAAAAAATCCTCATTTAAACCATCAGATATATGCAGAGTATCCAAACATCAATCCAGGAAGCTTCTCTCTGTTTACTCCAAGTCTGTGCATATTAAGCACCTGTATGCCCATAAATCTGACTCCAATGCTCGGGTGTCCATATAGTTTTGGCCATTTAATATATGTTCTTTATAATCACTGATAAAAGAATTCACTGCTAGGAAAGGAAAATAATCAAATACTGTCGTTGCAGTTCACCACAGTCTTGTTTCATCACAGAAGTGTCTGATAGTCACATGAAGATTGATGTCAGGAGGTCGTCTGGCCTCCTTTAATAAAAAGAAGAGAGATTCACTGTTGTGATGCGACGCTCCGCCGTCCGTCCGTCTGAAACTTTCCTCTCTCGTCTCGATCGTCTGTAAATCTTTCGCTGTGGTTGATTTTTAAATTCTCTGCTCAGAAGTTCTGAACTTGGCGAGAGCAGATTCCTGCTGCTGAAATGTCTTATAAATAAAACAGACTGCAAATCACTTTGGGTACGAGAACGTCTCAATGACTTTAAAGCAATAATAACTCACATTTGCACCTTATTGTTAGTAAGTGCTTTTGGCTCTCAGGTCTATGTGGAAAATACATTCTGATGTCAACGAGACTGTTTATGTAACAGGAGCAGATTCATTTTTATTGCATGTATCCATTAAAGGGCTCTGTGAATAAAGTGTTTGTGTGTGTGTGTGTGTGTGTGTGTGTGTGTGTGTTGTTTGCAGTGTGTATTCAGGCCACCAGTCCATCCTGATCCCGCCGGTGGAGCTGGAGTCCAACCCGGCGCTGTGGCTGCTGGCCGTCAGCCAGCTGAGGGTGCGAGACACCTTCTGCTCCTACAGCGTCATGGAGCTCTGCACCAAAGGGCTCGGCCTGCAGACCGAAGCGCTCAAGGTCAGTGACAACAACAACAACAACACTGGAAATACCTGCAAATACATTTGTGACACTGGTTTCATGTACAGTTTATGAGCTCTTTCTCACTGTAGGAACCTTTTTTAGGATCTCAGAAGCATCATTACTGCTACAACAACTTTTATTCAGACTGAAAGCAAGGACTTGCTGTCACTACTATCGATATTTAAAATATTACATTGGATGTCAATGTCATTTTAAGTTATTGGCACTTAAGAAACAGTTAATGTAGCCAAAATACTACTAAAGCTACTAAATGGTTAAATAGTAAGCAGAGTTAAACTATATGGACAAAACTGAAACTATATCATTTTTTGTCTCTTTTCAGACATCCATCTACAGTAAATATAACATTTGAATGACAGCATTTTAATCTGAGTCTCATCTTTGTTCTTTAGTTGTCATGGAAACACTTCACTAAAGGAGCTTTAAGTCTCTGCATTTATTCATAAATGTAATTCCTGCAGGATTTCATAGTTCCCAAAACATTTTAGCTACAGGGGCAGTTTTTGTTAATCGTTATTTCTGAATATTGATTCAAATATTTTAATCTGCACTCAGGACACTCGGGGTCAGGTAGGTCTTTGCTGGGAGAAGTGATGTCACTATATCGGCGAGCGGTTGCCACCGTGGCTTCAGCTCGGCAACATCGACTCCCAGTTACCTCCCATCCTACCAGTCTGTAGAGCACAAGCTGCTGCCGTCCAACCAGTACGATCTCATCCTGCTGCTACATGGAGCTGGTTGTGACGTAGAATAAAGGAAATGATGATTGAGACATGCGAACAGGATATCAGACTTTGGAGCTGATACTGTTTCTCTTCGTAGATCTTTTCTCTTGTTTTGAAGATCATTCAGGAAGCTCACGTACCAGTCATACGTCTCTCTCTCTCTCGCTGTGGTTTCTGTGGTTGCCATGGTCACTAAGTGAGTCAAGGCAGCAAGTTTGAAAAAGTCGAACCGTCACGAATCTTGACGGCAGCAGCAAAGAGTTGCGCACGTTCACTGACAAACCGACCGGCCAACAAGATCTCACTTGTGGCTGACGATCACTTTTTATTAAAAAGCATCTTTACAGCTGCACTCAGTTTGTCTTTTAGCTGAACATGAGCAGTAAGAAAAGCTGCAGACTCTTGACTCTAACTGACTTCACTCGTCCGTCCTCAGCTGTAATAAAGTGTTTCTCTCTGTTTGCTCAGCCCGAGGCTACGTGTAAGTGCTGAAGTTAAAGCCGCAGACGTCTCTGATTGGTCACTGATGGAAGCTGCAGAGTTAATTTTAGTGATTATCTTTCTCTACGTCTCCATGGAGACTGAAGGTCGAACGCTGAGTGAAAAGTAGAAATGTTCTTTTCTTACTTGGCTGCTTTTTTTTTTTTTTTTACAAAACACACCTTTGTCATTTGCTCCTTTTAAAACGTTCTGTATTACATTTAACGCCCACATGTCTCCTCTTCAGCCGCAGAGGAATCAAATGTTTTACCAACTGATCAGTTTCATGATAAAAACCCTCAGACAGATTTTTATAAAAGATGTTCCTCAGTCCTCCTTTTTTGTTTGTCCTCCCGTCCAGGCTCGGGGTCTGGATCTGTCTCGGGTTCGGGCCTGCGTGGTGGTGGCAGAGGAGAGGCCCAGGATGTCGCTCACGCACTCCTTCTCCAAACTGTTCAAAGATCTCGGCCTTCACCCGCGATCCGTCAGCACGGCCTTCGGCTGCAGAGTCAACCTGGCCATCTGCCTGCAGGTAAACACAGCGTCTGAACTCTGAGCTGTACATGATGTGACTTAAGACACATTTTAAATGGAGTATTGTTCATCTGTAGCTCTGCATTTAGAGACTTAACAACCACATAAATAACTGAATTAACTTAATCCATGTGCTGAAAAACATGTAATATTTCCTCCTCAACTTTTATTAAGATGATGTTATTGTAGCACAAAGACAAAGTGCTAATTCACAATGATTTGACCAATATGTAAAGTCATTTATTTATTTATTTACATCCTGTTTAGTCACCGTAAAGGCTTTTAAGATACCAGCTGAAATGTGTCCTTAACACAGAATATCGAGAAACGTCAACTACTGAAAGTTGACATTGAATCTCTAATCAGATCTTGTTTATTCATTCTTTGATCAATAATTGCTGCAAAATTTTTCAGGTTTTAGAGCAAATTCTATGAAGGCAAAGTCCTTGTGAAGCTGCTTGTGTTGAGACGTTTAATCATTGAGAACTTCGGCTTCTTTAGTTAAATTTATGTTTTTCCTTAAAACTAATATATCAGAAAGTTTTTAGCCTGGAATTACAATGTCAAATGACACTGAGTCTCTGATCACATGCTTATTGTCTGCATTCTGATTGGCTGCAGGGCACTTCAGGACCGGACCCCACGACCGTCTATGTGGACATGAGGGCGCTGCGCCATGACAGGTACGACTGCGTCTTCGTCAGCTTTCTTTATTTTTTTGGTTCTTCTTCTTCACTTGAAAATAAAACTAAAGAATCCAGCAAACTGTCGATCACTTGAACTCACCTTAATAACACGACGTGTTTCAGACCTTCATCAGGTGAAATTCACACAAACAAACAACCATCCACATAAAGGCTTTTTACCTGCCAATTATTCCAGCCAATCAGAGGACGCTGGCAACTCCTCCCAATATGTATATAAATGAAGGTCAATGACAAACAGGACACTGATATGTAAGTATTATAAAAATGGTTCACATTGTACAACAGGGCCCTCCAGGGATGTTAGATAAGAAAATGTTCCCAAAATCACATATGACACAATCTACACTATAGTCTATGGTAAAAGAAGGCGCTGCAGACACACAGTCAGTAATCACTATATTACAAAATTATTCACATGTACAAGAAAACAATGCAAAGAAAATATAAGAAAAAGGACTGAAATGTGTTATTAAAGTGAGTCAAGAGACGGACAATGTTCAGGATTCTTTGGTTTTCTTTTCATGTTAAGACTTTTTGATCCTACACACATGGCTCTATGACATTATGATATACAGGAACTTGTTTTATTTTGTTGCTCTTCACCTTATACAGTTGTGACATTTCCACATGTGTGTGTTTCAGGGTTCGGTTAGTGGAGCGAGGTTCTCCACACAGTCTGCCTTTAATGGAGTCTGGAAAGGTGAGTTTGATTTAGATTTAGATGAGCAGAAGTTTTAAAGCGTCTACATACAGTAACATCTAGTTATGTTGCCAAATACAAGCTCCAAAACACAACAAAATAAATCTAATCTTAAAAACAAACCACACAGTCAGTTCAATCATGTTAAAAACCACAGACGATCTCCTGGGATCCTCATTTAAGAGGTTTGGGTGACATTTATGTAAAAAACAAGGAATTAATATCAGACAGTGGAAGTTGTTTTCAAAATATTACAATTAAACTTTCATTATTCCACTGAGGAACATTTTAAATGAAGGGAAACCAGATTACAGTGAAAAGACCTTTACAGAGACACACAAGAAGCACTAAAAATGGCCGCAAATTGAAGGACAGAAGATTGGAGGATTATTTCTGCTCCGGACTGAATGTCCTCCCACAGTCGGTGACTCAAAACAGACAGCTGGTTCGAGTCCATGACGAGCCCTGAAACATCCTCCCTTCCCGTCTGCGGATACGTGGGTGTGGAGAGCATCGCATCACGTTTATTGGATTGTTACCAAGAGTGTTACCTCGTTGATTGGTTAAAAGAAATGTTTGTATCTTGTAGTTTTCTCGTGATAACTGCTTCGTTATCTTAAGAAAACAAAAGGTCGTATACTTGAGATAACTAAATAATTGATCACAACAATATGACTTTGACTTGGAGTCCTCCGTACATCAGTCATCACAGGCGGGCAGATGGCACAGGAGGAAAATATCATAGCCTACAGTGTGTTTATGTCTCGCCCACGTTCAGTAGACAATAGTCACGTCAGTTTATTTATAGAGCACATTTAATACGACATGTCTGGTGTCCCAGCTGTCTTTAGACACATACCGCACCATCTAATCACAACTTGTACTTTTATTTTTGTTGTTATTAAAGGGGACACGTCGTGCTTTTTGTGTTTATACTGTTAAAATGTGGTGAAAGTATGTAAAAAAAAATGTGTCGCCTTCAAGTCAAAAGTCAGGGCTTCAACCTGCTCTGAACGCTCCGTTTGTAAAAATTACTTCTACTTCCTCTTCGTGTTGACGTCAGATTGTTCACACACGCCCACAAACGGCCGTCTGTTGTTGCTAAGTTTGTTTCCGTGTGTTGTTCACGTTGTCAACTAGCATATTTCAGGCTCAAACATGTACAAATGTATTTTTAGAAGTTTATATTTCAAGTAAAGAACAAGAAGAGTAGTGAAATCCTGCTACTGTAGTTTGTTTACATGGCCTCTGGAGCCGACAGGAGCTGACTAATCAGAACAGAGTGGGCTCATCAGGAGGCGGGGCTTAAAGAGACAGGAGCTAAAATGGCCTGTTACAGACAGAGGCTGAGTTTTCAACTGGAAATCATGCAAATATATTCCAGTAGAGCCTCAGAATATTAATATATAGACCTGGAAATATGCAGAATATGTGTCCTTTAAATTCTTTTCTCATCCATAACTAAAAGGACAACAGTCTAGCTAGAAGAAGAAGTTAACACTGTGATCATGATGCTGAATCAAGTGACGTCACGACCGACTGAACTAAGCTGAGCTAAACTGAACTCTGATCTGAAAGACAAACTTCAATCATACTGTTTAAAAGAAGGGCTTAAAAATAAAATTCAGGCATCGAGGAGGCGGTAACAGGTGTTTTTGACCAAACCCAGAAAAAAAATGACAATAAATGTCCCCAAAAAACCTTTTAAAAATACTGTTTTGCAGCAGATTTACAGCACTAGTTAGAGACGATACTGAGTCCTCCTGCAGCAGCATCACACATTTGCTGCTTTTATTCCAGGAGAAGATGACATTTATACTCATCTGATCCCCGAGCAACACTTATTTCAGTTTCTTTACAGATCTCTTAGCAACTGACAGCGTTGCATAAAGTCTAAATATATAACAGTCGGCACAGAGGAACCAGAACAATAATTGGTCCCATAACTTTGTACAAATACAAGTAAACGTTTGCAGACATGAGACACAAAATCACTGCTGAAATGATCATTTCCCCGTTAAAAAACAACCAAACATTATTCATGACTGTTTAATTAAACATCAGCTGTTCATGTTTGTTGTCTAAGATACGATTTAATATGTGTGATGACCTGAACATCCACACTCACCTTTCTTTATCTGGCTTTTCACTTGTATACATTACTATTTAACATGTTTGTTTGTTTATTTTGTACACCGGAGCACTGAAACAACACATTATGAAATACTGTATATAGAGAATATAACAGTAAACTCTCTTGAATACTTTCCCACCTAAATACATCACAGTGTCACATGTTAAAAAAGCAAGAAATGAGTTTTAAAACAAGGAAATTATTATTATTACATTATTAAATAACATAAAAGAGTTTTTTTAAAGTGTAGAAAATCTAAATGTGCTGATATAAATGCCTCTTAATTAACATTTTTGAGTTTGGTACCACTTCCTAATGAGGCGCTGTCTCTAAATGATTGTAACTAATTACTTTAATTACAGTAAATGAATAATTTAATAATGCTCTATAGATCTAAAGGGTTATAGGCTATAACTATTATAAATAAAACAATTGTAAATGCTATTAAATTCTTATTAAATACATTTTATTGGTGAGGTCTGATGAGCTAAAGAGCTGAAAGACAAATAATAACAAAAATATTTATTTATCACTTATCAAAGCCGGAGATTAATTCGGTCACCTTTTGACAGAAATGTGTTTTCAGAAGCAGTTTAAAAGATGATTTTTATCTGATTTTGCAAATCTGAATCCGTCGGGCAGGTTGTTCTGTCTCTTTAATGTCAGACGTCGACAGGAAACAGTCGACATGTTGTTGTCTGATGACCTCAGACTGCTCACAGGTTGGTGAGAGGAAAGTTATTAAAGAGATGCATAAAGAGATAAAGTCTGGAACGAGGTCATGAAGTGAAATCTTAAAATCATTTCTGTAATAAACCAGCAACCAACGTGGTTACAAAACAAGTTCTCTTTAAGTTCCCCTATTTAGCATTTATAAGCAGTAAACAAACATTTAATAAATGGTTTATAGTTCACTATAATGTAAATATAAGGATTATATTATATATAACTACAACTGTGTTTTATTACAGTCATTCATTATCAGTTTATACAGCAGCCTCATAAACACTTATATCTGCTTACAGGTGGATTATATCGTGTTATGAACCATTTATTAAATGTTATAAATTCTAAATATGGATAAACATCAGCCTGAAGTGATTTTTCACAAATGGAAACCCAGAAATATCATTAGATATTATATCTAATCTTGATCAATTGATTAGTTCTTGGGTCTATAAATTAATAAAACCCAAGATTTATCCTCAAATGTCTTATTTTGTCCCAACCAACAGTCACAACCCAAAAATATTCAGTTCACTGTCACAGCAGACTAAAGAAACCAGAAAATATTCACATTTAAGAAGCTTTTTCTCTTTAAAAAACATCTCAAAACAATAAATCAATCATCAGAACAGCTGGCGATGGATTAACCGTCGCAGCTCTGCTCATGTTTAACAGTTTTATGGATCAGGTTCCTGCTGGTTTCATGAGTTAACAGCAGTCCTGAACACCGACGGATCTGTTCTCAGAGTTTGATGAGACGTTCGTGTCTCTTCTTCCTCCATACTCGCTCGCTCAGAGAGAGAGAGAGAGAGAGAGAGACAGAGAGAGAGAGAGAGGACGTCATTCATCGATCAGCCCGCTACTTATTTTGACTCACTGTATGTGGGAGGAGAGAACAGAGATAAAGAGGTTGTTTATCGGAGGAACAGAGTGTTTCTCTCTTATAAACTGTTGTTCTGTGTCTGTTGAAGCTTTTTATTTAACGTCACATCATCAGAGAGACGATGTCGTGAACTGACACTTGAAATTTAAAGTGTGACTCTGAGTTAAACATCTGTGAGACGTATTCATGACAGAAGCAAAGTCTCACAGAGAAGCCGTAACCGTGGCAACTGACTTATTATTTATCTTTTTTTTAAAAATTTCAGATCCTGCCCGGAGTTCGCATCATCATCGCAAACCCAGAGACCAAAGGACCGCTGGGAGACTCGCACCTCGGAGAGGTCGCCACAAATAAACTCTTTATCTTTACTTTTTCTTTCTGTCTTTTTCTTTTTGTTCTTCCTTTCATTTTCTTACTGTTTTTTTACTTTCTGTCTTTTCTTTTTTCTTTTATTTTTTTCTTTTCTTATCTTTTGTCCTTTTCTTTCTATATTTTTTCTTTTTCTTTATTTCATTTTCCTGTTTTTCCGTCTTTCTTTTTATCGTCTTTCTTTTCCTTCCTTTGTCTTATTTCTTCTCTCATTTGTTTTTCTTTCTCTCTTTTACTTTTCTCAGCTTCCTCTTTTTTGTTTCTTCCTTTTCTTTTTTTTGTCTCTTTTTACTTCTTTTTCCCTTTTCCCCTGTTTTGTCTTTTCTCTCTCTCTCATTTTCATCCTTTCTGTTCTTTTATTTCTATATTATTTATTTATTTTTCTTTTTTGATTTTCCTTTTCTCTTTCTTTTCTTTCTTGTCTATGTGTTGTTTTTGGTCTTTTTTCTTTTTCTTAACTTTCTCTTTTTTGTTTTTCTGTTTGTTTCTTTTATTTTTTTCTCTCTTTTTTTCTCTTTTCTTTTCAGTCCTTTTCTTTTCTATATTATTTCTATGACATCATCAACAGTCCTAAATAAACTCCAGTTCCTCCAGAACCTCCAGCGGCTGCTTGTCCAGTTCAGAGTCCTTCTCCTCACTCACTAAACCCTCCACACCCAGACCTCCTCCTGCCTGTCTGACCTCCTCCTCCTCCTCCTCTCAGCCTTCGCTCCTCTGACACCGGGACCGAGCACCAGACCTCCTCCCTCACCGATCAAATCACTAATCTCAACTCACCTTTTCACAACTGCTGTTAATGTGTAATTAATGTTGTGTGTTAAATGTTTTTCTTTGAGTTCCCTGAAAAACGCTTTATAAATAAAATGTATTATTATTTCTTTTCCTATTTTCTCTTTCATTTTTGTCTTTTTTTCCTTTTTATTTTTGTCTTTTCATTCTTTCTTTTCTCTTTTGTCTTTTTGTTTCTCTTCCTTTTTTCTTTACTTAACTTTTCTCAGATGTTTTCTTTTCTCTCTGTCCTTTTCATTTATTCTTGTCCTTTTATTATCACACATCTTTTCCTTTCTGACATTTTCTGTCTATATTTCTTTTCTTTTCTCTCTTTTCTCTTCAGTGTCCCTCTGTGTGTTTCTTGTTTGTCTCTTTGTTCCCTCCTTCTCTCCCCTGAGTGTTTTATTTCTAGACATATTTACATTAAGAGTTTGAAGTTTAGTTCAGCTGCAGCTGCCAGTCTGTCTTTTTCCTCCACTCTGAAATATTCACTTTTTGCTTTACTGAAAGTTTAAATTCAGTTTCAGGCAGCATCTTGAATATATTTATATAATATAATAACAGATTTTTGGACTCTGACTGTCGTGTTCGTCCTGCAGATCTGGGTGCACAGCGCTCATAACGGCAGCGGTTACTACAGCGGTTACGGAGAAGAGGTTCTCCAGTCCGACCACTTCAACTCTAGGCTCAGCTTTGGAGACACTCAGACGGTCTGGGCGAGGACGGGCTACCTGGGCTTCCTGCGCCGCACCGAGCTCACCGACGCCAACGGAGGTCATTTTTCTCTCTTTGTCCCACGTTTTCTCTTCTAATTCTCAACACCAGCACCAACGTTTCCTCTCTCTGTCCTCTGTCCTCTCTGTCGTGTGAACAGAGAGACACGACGCTCTGTTTGTGGTCGGAGCGCTGGAGGAGGCCATGGAGCTGCGAGGGATGAGGTACCATCCCATCGACATCGAGACCTCTGTCATCCGCGCGCACAAGAGCATCATGGAGTGGTAGGTTACAACAAAGACATGAAGGAAACATCAAATAGATGTTTCTTGCTTTTTTATTTTTCTTGAAATGTTTTAAGAGTAATGAAACGTTGCTTTTCAGCTTGTCCTCTTCTTCTACACACGTGAAAATCAACCAGTGTGTTGGGCTTCCTCAGTTTACACCCCAGTAACTGTATATTGTGATATTAATATATTAGGAGTACTTCATCACATTGATGCACAAAGTCAGAAATAAGAGATCTTAAAGGACTAGATACTGTACTTTCTCAGTAAAATCTGATGTGGCAGATTTCTATTGTCTCATAATATAAAGTATAGTATATATCCTCATTTGGAACAACTCTAACTTCCACCAGTTTGGGGCATAAAGGTTTATTTACCCACCTGCTGTAGTTCAAACCACTTCAATATCAGTCTTCAAACCAATTTTCAAACCAAGAGAAGACATTTTACCCACAAAAACAGCATTTAAAGGTTTTATCTGTACCTGTGTTTCTGACTACATCTATAGTGTTGACTGTAGGGTTGCAACTAATTTATCTAACTAATCTAATCTACAGATTATTTTCTAGATGAATTGTTTGGTCTATAAAACATCAGGAGATACTGAAAATGCCAAAATATTTAATTTACTACAGGATAATAAGAAAAGAAAAATATAAGAAAAATGTAATACAAGTAAAAACTCAGTTCTCTTATTTGAGAAGCTAAACTATCAAATGTTTGTCGTTTCTCTGATGTGAACGACTTTTCTTACCTTCTCCTTTAACCAGCTCTGCAGCTCTGTGAAGCTTTTAAGCCTCTTTCAGTTCATAGTTTTGCCTTTATGGTGCATTTAATGTCTGGTTCAGTCTCAGTATTCTCGAGGTGTCGTCTCCAGGCAACAGTTTTCAGCAAATAAGCTCTGATAAATCCACTGTGCACCAAACAGCAGAAAGACAAAGTTAGAGACCAGCAGGTGAAGAAAGTGGAACATCTAGCAGCTAAAGAGCCAGATATCTGGATGAACATGTCGCTCTGTGTCTGCTGGATAACAACTTTATAATCTGGAGTTTTGCTGCCCTCTAGTGGCTAAAACAAGTCAAATACTGCAGCTTAAAAAAAAAATAGATCCAGTAATAAAATCTTTGTCGTCCTCAGCGCCGTCTTCCCCTGGACCAACCTGCTGGTGGTGGTGGTGGAGCTGGAGGGCTCCGAGCAGGAAGCCCTGGACCTGGTTCCCATGGTGACCAAGGCGGTGCTGGAGGAGCACTACCTGATCGTGGGCGTCGTCGTGGTGACGGACATCGGCGTCATCCCCATCAACTCTCGCGGCGAGAAACAGCGCATGCACCTCCGCGACGGCTTCTTACAAGACCAGCTAGACCCCATCTACGTGGCCTACAACATGTAGCCTGTGTGTGTGTGTGTGTGTGTGTGTGACTGTGTGTGTGTATGTGTGTGTGTGTTTAGGAGAGAGCGAGAGAGAGAGAGCGAGCATGCGTTTGTATGCCGTGCATATCGCCGTTGTTGTTCATTTATTTCCCCCCCCCCCAAAAATCAAGATGTACTGTATTTTTGAACCTGCATATGGTGTGTGGTCTTAAGTCGTCCGTTTTCTTTAAAAGTCGTGTTGTGCCGGTTGGTTGATTGATTGATTGGCTGATTGATTGATTGATTGATTGATTGATTGATTGCTCAGTGGTGGTATGACCATTTTTCACACCCCCGTTTAATCTCGTGACCGTTGACCAGGAGCTTGTCACTGTAGAAAGCCTTATAGGGGAAACACTGTGTACAGGGCGGCAGCTCCGCTCGTCACGCCGCGTGTCGTTTTTAGGAGGTAAAAGTAGAGCGAGAGAGAGAGAGAGAGAGAGAGAGAGAGAGGAAAAATAATAAAGACTGTATCTGTCATCATGTTTTACTGGTCGATTCAAAAAGAAAAAAAAAAAAAAAAATTTCCAGATTTGTGGTATTATTTCAATTAGAACAGGGGCAGCCAGATTATTGTAAAAATATAAATATTGTACATAGACATAATAATCTATATGGAGAGGTACCGAAAACACGATGAGGTATAGTAGCCCCTATATGCAGCTCTCTCCACCCGCACCCTGTGTGTGTGTGTGTGTGTGTGTGTGTGTGTGTGTGTGTGTGTTTGCAGTGTGTGTGTATGTGAGTGTGTTCATCCGTCTGTGTTCATGTGTGCAACAGGGACGTTTTCTGTAGTTCGAATGTGAATCAAACGCCGACTACAAACAGATTTTTATCCACAGACGATCAAAGAAGAAAAGCTTTTATGAAAAAAACTTGAAAAAGCAGAAACACTGAAAAACACCCCCCACCCCCCCAAAAAAAAACACACAAAAAAATACACACAAAAAAACCCCCACACAACTGGATGTGTTTTCAGTGTCCAAAGTGTCTCAGAAAAATCACACAGATTTATCTTTTCTGAATCTACTTTTGTTCTCTTGTGATCTTTCTGACCTCTAAACTATTTCATGGCAAATAAAAACACCACAAATTTAAGCAAAAAGCAAGTGCAATGTCTATCAATAAAGTAGTTATTTTAATCAGAATTCCAACATGCACATTAATCATCATTTTTCATCATATCAGTCAGCCGGCTTTTCACTTATCTTACTTAATTACTTGCAGTAAAAACCTGTGAAATTCAGTCCCCAAAGCGTCTTTCTTTCTTATCGAGCAAAGTGCACTGTGAATATTAAAGAAAAGAAGGGAAGATTATTGTTATTTAAAAGGGAGTTTATGGGAAACGAGGTGTTGTAGTCCCAGTTTAAGATCAAAGGGAACTGAAGACTCAACGGCCTCGAGGTGTCGCTGCAGTTGTTTTACATTTACTTGTTTAAAACAGCCAATCAGAGAGCTGCTGTTGGGATAAAGGGAGCTCCGGATAAAGTTTACATGGGAAAGCTGTAGCAATAAGGCCTAAAAAGACGTTCTTCACTGCAGGGATTCATCCTCTCTACATTCAACAAGTCCAACTGAAATTAAACTACTTTCATTAAACTTTTTTTTGTCTACTGCACCGTATATATCTGCTCTGTGAATGACTTGTCCTGTGTTCTCCTTTGAGAATCTTTAGTGAAATAATTTATATGTGTTTTTTTACATAGCTGGAGTCTTTATTTCCATACAGCCAATCAAATCTTTGCATAAAGTGATAACTTGCCGTTCTGTCATATTCAGAGCAGACGGTCACACTGAGCCTGATTGCATCCTGCTACACAACAACAACCCACGTTAGCTTTCCTGCTAAAGTCTTCTTCTTATCTAACTTACAAACATGAACACACGTCTCATCCTGCAGCTTGTTGAACGAGCCGCCAAACAAACATTCACCGGGGAAAAGTGCACCGCTAACAGTTAGCAGCTAGATAGCTAATTAGCTTAGCTGCAGCACATTAAACAACATGTAAATATACCTGCAAGTGTCACTTTGGACCCGTTAGATGCTGGTTTGGTTCTTACTCTTTAATACCACTGCTAACAACATGCTGTATGTCCATGACTTGTAGCTACAGCCTTCATTCTAATAATACAAAACTTTTAACAATACATTTGAAAAACATGGTGACATTATTTTTGACTGAAAAATAGCGACGACTAAATGTTATTTTAGTTGGTTTAATTAAATTCACTCAGTCGATGCTGTGAAACATTTAAAAGTTGTTTTTTCTTTGTTTTTCACAATCTCGTAGTCTTTTATTTCAGGACACTTAGATTCTTTGTGATTATAAAATGAAAACAGACTGCAGCATCACTTAGAAATATTAAGTCTCTGCTCGGTGTTTGTTTCCTAAAAATTAAGTTCAAGCACAAAGTTGACTTAATGAAACTAGAAACTTAGAAGAACCTGAGCAGACAGATACTGATGAACAACAGCTACTTATTAATTAGCACGTTGGTTGTTATTGTGGGAGATTCCTGATCTGATCTGTTATCAATAACATTTCCACATTTTAAATATTAGTCAATGATTTTAATATTTTTATATTGAAATCTACATAATTTCATGAGAATAACAACCTCTTGGTAAGAAGTGAAAACATCTCATTAGCAAAATAATAAAAAAAGTTGTGATTAATTTAAGTTATATGGCAAAAACCTGCATAACAGTCTGCATTTAAGCATCTTTCTGACACAAATAACAAGAAAGTGTTTATTTTTTTTCATCTAAGACAAGAATCCCCAGTAAAGAACGTCCTCTGGGCTTTGGTACAACAGTTACCACCTGATGTGCACTGACTCTTGAAATATAGTGAGAATACAGAAGATTAAAGATAAATATTTAACTATAATAAGATTTAAAAATATCACTTTATCCCAAAAAACTTCTTCTTTCTTGGCTAGCTGTGAAATATGAGAATTACCTGCACAGTTTGGAGGGACGCTGCAGGTTATATAGAAAATTTTATTCAAAGTGTCGACGTTATTTAAAATAATTCATAAAAATGCATCATTTGTTTACATTCCTGTGGAGAAAAAAAAAAAGAGTATCTAATGACATCATCTCATCGTTCTTCTTCTTTGTTTCTTGTCGACGTCGTTCTCATCGTCTTTTATCATCGTTTGTCTTTTTATCAGAAGAAAAAAAAAATCTTTATGCATATCAGAAGTTGCTTAGCGCTTGTTTGGCTAACATAGCAGTTTGGGTTTGTTGGTAGCAGCGTAGCGGTCATGTTTCAGTCCCTGAGTGTGTGTGTGTGTGTGTGTGTGTGTGTGTGTTAGAGAGAGAGAGAGAGAGAGAGAGAGGAAGAGGTGGAGGATGTTGAACAAGAAGGAAATCCCATCAGAGGACTCGTCTGTGTGTTCAAGGCTGGATGGGAGAGAGAGACCGCATGGTGTGTGTGTGTTTGGGTGTGTGTGTGTGTGTTAGGTGTGTATGTATGTGTGTGTGTATATTGTATGTAAATAGTGTTGATTTTGTACGGTACAAGTGTGTGTGACTTGTTTTGTACACATGATAAAAAAGATTAAATGACACTTTTATAAGAGCCTGCTATTGGCTCACCGTCACACTATACAGTGCAATAAAGTGCTTTGATTGGCTACAACCGAGACTGTTTATTATTATTATTTTTATTAGTATTATTTGTTTTTTTTGGACTTTATCAAACAAAGACCATGCACAAAAAACATAAATCTCAAAATAAGAGGAGATGATTTATGCCAGATTTAGCTAATAGCTCATTTCCATCTGCAGGTACACAGACTTATCAACAGATAATAAACATTCATTTACTTACACACATTACACACACACACATTGCACTCTCCATAACACTAACAATTGTGCAGACAAATCTAAAAGCACACATCAACATATAAATATCAGTACATTCATCCAGCACAACTATAGAACTACAGTTCATTACAATTTAAACTCTAAATCACGGTGAAATTAGCGTCGACATGACTGGTTGCTAAATATCCATTTTTTTGCACGATGAGGAAAAAGAGCTGGAAGCATTTTCAAGTGTTTGATGGACGTAAATGAAACAGCAGATTGTACAAAAGCAGTCTGCCGCAGAGGGATGTTAACGTCTGAGTTTAGTTTATTCTCATTCATTTTATCATTATTGTCATGTGATTAGTTTGTCCTGAGTCTGTGGACGTTTTGGTGTTTGAAGTTTTCGATTTAATAATTAGAACTCGATTTAGTAATTAGTGCTTTCGATTTAAAAACTAGAGCTCTCGATTTAATAATTTGTGCTCTCGATTAAGTGATTAGTGCTCTCAATTTAATAATTCATGCTCTCAATTTAGTAATTAGTGCCCTTGATTTATATTAGAACTCGACTTAGTAATTAGTGCTCTCGATTTAATAATTAGAGCTCTCCATTTAATAATTCGTGCTCTCGATTTAATAATTAGTACTCTCGATTTAATAAGTGCTCTAGATTTAATCATTTGTGCTCTCGATTTAGTAATTAGTGCTCTCGATTTAATTAGTGCTCTCCATTTAATGATTAGTTCTCTCAATTTAGTAATTAGTACTCTCAATTTAATTAGTGCTCTGGATTTAGTAATTAGTGCTCTCAATTTAGTAATTAATGCTCTTGATTTAATTAGTGCTCTCAATTTAGTAATTACAGCTCTTGATTTAATAATTAGTGCTCTCGATTTAATAATTAGTGGTCTCCATTTAGTAATTAGTGCTCTCGATTTAATAATAAGTGCTCTCCATTTAGTAATTAGTGCTCTTGATTTAGTAATTAGTACTCTTGATTTAATTAGTGCTCTCGATCTAATAATTAGTGCTCTCGATTTAATTCATGCTCTCAATTTAATTAGTGCTGTCAATTTTGTAATTAGTGCTCTCGATTTAATAATTAGTGCTCTCGATTTAATTAGTGCTCTCGATATAATTAGTGCTCTCAATTTTGTAATTAGTGCTCTCAATTTAATAAGTGCTCTCGATTTAATAATTAGTGCTCTCGATTTAATTCATGCTCTCGATTTAATTAGTGCTCTCAATTTTGTAATTAGTGCTCTCGATTTAATAATTCATGCTCTCGATTTAATTAGTGCTCTCAATTTTGTAATTAGTGCTCTCGATTTAATAATTAGTGCTCTCGATTTAATTAGTGCTCTCGATATAATTAGTGCTCTCGATTTAGTAATTAGTGCACTTGATTGAATTAGTGCTCTCGATTTAATAATTAGTGCTCTTGATTTAATTAGGGCTCTTTATTTAATTAGTGCTCTCGATTTAATAATTAGTGCTTTTGATTTAATTATTAGTGCTCTTAATTAAATAATTAGTGCTCTGATTAAATAATTAGTGCTCTCGATTTAGTAATTAGTGCTCTCGATTTAATAATTAGTGCTCTCGATTTAATAATTAGTGCTCTTAATTAAATAATTAGTGCTCTGATTAAATAATTAGTGCTCTCGATTTAGTAATTAGTGCTCTCGATTTAATTATTAGTGCTCTCAATTTAATAATTAGTGCTCTTAATTTAGTAATTAGTGCTCTCAATTTAATAATTAGTGCTCTTAATTTAGTAATTAGTGCTCTCGATTTAATTAATGCTCTCGATTTAATAATTAGTGCTCTTAATTTAGTATTTAGTGCTCTCGATTTAATTAGTGCTCTCGATTTAATTAGTGCTCTCGATTTAATAATTAGTGCTCTCTATTTAATAATTTGTGCTCTCGATTTAATTAGTGCTCTCGATTTGATAGTGCTCTTGATTTAGTAATTAGAGCTCTTCATTAAATAATTAGTGCTCTCGACTTGATAGTGCTCTTGATTTAGTAATTAGAGCTCTTCATTAAATAATTAGTGCTCTGTGTTTTTTTCCCTTCAGGAATCTCATCTTCCTGATTGCCTCCAATAATTAAAGAATCACAGAAAACAAGAGTTTTCAGGAAATGATCAAGAAATTTAATTTCATTCCTAGTTTGTTTGAATTTAGATGAGTTGTTGATGTTGACGAACAAACAAACATGCAACATGCGACCACCTACTGATTCAATTTCAGCTTTTGATTAAAATTCCAAAACATCTCCACCAGAAACCAGAAACCAGAAACCAGAAAAAGTGAGTCTGGAAGATAATTTAAAATTAACTCAGAAACTTGAGTCATACGTACTTTAAAGGTTCCAGCTGTTCTTCATCTGGACAGATTAATAGTCACATGATTAGAACCAAGTAAACGGACAAAGAAGCTTTTCATGCTGAACATTTTTGTCATGTAAACGTTCAATTCAGAAACTGATCACAGTTTGTATGAAAGATGAAAAGTTTCTCAGGTTTGTCCTCTGATGTGTAAAATCAGAAGGCTGCAAAGTTTATAAAACAATCAGCAGGTCTCAGCAAGTCATTTTGATATTTAATGAGGTTTGAATCATTCCTGATTCATTAAACACAGTTGAATGTTTAACACTTTAATAATCACCTGTTTGTTAGTCTTCCAGTGTGTAATTTACCAACATTAAATACATATTCTATTAGTTTTTACATTTATCTCGATTCTAAGTGATGTTAAACGTCCTAAAATCTTAAATATGGCTAATAATGAAGTAAAATTCTTTATAAAACATCAAAAATGTCTTGCTGAAAAGTAGCGGTGGTGCTATAATTAGCATCCCTGAGAAAGTGAAGGTTGTTGTGTTTGCAGGTTGTTTCAGGTCAAACATTTTTAATTCTGCTGCGTTCAGCCCGAAAACATCGACGAGGATCCACCAGAAACTTCAGCGAGAATCATCAAACACACTTCACTCACCGTCACTGCTGCGCTTTGTTCTTTTTTTATGATCCTTCTTTCTTTCTCTTTAATCTTTTATCCTCTTCTTCTTTATCTCCTCCATAATCCTCCTGTCAGCGACTCCCTGCTTTTAAACTGATAACTGACCGCAGAGGTTCCTCATACTGGTTTCTGTCTCCATGACTACACACATATTTAAAACATTCTCTGTATATTTTGCTTTGTTTAATTAAATTTACCTAAAATAAAACAAATATATCAAAACATATTACAAATTTAACTGTATTCTTAAACAGTAGCCATAGCAACCTGCAATTCTTGGAGAGAGGCAGCAAAGATTTATGGGAAATGTAGTTTTAGTTTGGAGAAACAAGGCCAGTGCATTGTTTGGTAGCCTTTAAGGCATGTTTACAGGTTTTTAAATAATCTCTTGTCATATTGAATCGTCTCTCTGACAAAACAGTCTGACTACAAGGTCCATTTAGTAACTGTACCGGAGCTTTTGACCATATCACAGTCTTCCCAGCATGTATTGTTGGAAGAGTTTTAATCTCAGAGACTCTTACTTTTTTGTAGTTTGAAGAAAACACATGATGGAAACTTGCTGTGTGACTTTGGTACAAAGTGGCTCCAGCTGCAGCAGCCACATCTGTAAGTTATTTGAAACAACTGAGGAAGTGACTCTTTAAATTAAAAAAAAATATATAAATACCATCATCTACACTTCACTGTTCTGTGACGCAGCTCTAATATTCATAACAGGTGACGGCTGTGGGTCAAACAACAGCGTGAGAAGAGACCTGCAGTCTTCATAAAACCCTTCAGCCTGTTTATCTTACATCTCTACCGCAGTTCTTTGTTGTAGAAAATCACAAATTCAACACAGTTTGATAAAAAGGCCTTTAAATGTTTGGATTTCAAAGTTACCACCGACTAGATCTGTATCTGTATCTTTTGCATTTTAATGGTTGTGTTTGTTTTTGCTTTGTGACACTTTGTTGTTCTTTTGTGCACAAGATACTGCATGCAAAAGACAATAATTCTGCACCAACCTGAATTATTCTAGAAAGGTTGAATGGATGAAACTCATGAGATAACTTTGAAGGAATTATTAAACCTGAGTTAAGTTAATTCAGTAGAGAAGCTTAAATTTCTAAGTTGAACCAGCTTAATATGTTTTATATTGTTGGAAATAACTATAACTATATATATCTTTATGGAGAAAAAATAATACTTTTACAGTTATTTGGCAACTTAAAATTGCTTAATTGAAGTATTTACTTCACCTCAACCAGACTTCTTCCTCTCTGTCCGTCCCTCTCTCTCTTCTCCCAGTTTTCCCAGAGGCTGACTGGTTTTATTGGCTCCCTCTTGCTGATAATAGAAACTGGAACCAGAAAAAAGTAGACAAGTCAAGTTCATACATCCAAACATTATTTACAGGAATGCTCATAAAAGAGCAACAATCAGAAACAGACACAATAAAACAGTTTCAGCGTCTTTAAGCATTGAACTGTTTAGTGTAAAAATCAACTTTTTCCTTCCTCCTTTATCTTTTTACTTTCTGTTTCTAATTTCCTCTCCTCCTGTGTGTCTGATCGGACTGTAACTGCAGTAAAAGCTTCAGTCGATTATGTATTTAGAGTCGTAAATGACTAAATGATCTGTGGTTTCAGCTGACGGAGGGAAGTTCCTGCGTTCTTTCATCCGCCGCAAATACCAGACATTAAATTTACAGCGACGTCCAATATGCTCAAAGGATGATTCACGTTTGGTGACCTTTGGTGACCTTTCCTCCAGCACAGACACTGACATGTACAGTATCTCTCTGTAAGTAGTTAAACAGATAAAAACTTCTACTGTTCATGGTCCACAGAGGAGGATTTATCATGTTTTCAGTGACCTTCTGACCTTTTTCCTTCTTTCTTTTCCACCATCATCCATTTAAACTGTGACAGCTTCCTGTGGATGTTATCTGATGTTTGGACCTTAAAATGCACCTTTGTCGCTACCACTGACATTAATGCTGACCAAAAACACTAATGGAGTTCTCTGAGGTGGTTGGTAGCAGCTTTAAATAAAACAAAATAAGTAAATAAATTCACATTTTTAGGTTTTAGAGTTTTATTTTCATCTTCAGCTGCAGTGAGGAAGCTGCTTCAATCACTGAAAATAACTGTATGTCTGACTGATAACTGATAATTCATCAAAGGTCAGTAATAAATCAATATAATAAGAACAGGAACATTCAAATAATGAGCCCACAAGGAACAAGAGACTTCACAGATTTTGCATTTCACTCCTGAGTCAGACACACGATGGACAAAAAAAAAATCAAAATCGATGCAAAAGAACCAGAGACGTCATGTCTTTTATTGCATGGATTTGTCTTTCTTGTCAAAACCTGCTTGCGCCTACATTACCCACAATGCAACTCTGATTTTTATTCGTTCTCACATATCTGTAAATGTAGTGAATTCAACCAGATGTCTGCAGGTGAGGTTTAGTTTTATCCTGCAACCAAACATCAGAGTGAATCTTGTGTAATTTAAATAAATGTAAGATGTCTGTAATGTTAACATGTGACGTCATGGTTCATTCATATAAAGGTTCATTCTGTTTATAGTGTCGATGCAAAGCTGTCAAGCAGTATGGGAAAAAATCCTTTAAAGAAATTTACAGATTCAACTAAAACCCAAAGAAATTCAGTCAAAGAAAAGCATGAAATCATCACGTTTGAGAAGCTGAAAGCAGCTCGTTTTGGCATATTTGTTAAAAAAAAATATAAAATGATGATTCAATTAACAAAATAGTTGCTGATTAATTGATCAGTCATTGCAGCTCAGGCTGTAGTCTGTCCATTCTGAAGTGATGTTAAGGTTTAAGTATTTCATGTTTGTGTCTTAATGTTTTATGTGTCTATTTAAATCTTTTTCATACTTTTGGACAGTCGTGTGCTTTATACTTGTGCTGCTTTTGTGTTGTTGCTTTTTATGTTTTTTTTTCTATTTTATTCTAAAGAAAATAAATTAAACAAAAAGTCAGCAGATGTGATCATAGTTTGATTGACGTGGAACACAAATTAAAGACCCTATGAGAGCCCCAGGACCAGCATTTGGGAACCAATAAGCTCCTGTAACATTGAGTTTTTAATATTGCAGGAATTGAGTTCTCCCACAAGAGGTCGCTGTTGTTGTTTCTCCCTCCCTCTCTCTCTCTCTCTCTCTCTCTCTCTCTCTCTCTCTCTCTCTCTCTCTCTCTCTCTCTCTCTCTCCCTCTCTCTCTCTCTCACACACACACACACTCGGAGATCCCAGGAAGCTCCGGCGGGAACGCGCACCAGTCCGGGGTGTCCCGAGAGAAACGTGTATCGGGGACGCGCTCTGAATTGAGAGTGAACGGGGAGTGAACCGAACCACCGCCTCACTGCAGCTCCACACACCGGACTTATCACACCTCCTCCTCTTCCTCCTCCTCCTCCTCTTAACACAAACAACTCGGATGAGTATTTAACTCAAACCTTCATTTTTTTGGAAACACTGAATCTTTTTTTTGTTTGTTTGTGCGCCAAACTGATCCACAGTGATGTTGCAGTGAATGAAACGGTGCGTAAAACTGGTGATCGACGCTCCAAACAAATAAATAAATAAATAAATAAGAAGATTTGGCGCGTTAAATTCAGTCTGACTGGATGTTTTTCTCAGCCTGAGATTTAGTGACACTGACCTGACGTGTTTCCGTACTGATGATGACCCGCAGATGAAGTGACAGCAGCAGTTCAGGTGGGCTTCACCCTCCGCTGGATGAGATGTCCTTTACGCACCGGCTCGCTCTGCTTCTGCTCGGCTTCACCCTCATCCACACGGTCAGTCCCTCACCTTTTATTATTATTATTAATATTAATATTATTATTACATGTACAATTAACACATTAACTGTAATTTTATCTTAAAATGCCACAAACCTTTCAAATGTAGAAATAATGTGTCATACCTTTCAAAAAATAGAGGTTTAAAGTGATTTTACGGTATTTTCTGTACTAATACCTCAACATACTTACTCCCGTAGTGACTTTATAGTAATAATATAGTATTATGAGGCAAAATATTCCCTAAAACAGAGTTTATAGTGACTTTACCTGTTTTATTTATATTTTCTCTAATATTCCTACCTTTAAAGTTGCTTTTTGTGCGCATGAGAGGCGCTTTTATAACTTTATATTGTTTAAATCTTCACACTTCTGCTGTCAGTGTCATCAATTAAACAACGGTTGGACCTTTTATCAGCCTGCAGACTGATGAAACTTTACCTTCGGTCTCTGGATAAAACTGCGTCTGTTTCTTCACTGTTTAACAGCGTGAAAACATTAATTATAGATCCACTTTCTACAGTAGCTGCTGGTGAATTTTTAATCTTCAGGCCTGATTCACACGTAGACTCGACTCTATATTTAGACTCCTTTAGCAGCCTGGACCATCAGCTCCTTTATAGAAGTTATTATCAAGTGTTGGCTGAGAAGCAGGAGTGTCCCTGCAGCTTTACATCTGAAAACTAACATCGGACGACTTCAAGGGATGATTTAATCAGATTTTATGTCAGTAGTTGTAAAAGTGATGTCACTCACATAAAAGAGAGAAAGGGGCTCAGTTAAGTTTCTTTAAAAAAAAACTAGAAAATATGATAATAAGATCCTGAATTTTAGTGGGAAAACATGTATTTTGTGAGTTTTTCAAAAGATAATTAGAAATATCTGTTTTAAAGCTGCAATGATTAGTTGATTAATCAATTAGTCGATCATAAGAATATTAATCAGCAACTATTTTAATGATCAATGAATCGTTTTAGTCATCTTTAAAGCAAAAATGCCAAAAAATTGGCTGGTTTCAGGCCCTCAGATGTGAGTAATAGAGGTTTTTCTTTGTCACATCTGTAAGTAAACTGAATATTTTGGGGTTTTTTGGCTATAATTGAATAAAACAAGCTGTCTAAATACCTACTGGACATTTTTCACAGATTTTCTGACATTTTATAGATAAAACGATTACAGTAATTACCCTAATCTGTTTGTCGCTGTTTCCACAAACATAACAGATGTAAACAGACATTGAAAAGCCTTTAAAACACAGATGTACTTATTATCTTCTGTCAGTCAGTCTGACAGAATCAGCAGAACAGTCACTGATGATTTAGAAACTCTCAAAACACAATTGATCCGAACTGTAAAGGTGAAACTGTTGTAATTTAAGTTAACTACAACATCTGCATCTATTATCACCATTCTACTTTATACTACTACTATTTTGGTCATCTATTAATCATTTTGAGTAATTTTTCTCTGTTCCAGCTTCTTAAATGTGAATATTTCCTGCTTTCTTTAGTCGTCTTTGATAGTAAACTGAATATATTTGGGTTGTGGACTGTTGGTTGGGACAAAACAAGACATTTGAGGATGCTTTGGGAAACGGTGATCAACACTTTTCACCATTTTCTGATATTTTAAAGACCAAACAGCTAATCAATTAATAGAGAAAATGAACATGTCAACCGGTGCAGCGGTGCAGTGATGTGGCTCACCGACGTGTTTTGGAGGTCTGGAGGTCTACAGCACAGAGGAATAAGATATATCAGGCTTTGGATACACACTAAATACTTGTTAGTAGTTCAGTTCATTGTTGGTTTGGATCCAAACATGAGATTTGTTGACTCTTAGACTTTTCCCTGACATACCTCACCTGCAGTGCTTTCTATCTGCTAGAAGTGTGAATTTCACAACGTCAGACTTTTGCAGTGAAGAAATATAGCCAATCAGCTGTGTGTGTGTGTGTGTGTGTGTGTGCAGGCATCCTGTGTGTGTACAGCATGTACTTATGCTAAAGGTTAATGACTTGTGTTTCCTTTATTGGTGTGTGGAGTGAAGATTCCTGCTGCTGTGTGAGCTGATATCAGGAGGCTGTAGACACATGACACACCATGAAAGACATATAGTCTGAGTTTTACTTTCTATTATTATATAAACTTTTTCAATTTGCTTTATTTTTTGATATGTGTCCTTTTACTGTAAAAAAGAAAAAGTTGAGAAAACCCCAAATTTCTTGCTTTGCAGGACTTTTTTAATTTTTATTTTAAGTGCTGATCATTTATGTTTCTAAGACCTAACAACTGGCAATTGTTATTTATTGTATGTCAAAGAATATAAGTTGATATTTTCACAGCAGACAAAGGTAAAGGAGAAGCAAAAAGCTTTGCATAAGAGTTTAAAAATAGATATTTAAAAAAACAAAACAATCACAGCCCTTGCATGGAATCTGTGAGTTCACCACCCAAAGTGAGATTATTAAAGCGAAGCAGAGAGGAAGTGATTTAATCCCACGTTGGTTTTTGTATGTTTCACTGTCAAAGCTGCAGCAGGTGACAGACTCAGTGGGATTATCCTGCAGAGTAACATCACTAAACTATTCACATGTTGTCAAACCCAAGCGGCAACCTCCAGGGCTGAAAAATGAAGCCAACGCTAAGCGCCAAAAACTGCAGTTCCTCAAATGGCCACTTGAGGCTCTAAAAGCAAGTCAATCCCTAAAGACCTCCATGTTAAAATGCCCAACTTTACAGCAGAAATAATCAGGTTTAAAGCCTGGTACA
This sequence comes from Thunnus albacares, assembly GCF_914725855.1. NCBI lineage: Eukaryota > Metazoa > Chordata > Actinopteri > Scombriformes > Scombridae > Thunnus > Thunnus albacares. The sequence goes on from NC_058126.1 coordinate 4,618,432, forward strand.
CAAAACAATTTTGGTCTCTATAGCTCATTTCCCCTTTCATGACAACTGTACAGGTAAAGTTTTATATAACTCACCTGTTTAAGTTTTATTAAAGTTTAAAGTTTTGCATAATTAAGGGTGTGGACGCTTTGACTGACATTTGGGTGCCACAGGCAAGTTGCTACCATGGCGACAACGTTGGTTAGGTAACGTAACCCCAGATTCACAGAATAAAGGTGTAACCATAGCAGTCACTATTTCCGTGTGTTTTCAGTTCATGAAAGTTAATTGTAACATTTAGAACATTTCTTGTTTGGTGTTTGGTTACTAAAAGACCTTCTACGGAGGCTGATGTTCAGTTTTTTTCTGTTCAGTTTTTTGCTAGCAAATATTAGCATCAGCATTATCTTGTTTAACCACAGACTGTAAATGCACTGTGCTAACCATGCTAGCAGCTAGTGTTAGGGTCAGCTCCACTCTCCCATCCAAATATGGTCACTTCTGGCTCCAAAACTCCAAGATGGGGATGGTCAAAATGCAAACTTCAGAATGAGAGTCCACAAACCACCGTGGGTAACGTCACGGTGGCTATATCCATTATTTTATAGTCTATGGTCAAACCCAGTTGATCTGTGATGTTTAAAATAGACGCAAAGACACAAAAAGACTAGAGTCTTTGAGTAGGAGACAGATTGACAGTGGTGGAAGAAGTACTCAGGTCCTTTTAATTTAGGTAAAAATAGCAGTGCAACAATGTTTTACTGGTTCTGCAGAAAAATGAGTCATCAGCGTGTAAGCAGCATTTTACTGTTGTAGCTGCTACAGCTGGACTTTTTTGGAAGTTAAGTCCAGTGGTTCCCGACCTAGGGGTCGTGTCCCTTACAAATGGTCACCAGATAAATCTGAGAGGTCATGAGATGATTAATGGGAGAAGAAAGGAGAAAAAACAAAGTTCTGATACACAAATCTGTTTTCAGTTTTTGGACTTTCTTTTTTTGTAAGGAGCCACAAGAAAAACTATGTTTTATTCTATAAGCTTTAATGTGAAGTCTTCATCTGAAAAGTAACTGTACCTGTAGTAAAAAGTACTATGAAATGTGGTGAAGAAGAAACAATAACCAGGATGACCACATGACAAATCATAATATACCTTTCCATTTCCAAACATTCAGTTTCACAAACACACAAAGGTTCAGAAGTGTTAAAGCCTCTGGAAAGGCAAATCCATGATTGGCTATTAATCATGTAATTTGGGATCTAATGTGCATATAATAAACACCTAAAAAGAATGAGAACATAACCTCTGACATATCCTTTGTAATTCTTTAGAAAGTTTTTCTCCTTTCCCTTGTTACTGGGTTGCAGTTGGACGGGGCTAAACTAGGGAATTTATTATGTAATAAATACCTGCCCAATCACATTTAAGAGAAAGATGATTGACGTGGCTATTCGGCCAAGCTGACTTTACCACACTTACTCTCATCTCATGCCATTTTTAACAGTTTTTGAAAACATTTTATAGACTAGATGATTTACATCTTCAATAGGAACCAATGGGTTTTGGGTTGAGATCTGTAGAAACAGATGATGATGGCCAAATTTATTAATTTTCAATTTCCAAATCGATCAGACTGATGATTCCCCTGCAAGTATTTTACATGAGTGTTCAAAATAAACAGTGACAGTGATGACACTGTATGTTTCCTTTCCTCATCATTTCATTTCAAGCACAAGACTGATGCAACACTGCAGAAAGGCGAAGAGCAACTCAGAGCTGAAGAAAAATCAATCAGGATTTTCAGCGAGACAAATTTTTCTGGCTTTTTTAAAAAAAAAAAAAAAGTTTATTTTTTCTTAGTATGTTTCTGTTTTGCAGCTTGATATGAAATCTATGATTAATATTTCTTCTTGCTTACTTGCTCTCTAAAAATATTACATCATGAAGAAAAGCAGATTGTTAATACAACTTTAGTTTATAGCATGAAGAAGGAGGGTTTTGTGGGAATTGAATTTTTGCTCCTTATTAGGGTTTCTGGCCTAAATCTGCTCCTTCTCGCAAAGAAAATAATTGCATCTTTGTTAACATGTGCCCCTGTGTGTCTGCTTGTTTGCTGCAGAGCCCTTTTGTCTTATTTCGTTTTGACTGTTAATGGTCAGAACGAGTGTACAAAAGCTTGAGGGCATTTATGTTTCCATCTAAAAACAGATTATACTTTTTTTTATTCTGGACGTTGATTCGATTTGTTCTCTGTGAACAGATCGAGTCTGATCAGTGATTTTCGGACGGAGTCGAAGTCGGACCAGGTTCAGGATTACAAACTGGGAAGGGGAAAAAAAAAACCAACTTTCTTTAGTTTAGTTTAATCCAGAACATTTTGTCCACTTCCTCGTAATGGATCTGCGTGTGTTTATGTGTATTAGAGCTCATTTGATGACTGAGATTATGTTGTTTGTTAGACAGCGGTGGATTGAATAAGGTCAAATGGTTTATCCTCTGCCCTTTGCTCCTCTCTATTTATAGTTTTTGTTTTGAGAAGCAGAAAGTAAATGGAATCAGGAAAGACATTAATCCAAATCAGAAATTTTCTAATGAGCTATAAACCTGGTGAAGAACACAGCGTCCCCATGAGGAATATCTGAAGTCTACATCAGTATTTATTAACTGGAAGGCTGGAAAAAATGTTTCTAGTGTGCAAATTTGTGTGCAAAGCCTTTGTCTTTTGAAATGTTTGCCACACTAATGCAAATAATGAGGCTGTGAGAAGAAATAAAAACTATTTTGGATTTCAAAGATTTGTTTACGCTGAAATTTAAATTCATTATCCTTCCGCCACATGTCAGTGTAAACTTGGTTAAATATGGTAGAAAAGCAAACACGCTGTGAGTTTGTTTGTTTTTCTAACTCAGATGTCTTCTTTCTCTGAAACCACTGAAGGATAAATTGTCCAAACAGCTTCTGTAGGAACAAAAAAGAAATTTATGAAGCCAAATATCTGCAGACGTTTCAAACTGACCTGTTTCTGTAAAATCATCGCTGAGAGTAATATCTGCTAGAAGAATGAGTCATCGGGACTTTAAAGTCAACTTTGAAGTCTCACTGTTATAACTTTTAGAAAGAAAGAAGACCTCAGACTAAACATCACGTCCAAGATGTCCATGTTTGTTTACTGTTTATCTGGTTTTGACGAAACAGTCAGTAGACGTGCTGCTGTTTCATATTTGAGGTGGACGTCCTGGACCAGATGATCAGCACACTAGTCAACATACAACAATTAAAGGATAAGTTCACATTTTCCAAGACTATCTTAAAACAACACTGACACGCCCATATGTGCATGGAAAGGTTGCTGTAATTGTTCCCACAGTCCGGACTGGCCTCAAAGAAATCCCTTCCTAAACTCTAATGGAAGTGATAAGGGCAAAATTTACATCCTTTTTACTTGAAGCTAATCAATCCTCAACAGTTTGAGACAGACACATCAAGTGTTTGGTATGAAATTCCTGCTATGTGCTTTCAGAACAGAGTTTTGTTTCTGAGCCACAGCGGAGAAACTATAACATTAAGTGTGAATTTGTTACTAAAAAAACTGGAATTTTAGAGGATACCTTCATGAAATGTTGAACTCATACTGCTGAAGCCTCATATACTAGCTTTGGCTGAACTTTGCAGCCATGTATGGACAGGAAGAACGATTACAGTGACCAGTAACTCTTACAATGTACAGTATGTGTTGTTATAGTAGATAAAATATTTTAGACGAGTTTAAGATCTCTGTTGAAGGTCTCCAAATATAGCTTCTCCCCAACAGTCCTGCAGTAATTCAAAGTGCATTTGAAGTTTAGCAGACAGGCTGAACCTTAAGTTAAGTCTGGTCATATTCTATTTGTATTTCCATTGTGAGCAAATCCCATTAAAAGACCAAAACCAGCAGTGAATTGATCTACTGGTAAGTGATGTATCTTATTCCTCTGTGCCGTAGACTTCGGTTCTTATCCAAAAACTATTAAAAACACATCAGTGAGTCACTCTCCTTCACTTGGGTCACATGTTCCTTCATGAGCATGAACACACACACTGTAGTTTATTTTGACTGAATCACACACACACACACTGTCCTGCTGCCAGAAATACTCCCTAGAGCAAATGTGAATTCATCCGCCGCTGAAAATAGTCCCCGACAAATGCATCATTTCCTTCAGTTTGAGTAAAGGTATCTAAAAAACTACAATGTCCAGCTGTTTTAGGACCCAAATTGTTGGGTCTTTTTAAAAATTAAAGTATATATTTGAGAGCAGTTTTCAAAGTCTTCAACAGGAAACAGTGTGTTTGGAGCTGAGAGACACAGACATACAATTTGACATTTGTTTTATTATTATTATTATTTATTCATTTACTTATCTTGTGTCCTTTCTATAGCAAGTGTTTGCCCATCTAAAGTTGAAGACCAATAAAGATATTTGATGACTCCCATGCCAGTGTTCAAAGTAAACTGTGACAGTACATGGTTTGTTTACTCAGTCAATAATCAGAAAGAAGCATTCTAGACTAGATGATTTCCATCTTCAATAGGTAGATCAAGGTAATTAACTGAGGTGTTTGTGTTCTGCTTGGGCTGATTTTTTGATAATTAGTCTCATCTGCGAAGCATTTAGCATCCACAGGTGTGAAAGCGTTGTTTTAAAAGCCATCTTCTATGATTGGTCAGGTGAAGATAGAAGTGAAGTGGTGTTTAATTGGTCAATAAGATAAGAGTGATCGGCTCGGTGGACAGACGAATCCCAACGGGACATAAAGAAAGCCTGAGGAGTGTGTGTGTGAGGCATAAACACACTGACAGGTCTGAAATGCTGCTGAGAGCACCGATATATCTCTGTGTAAACAGACCTCCCAGCACATACACGCTCTCCGTATATCAATGGGGTAAAGTTGACACATGGACTCATTTGGTTTGAGTGTGTTTCTCTTTGTGTAGTTTGTTCACGCTGCCTTTTGTTTACACTCTGTTTGAGTGTGTGTCCTTGGTTACAGTCAGCTGTACACACACACACACACCGGCCTCTGGGCTGATAGGTGGCAAAGTAATGTTTATCAGATAAAACATGAGAACCATAAACTGTGGCTAAATCGGTACAGTTGGCGTGATGAGGCTAATTAAAATGTAAAGCTGGGGGGGTTCTGGATGATTATATCTAATTGTAAAAAAAAGCCTTCTGTAGCACAAATACAGCTCTGCAAAACAAATTGTTTTCTTCCTATTATTTTTATTTTCACTTTCTTTTTTCCCAGGTGACAACCAGAGTCTGGTTGAGTCAGTGTTGACATACTAGGCTCTGTTCTGGCACATGTAAAACAAGCCTCAGTTTGTTCCCCCTCACGTATTAGTATTCTTGTGTATACTTTCGGGTCATAGAGATATCCATTGGTTTCTTTAAAAGATAATTAACCAGTAAGGTTTGAAAAAGCCAGAAGGTCATTTAGAGCTGTTCTGATGGTATTTTCAGAGTCACCAAAGACTCAAAACAAAGGTGGCAGCTGGTCGGCTACTTGGATAGGAAACAGTATATGTTTTGTTTACTCAGTCAATAATCAGAAAGCAGCGCTCTGGGATGGGGCAGTTTATTATTTATATTTTTTGACCAAGGTATTTACCTGAGGTGTTCGTGTTATGCTTGGGCTGATTTTTTGATAATTAGTCTTGTCTGCGAAGCACTTAGAGACATTTAGAGCTGTTCTGATGGTATTTTCAGAGTCACCAAAGACTGTCCGAATCAAAACAAAGGTGGCAGCTGGTCGGCTACTTGGAAACAGAGTAGCAGCTCGGGAAACGGGTTAAAAATCTTTTGAGTTTTTCATTTCTGGTTAATCGTCTTCTAGAGAAACAGATGATTACCTTTAACAGGAATGCATGCTAATACATGAGAGGCAGTAACTGGGTCCAAAGTGAGCCAAATGTGAGGTGGCTCTGACTCATACCAGGCTGTTGGTCCTGTGTCAGTGTGTTCTCCATTAAAAGGACTTGCGTGCGTATACGTCATCTCAGGAAGGACAACTCAGGAAGGTTGTATGATAACTGAGTTGGTCGTGTAATGGTTTAAAATACTGTGCATTGACAAAATTACAGTATATCAAATAAATATGGGTTTAATTACATTGAATGATGGACTTGTGCTTGGTTTTCAGGCACTTCTATATTATTAAGTGCCAAGTCCGATATATCAGAGCCTTCAGAAAAATCCCAGTTTCCCGTTTTAACTAAAGGTGTGCTATGTAAGATTTGGCCAGAATTTTTGTTTAAAACATTCAAAAATTAACTAAAATTGTCAACAGAATGTGAAGAAATAATAGTTTTGACATTACGTCAAAGACATCTATGCATTGTGTTGAAGAGATAGCTACTGAAGTTAGCATGCTAACCAGCTAGCCCCGGCCATCCTGTTTCGTAATACCACTTTGTACCTCAAGAGGCGATAGTGAGTCACTGTAGCAGTCCAACATGAGAGAAGGAAGAAGTAGTGCTACCCTGAGCAACCGGCCAGCAATGGCAGAGATTTTAAGCTAGGCTGAAAGCTGCTGTAAGTTTTGCTGTAGGACTGTTTGGGTTAGAGATTTTGAGAGGTTTTGTTGAGGCTAAAGTGCTTATAATAGGTTTTTTAAAAATAATAATGTCTGAGCTGTCAGTGTTTAATGTGTTGGTCGTGGCTTGTAGTGATGAACCTACACAGAATTATCAGCGACTCTGCAGCTCCCCTTGGCTTTACGGAGCCTTATAATGAGTTTCAGCTCAGCGCTCTCATAGTGTTGTTTTTGGTCGCAGCAGGCAGCTGTTTTCATAGAAAAAGCTCTAAGAACCCACTGTACACTACCTGCTCAGCACCAAATGGCAAACACAACACAGTTAATGACTAGCTGGTAAACGTAGTGGAGTGTTTAGCAGATAAAGAGCCAAAAGCTAACAAAGAGTGAATATTGGACTTACATTAACCACATGGAAAAATTCCTGTTAGAATGTGTTAAGAGCCCAAGGTCACCTCTTCAAATGTCTGTTGTTTTGTTTGACCAACAATCCAAACCCAAGAAGTTCAGTTCACTATCATGTATGACACAGAAAAGCTTAAAATCCTCACATTTGAGACGCTGCAACCAGCAAATATTTGGCATTTTTGTGATTTTATGTGATTATTGAAATTTTCTATCAATTGTTTAATTGATTAATCATTGCAGCACTAGATAACACATTATTATACTGTAAAAATGTTGATACAGCAAATGTTATGCAGCTTGTAAAATCTCTTGTGGAACTCCTGAAAGCTTCAGTTAATTAATTTTTTGGAATAAAATGAAATCATGATGGTACAAATGACTAAAGTGAGGGAATGCAATAAATGTATTGGCTGCTAACAATTTGAGGACATGAGGGCACACTTATCAAAAACTCCCTCCCTGAATCCTCAGAGACAAAGCCGCAGAAAAGCAGCAAGTAGATTGCAGAAACATGAACTTTAGTCCAGAAAACTGAAGCACGTTTATCAAATATTGTATACTGGCATGTAGCCCGAGACATAGGGAGCGAGAAGCTGAACTTTTGACTGACACAGGAGGTTTGTTCATGTTGGAGATAATATTCATAATATTTATTTCCTCCCGTCCCAACAGGTTAATGGAAAGTTTCCTCACTGCCAGTTCATCTGGGAGATGCAGAGAGCCAAGAATGACTGTCTGACACAACTGAAGCTACAGAATAGCACAGGTACACACACATTTCTATCCTTGTGAGGACAGACTATCACTACTAAATGCCCAACCCCAACCTCTACCTGACACTGAAGTCAAACCATAAAACCAGGTCTTTCTTAACCCTCAAATAGCCCTTTGAAGTTTGTCCCAAAGTGAATATGTCAGATGTCCTCACTCTCAAGGTCTAGTATTGCTGTTTTTATCTTATATTGTTCAGTATTTGCCTCATTTTAATCCTGAAATGTTGTTTTCCTGATTCTAAATCACTTTGTAAATGAAGTTCATTGTTTATTAAAGTCTATGACTAAAATCGGTCCCCATAAAGATAGATGTATACACACACACACACACACACACACACACACACACACACACACACACACACACACACACACACACAAGGAATTGTTTGAAAATCCCATCATATGACTGATGACTAACAGTGTTGGTATGTTCAGGAACAAAAACTCCAAAAATACCTCATAACATAGATACTATGTATACCTTTATTACTGACGTTGTGGGGACCTGCCTCCTACAGCTACATTATGGGGACAAACACAAGTCTCCATAATGTAACCATAAAATTTTAGGGTGAAGACTTGGTTTAAGGTTAAGGAAAGGTTAGGGTAAGTCTCTGTGAAAAGACATGTCCTCTGAAGTTGTGGAAACTCAAGTCCCTGAGTGTGTGTGTGTGTTTGTACGTGTGTGTGTGTGCAGTTGTACATCTATCTCTGTGAGCACCAATTTGAGTTTCACACCTTGGAAATGAGGACATTTTGGCAGGTCCTCACTCTGGGACATACTTTTAAAGGGCTGTCTTTAGGGTTATTGGGTTTTGGTTCAGTTTAGTGTAAGGCTTGGGGTTAGGCAGTGGAGGGAGACATCATTAGATTATTAATAGTGAAGCATCAGTGTTAGAGCAGCATGTTACTGTTGTAGCTGCTGGAGGTGGAGCTAGTTTACACTACTTTATATACAGTTAGCTAGTTTAGTCCAGTGTTCCCAACCTAGGGGTCGGGGCCCTCCAAAGGGTCAGCAGATAAATCTGAGGGGTGGTGAGATGATTAATGGGAGAGGAAAGAAGAAAAAACAAAGTTCTGATACACAAATCTGTTTTCAGTTTTTGGACTTTTTCTCTAATCTTTGATTTTTGCTGAAATATTGGATCATTTGAACATTTATTGAAATGAAAGCATGTGAGAAGTTTAGAGGGAAAAATCACTATTTGGTGGAGCTGTTAACAACTCATAGACATGTGAAATGTGACCCCGACTACACACTGCTTTTTGTAAGACGTCAAAAGACAAAAAGGTTGGAAACCACTAGTTTCATCTTTAACAATGTGTTGTATTTTAAAAGCTTGTTATATTATCCATTGTGTCAAATCTTCATCTGAAAAGTAACTAAAGCTGTCAAATAAATGTAGTGGAGTAGAAAGTACAATATTTCCCTCTGAAATGTAGTTGAGTGGAAGTATAAAGTAGCATCACATGGAAATGAAGTAAATGTACTTAGTTACTTTGCACCACTAGGGTTATGCATTTAATTGCAATGTTAAGGTGATGGTAAGTGGTTTAGGAAAACCATAACAATGAGGGTCGTCACAAAGACAGAAGTATAAACATGTGTGTGTGTGTGTGTGTGTGTGCGCGTTGACTGAGGTCAGTTTTGTGAGGAGGAGAAGGGTGTGTCTGTGCGCTGTTTCAGCTGGTGTTGCAACACTCTATGAATCATTTATTTACTTCTCAGACCAAATACTCGAGAGTCGTGAGCACCACAGGAAGTACACACACACACACACACACACACACACACACACACACACACACACACACAGTACATTTTCTACAGGTCATGTATGTTTGAGTGTTTCACCACAGTGATAATAAAAAAAGGTTTTATCTGTTTGGTTTGCAGCTTGTGAACCGCGGTTTCTTTCCCACACGTCTGCAGATACACGTGTGTGTTTATCAGTATGTTACACTCACAGGAATTGTATCTTAAAGGACAAACCACCATCAGATATGTTAAGTATCAACTGGTCAGATCAGTGATGCAGTGTCAAGTTTTAGAAGTCAAACATTTCAATTATTTTCAGCTTTAAATAAAAATAAATATCCTCATAATTCTTGATGAATTTCTAGTTGCTAATAACATGTATGAATAAGTAAAAAACAAGACGAGGTCAAAACCTCGTATACGTCTGGACCGTTTATGGTTAATCTGTGAAACTGTGGCCAGTGTGTTACAGGGATAGTCAGTAGTAGTGTCTATAATGTGAATTGCTGGATATTAAATGTTCATCTGCAATTTTCTGTAGTGGTCCCAGTAATATTTGCTGGTAATGTGTACTGAAGTAGCATCACATGAGATGGTTGAGCTACGTTTGAGAAACAAAAGGTTATAAATGCAGTTGAAAGAACGATACTTTCCACTCATATCTTGGGATGTTTGATTTGAAAGAGAACTTATTTTATTTCTAATTATAACTATTCTAATTATCTGTTAACTCCTCCTGCTCTTTCATCTGTTTCACTCTGCGGATGTCTCTTGTTTTTCACTCCATATTGAGTGTTTTGTCAGTGATTGTTATTCTTTATTGTTATGCTTTAACTGTGTGCTCTCCTGATATATCTAATCACTTTTTCCTGCCTCTTTCCTGGGCGATAATCATGGAGACTGCAGTGGAAATTATAAATGAAAGTTTTGACAACATTTTGAGTGCAAATTCAGGAAGCTTATACTCAGTTACTGCAGTTATAGTCAAATCAAGCGCACCCTCAGAACAGCCGCCCCACACTAAACTGATATAACAGCTACACGAGCTACATGTTTTACCTGCAAGACTCGTGTTTTAATGCTTTTGTCATGTGAAAACGTCAGAGAAATAAAAAGTCTGCGTCCTGGTATCAGTTCAGTTATAAAATGCAAACGCACCATGAAGCTTCTCTCCTGCCAGCCGGAGAGTATAATTATAAAAAAATCAGGATTTGTCATAAAATCTTGCATCACACAATGAATAAAAAATACTTTTTAAATTCTTTTATTTAAGATATATTTAGATTTTTGCACAAAACCACAACACAACCAATTCAAAGCTCCATTTAATGTCTGATCATTGCCTTAATTTGCAAGAGTGATATCTTAAGTTAAAGCTTAAATAATTCATGTAAGAACAGACTGAGTAGTATTAGTAATATTTAATAACATTTAGGCTTTGGTCTTTTAAGGATCTGCTTTTCCCCGTAAAATAATATTCCCCAAATAGTCTTAAAACAACAGTCAGTTGCCAAAATGAACAGTGAAACATGTTTTTTCTTGCTGTAATCATTCCTCCTGTTCATACTGACCATTAGAAGATCTGTTCATAATGACCTTACAATGGAAGTGATGGGGGACAAAATCCACAGTCCTCCTTCTGTGCAAAAACATATTTAAAAGTTTTTCTGAAGCTAAAATGAAGCTTCAGCGTCCAAATGAGTCAAATCAAGTAGATATCTTTCAACGTTACAGTCTTTTTAGTGCCAAAGTCCCTCCTTTTGTTACTATACTTCCACCACAGCTCAACAGGGAAACACTGTCCGAGGAAACACAAAGAGGGAATTTGATGCTAAAAAGACTGTAAATGTGTCAGATATCCACTTGATATGACTAACTCAGACTCCTGAAGACTCATATAAGCTTCACGTCAACTTTTAAATGAATTTTTGTTTACCACTGAATGTAAATCCAAATGTAAAATGTGTTTTGGAGAGTTTCTCTCTCCCTCTGTCTTCTTCTCTCAACCCAACTGGTCAAGGCCGCCCACCTTGAGCCCGGTTCTGCTCAAGGTTTCTTCCAATTAAAGGGGAGTTTTTCCTTGCTGCTGTCGCCGAGTGATTGTTTATGGGGAAATGTTGGGTCTCTGCAAATTAAAGAGTACAGTCCAAACCTGCTCTATGTGAAAAGTGCCCTGAGATAACTTCTGTTGTGATTTGGTGCTATATAAATAAAATAGACTTGATATGACTTGAGAGTCTTTTATGTGACTTGATTTATAGCCTGAATCTTTATTTGGCAGCACGCACAGGATCAGTTGGTTAGAAACAAGTAGCTCAGCCAAACAGGAAGCTCTGACAAGTCTAAATTATGCCTCTAACGTGTGTGTGTGTTCGTCCAGGATGCCGCGGCGAGTGGGACAACGTCTTTTGTTGGCGGAACGCAGAAGTCAACGAGGTGATAACCCTCCCCTGCCCCTCCCCCGTCCAACTTTTGTTTGGAAAGAATGGTGAGCTTCATCTCAAACACACACACACTTCCTCCTCCGGCCCTTCGTCCAGCCATCCACAATGGACACACACACACACACACTTACCCAGAATTAATTGTCATATGTGATGTAAACACTCATATCTGGGAATGTGGAAAAGTCTATGCATGTTTAAGAAATTTGGGGAAGTTTGGGAATTTTACAAATCTTGCTGCTAAACTGTGTTGTCACAGTGGATGTGGAAGGATTTGGGGTGTCATTTTGGTGCTTAATTACTCAAACTAGAACATTTTTACAGACATACGTATATGTGTTCTTTCTGTGATGTGCGTGTCTGAAGAGCTAACTGCTAACAACCTGCTAGGTGGTTGCTTACAATTCCTTTCTTCTGTCTTTTGTATCTCAAAATTAAATGTAACATGGGTCAGTTAGGAAATAAGAACATATAGTACTTGAAGACATATTGTGTGCTGCAACTATTATCATATCAATCAATTATCAATCATAGTCAATAATCATTTATTAAGCAAATATGCCAAGAATAAATCTGATGACAGTAAACTGAATATCTTTGGGTTTTGGACAAAATAAGACATTTAAAGAAGTAACCTTTGACTCTGGGAAATTATAAAGGACATTTTCACTGTTTTCCGACATTTTATAGACAAAACACCTAATCGATTAATTAAGAAAGTAATCAGGAGATTAATTGATGGTGAAAATAATCGTTAGTTGCAGCTTTGGTACATGTACGGTAGTTGTAAGTTAAAGATACAAATGCATTTTGCAGTGGTAGCCAATATATTGCTGATAAAAGAGTTTGTATGTCTTTATTAGAGAGTAGTTGCCAAGGTGATCAACATGGTTGCTAGGAGGTACCTTGTTGGTTGCTAGGCTTTTCAAGGTTGTTGCTTCAGTAGATTATTACCAGTGTTTCTAACATGTTACAGTAATGTGATCGGTAACAAGTAGTGTAACAGATTACGATTTGATTTACATTACAGTTACTAATCCCAGTAACGCTCCATTACTATGGCAGTTCTTGGGTTGTCTTGTTTACCAGTAGTTTGATGGATGGTTGATATCAGTTCATCCTCAGTGGACAAACTGGTTCAGTAAGGTGGTGCAGGGGATTGGAAGTTTGATACCAAAAGAGGAGAAAAGCGACTCCGGAGTTGTCTTATTTACATGTTGAGTCTTCTTAGCTGGCTTACTAATGTCAGCAAGGCTACGTTCAGGAATCAACCGAGCAAACGAACATAATATGAAGTGGTTGAATAGAAGTGGAAAAAAAATCTGTCCTGACTCATCCTGGTTTCATCCTGGCGCCTCTTTGTCCGTGAGACCCAACCAGAGATCCCCCCCCCCCCCCCCCCCCAACAACACCGCAGCTCTCCTTTTTATTTTCTCTTTCTTGTTCTCTCTCTCTCCTCTAAATCCTTACACACAAACACACATAACACCTATTCACACACACGATCATCTAGTTTTAAGCCACATTTTTATTTATTTATTTGAATTTTATGATTTTTGCTCATGTTGTTGTTGGGTTATTGTCTGGTTCTCTTGGCTTCTCCCGTTTGTACTGTGTCATATGTGTTTTCATGTTAATCACTTATCTTATCTAAATTAAAAAAAAAAAAGAATCAGCTGGTTTAGTTCAGAGTTGGAGGCTGTGAGAACAATGTGTCTCCTTTCCCTTTCCTTTTTCAACACAGAAGATGAAACATCTGGCTGTGGAGGCGTTGACGTTGTTAATAGGCACCTTTGACAGAGCTAAAATGAGTAATATGTAATGTGTAAATGATCACATTTTTCAAGTAACTTGCCACATACTGGTTGTTATTAAGGTGTTTGTAGTGCTTTCATTCCCAGTGGATGAAAATGTTTGCTAAGGCTTAGTAGGTTTTTTTAGGGGGTTTTGAATGGCTGCTAGCTTGTAGTTGCTTCTTTAGTTATTTTTTTGTCAGATTTGACTTTTGTATTCAGGTTTGAAATGTTTGTTTTTCTACTCCCGCTTTGAACATCATGTTCTGTTTGGTTTGAAGCTGGTCTTCACATTCAGCTCCAGTTAGTTTGGATTTTCATTTCAGACTGAAAGGCTACGATAATAATTATAATTCCAGTTATAACAGTTATAATTCCCTGCATGCATCTCTGTCCTGAACTGAACCAGCTGACTCCGTTCTGACTGTCGTGTCCGAACCTTCGACCTCGGCCAGACGCTTCCTTCCCTCCAGCTGCTCGTTTCGCAAACTCTCGTCTTTCAGTCGACTCATTCGGCTCCATCCAACATGTTGATCACCTCTTATCCGTCTGCCTTTGATCGTCTCCGTCCTCTTTTATCTGTGCACATTACAAGCTGGCATGTCTTTCATCCCTCCTCCTCCTTTCCTTCCCTCTGCTTCCCTTTCCTCTCCCATCAGCCCCTTTCTCTGACCTTGTCTTGACCTTCCTCACCTTCACTTTCAGCGTCTGCGCGCTTTCTCTCTTTAATCCATTTTTCTTTTTTATGAAAACTGAACCAATTTCCTAAAAGTTTTCTTACTTACAGAGAAAATGTATTGAAATGGAAAAATATTTGTCTCAAGTTTGTCTTAAATGGCTCAAAAGAAGAGTTTAAATGCTAAACGGCTGAAACGTGTCTCTGATAAATGTTAAAATATCTAAAACGATTGTCAACTCTGCTTTTGTCCTTGTGAATTATTTGCCTCATTATGGTATTTTCTTTGTTATTACAGTATGTTGTGACACAGAAAATGTTGTTTTTAGCACCTGTAAACCTATCAGGGTGCTCTATGATTATTACGTGCTGCAGTAAAATATACTAAAGTGCATTTCTACCAATTTGACCAGGACTCTCTTCAAAAGAAGCAACCGTATTTTACAAAATATGTTATATAGCCTACAATTAATTCACTTTGTCAGATACATTTTTTATGGATTATGTTCACTGGCAGCATTTGTTTCACATCCAGATTAAATTTTAATGATCTGCCTTTGTGAAAAAATGGAGTTTCTTTTCCATAATCTATGACAAATTATCCAACATGTAGCAATCTGATTGGTCAACTAGACATTTAGAACATGCTCAAATCAGCTTGACAGCACACCTCGCCATGCTCAAATGAAAAAAAACCTCATCACTAAAAATATTACTCCGTCATTCATCAGAACTACAGACCGTGATGTCACGTAAGAACAACAACAACAACAACAACAAGAACAACATTTCTGGTTAGACGACTGGTGGTTGATTTGAACTGTGGAGACGTGTGAACTCGGCAAACTTGTTTTTTCTGTCGTCATTTTCAGCCGTAACTTAAACATTTGAAGATATATAGATAAACACGGCGGTCCGACCTATCTGACGTTTCTGCTGGGTTTAGCTGGGTAAAGCACACCCTCTCGTGTATTATTGCTAAATTGGATCAGTTACAGCAGTCGCTGTTAGAATACAAAACCTTTGTGATTTTAGCGAAGGCTACTTTGGTTAATTTAGGGAAAGACTTTAGACTTTCTTTGTGTTGCCTAAACACAACCAATAAAAACATCAGTCATGCTTCAGTTAGTGGATGTGGTAGGGCGACAAATGAAATATAGTGACAGGTAACAGTTTGGAGATACTTTCATATAAAACATTTACTTGTCATATTTGTAAAAATGCACTTCTGGTGGCGTCACATGTCCTACAAACATGTTTGCTACTGAAAATTAAATGTATATGAATGTTGTTTTTACGAGACACAGTTGAAGCTGACAGTAGACAGACAATATAAGGGCCTCTGTGTGGGGAAAAAAATAGAGTTTTAGAATAAAGTTGTAATTTTGAGCCTAATTAGCTAAATTCTATGAAAATATGTCATAATATTTCTAGAAAGCTGTAATTTTACAAAAAACTCTACAAGGTTATGAGATGAGTTGTAATATTTCACGAATAAGGTCTTGATTTTTGGGAGGAAAAAAGTTATAGTGGTATAAAGCCTTAAGTTATGTTGAGAAAAAAAGTTATAGTTGTAAAATGTATCGAGAACTACAAAATATTTCATTCTATAAGAGTAAAACTTGACCAACAGGAGCTGACTCTGAAGAAAAATAACTCCTGAAGCGTTTATTTTTTCATGTTTGTTGACTTGGTCTCATCTGACAGAAACACATCTATATTTATATATTTTGTTACTCTGTTGTATTTTCAAAAGAACTAAAAGTTTTGAAAGTTTCGTGATGCTAAAGCTGTTGTCCTGCTTTCCTTCTTCATTTCTTTTGTCCTCCTGAACCTTTCCTCCCCTTCCTCCCATCTTTCTATTTGATCCGTCTCTCCTCTCTCCTCCATCACCACCCTCTCTTCTCCCTCGCTTTCTTTCCTCCTCTTCGGGCTCTTTCTGTTAATGAGTCTAATTATTCGCGGGGCAGCTGACGGCATCTGGGCTGTCCGACTTTCTCTGTGATTTTCCTCCACAGCATCTGTCAACGACCCGCCTCCCCCTCTCTCCCTCCTCCCCAGAGATGGAAAGGATTAGGCCGAGCCAGTTAACGGATGAGGCGCGTAATCAGCACAACACACCAGAGCAACTGCTGCTTTAACTTCAAAAGTCACTGACTGAGACCGTGAATATTAAATATTCTGTCTCTCCTGTCCGTCAGCACGTTAAAACTGCTTGTTCTGTCTCTGCTGAGAGCTGTGAAGTATAGAGTAGAAACAGCAACTAGGTGTCAGTTTTTGTTATAAAAGCACAACAGTGAAACGCTGTTAATGGTGGAAATCAACGACTACGCACCTTGTTTCTGACGGGTTATTAATATCTCAATATTTAACACGTTTTTACAGTGCATTTACAGATGTTAAGTGTAAAGCGGCTATAATCCATATTTTTATTATAACAATGTATGTGAGCTGTCAGTGTGTTGGTTGTGGCTCGTAGTGATGAACCTACAGAGAATTATCAGTGACTCTGCAGCTCCTCTCGGCTTGACGGAGCTTTATAGTGAGTTTCAGCTTGTTGTTTATCTGTCCGGCTGCAACTTTACTGTTCTGGTTCACTCTCAGTGTCTCTCATAGCGTTGTTTTCAGAGAAAAAGCTGTTACAGCTAGCTGTAGACTAGCTGGTGAACATAGTGGAGCATTTAGCAGCTAAAGAGCCAGATTTTTCCCTCAGGAGTTGGTGGAGACCAAAAACAGAGCTAAAAGAGAGTGAATATTGGACTTATATTCACCAGGTGGACAGACACACGACTCCAAATGAATGATAATGTTGCTCCGTAACTGCTGGATGTGGAAATAAGCAACTGTTTGCTAACAAGTTCAACATATCAACTTAAAAGCTGATGATGAGTCAGTGGACAAGTGGATAAAAAATCAGTTATTGTAGGTTTAAAGATGATTTATTTGTTGTCTTGGTTGGTTGTTTCTTGAGATTTTATACTGAATGTATCATGTGAAGGAAGTGATCAGATACCTTTTATTAGAGAGTCGACAGTGGTAATAATTTTACATAAAAGTTGTTTATTCAGACATGTGAAATTACTGTTACATTTACATGACAAGGTGTATGTCTTTTTTCACTGTATTTACATCTGTTTATTTTACAGGATAAACTCCAGTAAATCAAAAAAAGTATTCCAGCACACACCAGGATACCAGGATTGACACTATTTTATAAACGGATTACATTAAAAAACAAAAGGAGCAAACTTTGCGTTTCACACGCTGCTTCCTCAGATTCCCTCTGAGTGAATGTAATGAAGCAAATAGCGTCTGGAATACTTTTAAGAGTTCAACTCAGTTAATGTGAACAAACTGTCCGCCGGCCAACAGGCTCATTAGTAAACATGTTGTAGAGAACAAATCAATTGTATTTACAACAAGAAACAAAATCTGTTACAACTGCTGCCAACAGTTGAGGACTTCCAATATTCCAGTCTGCTGCTATGCTTCCTCTTTATTTATACCTACATTTCTACTTAATAGGTTCACAGCTGTAACTCATCAACTTAAGACTACTTCATTTCCAGTTCAGACGGTGGATACGTTGCTTCTATCCACATGAATAAAGACTGAGTAGCCAGAGTCGTCAGCTGTGACTGTTTTGGGTGACGGATAGAAGTTTTAACCAAACTATTTAACATTTTTTTAGCCACGTTAGCGGTGCAGTGTGGCTCTAATGCTGCGTTCACAACATGTTGACAGGAAAACCTTCTGTTATTCTGTCATGTATGGTGATGTATCACACTTTATTCCAAGACTGAAACAAGCCAAGACACCAAATCAATGGAAATTAAGCCTAAATTAGCTAGATAAGAACAATGTGAAGCTCCTTTTTAATTGTCTGAATCGACTGTGTTAGTGTTAATATTATTATATTTATCCCATTTTGTCCTTTTGATTCAGACAACAACACAGCTTTTCCTCTGGTGCAACTCTCACAGCTGCTAGCAGTCATAATCTAGAGCTGCAACTAATGATGTTTTACCAATTAATCTTTTTATCACTTGGACGAAAATAGTGAAAAATGCCCCAAGCACACGCTGAGATATTCAGATTGTTTGATTTGTTCGCCCAACAGATCAGAAGATATTTAAGTTATTATCACAGATGAATAATATTTACATTTGAAGCTGGAACCGGTGAATTTTCTGCCTGAACGAATGACTCAAACGACTATTTAATTAACTGACTAATAGTTTCAGCTCTGGAGGATTGTAAGAATATAAATATATATGATATAAATCTCTCTGCTTGTTTGTTTGTCTGTCTGTCTCAGGTCACCTCAGCAGGAACTGTACAGAGCGAGGTTGGTCGGATGTTTACCCCGTCGTCAACCTCGTCTGCTGGTCAAACATCACAGATGAACCCAACGAGGTGAGTCCCCATCCCCCGCTTTCCTGCAGGAGATGTATATGCATGTGTCTGTGGGTGCAGATACTAGATGGTGGTGATGATGAAGAATGTATGCGTGATGCAGAAGTGTTGTGTGTGTGTTTGTTTGTGAGCTAGAAAGGAAAAGGTTCATGGTCTGATCAGATTGTAGCTACTGAGAAAAACCCCTCATTAAATTATGTAAGAGGAAGTTGTGAGAAATGTGCAAAAGAAGGTCAGATGGTGGTTTATCGACCCTCCACAAGTGATGACATCTCAAAATTGACTAGTTGGTGTCACTGCAAAAAGAAAAGCTGATGCTGTGTTTTATAAGTTCTGTCATTTTGAGTTAATTTTAGGGCTGCAACTAACAATTAATCTGTTGTTTATCCGTTAATCAGTTCATGGTTTGGTAAAAGATGCCTTGTCACAGTTTCCTATAACCCACAGTAAAGTCTTCAAATTGCAATTGTAACCAAATATATTATTACAAACATATATATGTATATGTGTGTGTGTATATATTAGATATATTATAAGTAAAGGTTGAATTAATCCATATTCAATTTACAATCACAGTTTGCTTAAAGAAGCAACAAATCCTCACATTTGAACCAGCAAATGCTTGAAAAATGACTTAAATGATTCGCTGATTATTGATTAATTGCCTAATTGTTTTAGTTCCAGTAATTTGGTTATAATTAAAGGGAAGTACTCGCTCATTTATTTTGTTTTTTTTACCAGGAAACAAGAAAATTAAATAGTCTTATAAGTTATGAATGCTTCTTTATTCAGATTCATCTCTTCTCTGGGTAAATATGAATTTATTGTTGAAACTATATTTTCCATATTTGTTGCATTAACAGTTGTATTCATGCCTGTAATTCACAGCTACACATACAGGCCAACTTTGCATGTTGAGCTGATCTGCTGTTTGAAGACTAAACTGATGGTTTTAGGACCTTTCTTGTGATTATCAGTGTGCTTCAGGAGCTTTAGGCTTTCTTGATTTAAAGTCATTTTTTAACATTTTTGTTCAGAGTTGAAAGGATTTAGAGCAATAATCTATAAAGGCTAAGCACAAGCTTTGATACCACAATGGTTTCCTTTTGTGTTCCTTTTGTGAAGAAGCCTACGTGTGAATTCCCTTGTAGCAGAGGAGAAAGTGCTTGATATGCAGTTTGTGGTGCACAGACCTTGTTTCAGTGATCTGGTTTAAAAAAGGGTCGACCACAGACTAGTTTATCTGTCTGTAACGTCTGTGTGTGCTGCAGAAAGAAAAACACAGAAGCTTTAGCTAAGAAACTGTCATAAATGCCTCTTTTCTTGTGCAAAACAATGTGCATATGACATTTAATAAGACACACAAGTTATTAACAATCAATTACAAAGCGTGACGTAATTTTATAAAGAGTAGAGTCTCTAAACAAGCTGTCAACAATAAAGAGAACAACATCGCGTGAAGCCGTCCGCCATTGTTGTTATCGTGGTTGTGTTTCTTCTTCTTCCAATGAAACACTGCACTACTACCACCATCTGTTTTCTCATTGATATATCAGTGTTTTTACAAAGCTCAGTTTTCCTCGTACACGCTACGACGCCAAGCCTGCATTTTCAGATTTACACACTCAAGAGAGCTGTTTTGGAAAAGCTTCATTTTCAGGGGAGAAAAACGCTGTTTTAGTTCAGACAGAGGGCCAAAATAGACGATTACAAATAGTCAGCGTAGTGTGGACACAGTCTTACTGACTCTGGATGAGGCTAAAACCAAAAACAAATCAATCTCTTTGAAGAGGAGCTGACTAACCTTCTTGAAGCCAGTCAAACAAAATACTCTCGTTAAAACTAACTCTGATCTTTATCTGTATTGCTTTGTATCCCTGACGCAGCTTTTCATGATCACTGATAAATTTCAGGTTACTTTCAACATCGCCGCTCACACACGCTGTGGTAAAACGAAAAGCTGATTTCATATCAGCGTAGTGTGTCAGCGTCCCTGTGTGTGTGTGTGTTTATCTGTTCGTAGAAGACGCTCTGACAGAGATAAACGAAGAGGAAGGTTAGATATGTGGACGGAGAAGGGGGGGGAGCGGTTTTTTTGGCTGACAGATCTCTGACCTGCAGCCGATCTCACAGCTCTCTCCTCAGACCTCCGTGAAATCATCCGTCTCCTTCATCGTGTCCTGAGTGTGTTTGTGTGCATCTGAAGTGTGTGTTTATACACCTAAAGATAAGGGAAGCGCTGCTCTTCAGGGTCAGGATTGCGAACTGTGGTTTTGAGAAATTAGCTTGGCATCTCGAACTGAAAAGGGTTTGGATGTTAAGTTTTGGATGCAGGTATCTGAGAAGAACTGAGCAGAGCAGATGTGTCTTTGAGGGACAAGAAAGAAAAATAGATAAGAGGAGGAATGTTTTTATGTTTTTATGATGAATGCTTGAATTGAAGATTTGTCTGTTTTTCCTCTTAACAAAAAAATGACACTAAAGTTTGTGTCTTTATTGGGTGAAAGTGTCAAAGTTATTGCCGCAAATTCAGTGGAAATGATTGTGCATATATTTGTAGAGAGAAATACAAGAGTGACTGTGCTGTCATAGCAGGATTATATACAGTAAAAGACATTTAATGAAGAATAAGCAGCTGAAAATAACTGAATCATGACCCTTTTCTTCATTATATTCCCAGGAAGTAAACTAGTAATTAAAAGTCGCTGTCGTGCATTCCTGTTTGAATTTCCAAAACATCTGAAAGAGCCGGGTAGAAAAAATGACAATGTGGTTTGAAACAACAGCACAGAGTCGTCCAGCGTCCTTTGTATTTACTGTTGCATGACTCTGATGTTTGAGTCACTGAATGAATGAAAAGGAGAAATCATCTTGTCACTCTCTTCTGTTTTTCTCTCGCTCTCACTCAAGCGGTGAAATTCTGAAAAAGAGAAATTTGTGCACCAGCACTAAATACATAATACAGTATATATATATATATATATATATACATATATATATATATATATACTGTGCAAAAGTTTTATGCATTTTAGATTCTTCTCCATGATGCAACATCGTCAGGGAGGCGTCTGATTGGTCCCAAATTCATTCTGCAGCAAGACAATGAGCCCAAAACATCCAGCCAGAGTCATAAAGACTTATCTTCATCAGCGAGAAGAACAAGGAGTCCTGCAACAGATGGTCTCTGATCTGAACATCATAGAATCAGTCTGAGATTAACATGAAGAGACAGAAGCAGCTCAGACGATGAAATCCACAGAAGAACAGTGGCAACTTCTCCAAAATGCAGGAACAACCGACCTGCCGAGTTTCCAAATTTATTTGTCATTCCAACCACATCCATATAGATTTACACATACAGTAGAACAAATTTCTCAGGATCAGAGTGCAAAACATGGACTAACACACCTAGAAACACACAATTAAAAGACTCAATAAAAAGCAGCACAGTGCTATGTTAACAAAATAAATAAAGCCTAAACAGATAATATAAAATATGAGATAATATAGCAGCCCAGTGTTTCCTCTAATAAAAGACTCAACAGGTTAAAGTGGTAATATATTGTGCTGGATGTGCAGTGCAACGGTCTTATGGTCTGCGGGAAGAAGCTGTTGCACATTCTGGTTGTTTGATTTTATGGAGCCTCATCTGGCAGGTGATCAAACAGTCCATGAGAGGGGTGGGGGGGGGGGGGGGCGTGGGGGGAGTCGTTTACAATACAGAGGCCTTTCTTTCTGCATCTGCCCTGATAAATGACCTGACTGGAGGGGAGCGAGACCTCAATGACCTTCTCAGCCATCCTCACGACTCGCTGCGAGGTCTTCCGGTCAGATGCGCTTCAACTGACGTACCAGGAAGTGATGCGGCTCATCAACGGTGCCCCCGACACATCCTCCGCTGAGCTCTCTCTCGGTCGAGGTGTTCAGGGACCAGGAGAGATCCTCAGTGGAGCCGCTGATATAAAGTGTTGGCTGGTCGGCCTTTGCAGGTGAACCGAGGAGAATTGCTGCTGTTTTAAAGGCGAAGCTGCTCACAGCAGATATTGATTTGATTTAAGTTTCTTCTGTTTACTTCTTTTACTTTTAGAGGCTAAAACTTTTGCACTGTTTTGTAGTTTTTTGTTTTTTTTGACAAAACTTAAATCATTTCGTCATCTTTTTTATTCAAATGTTACTTGTTTTTTAGATTTAGTCTTGTTTTTGTTGCAGAAACGCGGCGTCAACAACCATTTTTCATGAGTTTTCATTGATGACGTTGATGCTGTCGTCTCTCTGAGGGCATCAGACAAGAAAAAAGACTGTTTATTGGCAGAAATACAGCCCAGGAACCATAACCTGAGCTGGGTTACTTCAGTTGAAATGCAAGTAAAGTTCACAAGTCCCTAAAAAAAAAAAAAAAAGAAAGAACCTGTGTTGGAAAAGAGCCATCAGTTGCATTTGTACTAAACCTTCAAACAGTATGTATCTTTTGTGAAGACCTGCGGCGAGACACTGGCTTAAACGGCACTCTCTGCTCTCTAATCCGCCCTCGTCTGTTCCCATATCTGCTTCTTCACAAGATGAAGGTGAAGTGGAGAGATTTTTTTTTTTTTTTTTACCCCTCAGCCAACTCTTCAGAGGATTAGGAAGCAGAATGGCACAGCTGAATATCTTCCTCTGTGAATGTTGCAGGTGGTTGCAGAGAAAAAAAGGGGCCACCTCCTACAGTTTGCCCTTTTCACTGTGTTATCTGTCGACTGCGTCGGTGTGTATTTATGTGTGTTTGTGCCCCGAAGCATCCTGTGTGATGCCACGGAGCTTATTTTCTGACCTTCTACGTTATTGCTTGTGTTCACGGCTGCATTCCAGGAGCCTTTGGTTTATACTGAGCTTTAAACAAGTGAGTAACATGCAGGTTTAAGAGAATATCCGGAACCATTATTGTGTTCATGCCACACACTCTTCCTGCTCTCTGTGACTTACTTTTTACTTTACGGTCTTGTTCTGTAAATTACAAAGACGTAGAAGTGCATTCATCTGTCTCTCAATACTTTCTAGACTTATCTCAGCTCCAAGCACATGATGTAAATCTTTAAAAACAGCTCACAAATATATAGTTTCATTTAAAAAAAAAAAAAGGCTCAGTAATATCCTAAAACGGTGGGTCGCTGTGGTTTTTAACAAACAAACAAACGGGATTAAACTGTGCATTTGTTGGGGACTACTTTCAGCGGCGGATGAATCCACATTTGGTGCTCTAGTGAGTATTTCTGGCAGCAGGATGTGTAGGATTGAGTCAAAATAAACTACAGTGTGTGTGTCACCCAGTACGACAGTGTGACTCATTAACGACTTTTTAATAGTTTTTTTTTTTTAAGCAACAACGGAGGTATGAAGATATATCAGGCTTTGGATACACACACAATTATTGTCAGTAGGATCATCCAGTTCGATTCACCAGGCAAGTCTACAGACAAACAAACTTATCTACGTGCAAAAGAAAAGGTTCTTTTTATATTAAATTAGTGGCCCAAATGCAAAAGAAAGACTGGACAAGATTGCCTTCATTGTCTAGAAGGGTTGATCCATCATATTATTATTATCAGTCATAATAATGTCAGTATAACAGGAAGAGAGTTTGGTTTTAACAAGTCAGATTTACAACAACGGTGTTGGAATATGTGCAGTAAATGACTGTAGCAGTGAAATAAGACCATGAAGAAACCATGTGAGGTCCAAACATCTGTATCTGTATCTCTGTAGTGTCAAAATGTTCAAACAAACAAGTTAAATGAAGAAAAATCAATAAAAAAATTATTAATGTCTCTGAAGAAGCAGAGAAAAATTGGCTGAAGCAATGTTTGAATTATAAAACGCTTCAAACTCTCAAAAAGTCAAACTGTGTATCCGATTATCATGAAATTTAGGTCTTAAAAACTCTTCAGGTCTTAAAACGCTTCATCTTGCATCTAAAACTGCTCTACGACGGGTACGTGTGTGTATATTTTTCCTTTTCCTTTCTTTTCAACATGTCTGTCACATCCTTGTTTATAGTATCTATATTTTCTCATCGCTGGACTGTTTTTCTTTTGCTGCGTGTGTGTAAACATGCTCACATATGGCTGCTGCAGATGTTTGCTGCAGTTTTCAAGCCTTGGTTTTGGTAAATGGATATATGCGTTCTGCAAATTTGTTTTTCTTATCCTCCACACGTATGATAGTAAAGACAACAATCTAATACCTTTGATAAAACTGTAACTGTGACTCACACCGAGATGACGTGACCTACGAATACATAATTTGCCTTCCTGAAGCTGCTGATATTGTAGAGATTAACACAGAAAACAGATAAGGGGGCAGTTTGTGCAATATTGCCTTGTATAGAAACATATGCCAGACTGATAAACATTCTCATATAAACTATAACGGTATGTGCAGGAACTTGGCTCAAACTGGAGCTGCATTCTCACAGATGACATATTTAGATGCACGTATAAAAACAGTTTGAGTTTTTAAAAAAACGGGCGACTGGAGTCGGATTGTTTGCAAGAATCACTCGTATAAAAACAGATTCCAAGCCAAGATTTGTGGCTTTGATATAGAAGACCGGTCGCACGAGTCGTGACTTTCTTCACAAGGGGGAAGAATCAATCATAATCTATTCATATCTGGTTATTTTAAATAAAATATAATGTGATAGAGGATTTTATCCACATCGTCCACTGCAGTGTTTTATATTCTCCGTTGTTTGAGTCTAGGATTGATACCTGTGAAATCAGATGAAGTGCTGAAATTATCCAAATTGTTGTTGCTGTTTTCTGTTTTCTGTCATAGTAAAGTTAATATATTTGAGTATTAGACTGTTGGGAAACTGGAAAAACAACTGACATGTTGTTCGATATTGACAAGAATCATTAGATGCAACTAAAATCAGATGTTTGTTGAGTTTTGTTTTTAACTGATGTTGAAATTTTGAATCTATCACAAGAAACTTTACTGAAACTGTTCAGACACGATAAATCAAGTCACTACAATAAAAAAAAAAATAGGAGAAAAAGTAAAGAAACAGAAAATTATAATGTCTTAATCTGAATTAATTTGTAGCTTTGGAATCATCATCATCATCATCATCATGGCTGCCAGTTTAGTGAGAGTTGTTTTTTTTTTTTAGATTTTATGATTTTTATTGGCATATTTTGATGCAGCAGCTTCTATATTTCAGGTTGTTTCTGCAGCTCTCTGTCCAGCATCATACAGTGTTGCATCTGATGGTGTAACATCACCTGCTGTCGGCTGTAATATTCTCTCCTCTGATACCTCTGTGACTGTCACATGACCCCTCTGACATCAGTCACGGAGCGCTTTGCTTTTTTTTTTTGGATCTAACTCGACATCAAAGCTCTTTATTTCTGTCACAGTGCAGCAGCCGCTCTGATGGATTCATGTTTTCTAATAGTTTCAGCTCCTGACACTGATCCATGTGTCTGCTGGTTTCTGACCGCGAGGATCTGAGTCGACTTACTTTAAATGGTTTTGCTTGTTTTTGTTTAGTTGCAAAGCTTAAAACAGTGTAGCTAACAGGGATAAACAAAAAACAAAGAGAAGGTGAGTAACCCAGAACAGAGACTGATACACATAACAGCAGAACATAAAGATGAGTTTGAACAGCCCTGATACCCACAGACAGAGACACACAGCTGGTTCCTGATCCTCTCCAGAGCCCCTCAGGTGTGTGGGACTCCCGCTCTCAGACTCTCAGTGAAGCTTCTATTTGTTTCCTGTTGAAGAGACGGAGGTTTTCCGTCTGGAAAACATTCTGCTGAGACCAGACGTCACCGCTTGCACTCACAGCTCACACCGCAGAGAGAGAGAGAGAGAGACACACACACACAGCAGATACAGCTGATTGTCTTCATCATCACACTTGACTAGTTTTCAACAGACTTTCAACAGACAAGACAGGATGCCATTTAGTGATCTTGGATTTATAAAGTTCTATCTTTAACTTGAGTGGTTTTAAAGAGGCTTTTTTTAAAATCATTTTTATACCTTTATGATGTCAGATGTCACATGTTAAACACGGTAAAAGATCCAAAACTTGAGGTGGACGTATGTAAAACTGCTCTCTGCGAGTCAAAAGACGTCAGATTGTTCACACGTTCCCACAAACAGCCGTCTGTTCTGTCATCTTTGTCGCTGAGGTTGTTCACGTTGATCAGATTCAGGATCCAACATGTTGAGAAGTTTCCATTTTAAGTGAAGAACAGGGAAAAGAAGTGAGATCCGACTACTATAGTTTGTTTATGTATCCTCTGGAGCTGGCAGAAGCTTCCTGAAGTCGACCAATCAGAAGAGAGCGGGCTCAGCGGGAGGGTGGGGGGGGGGGGGGGGGGGGGGGGGGGGGGTTCGTCCATAAAAACCTCCACCAGCAGACACAGGAGCAGCTTCTGGAAAGAAGCTATTAAATAGCTGAACAGTGCTGTTATCTCTCATATATATTTCATATGCATCCGACCTCCACTGTTATGTAATTTAATTATTTATTGCACATGTCACATTTAATTCTTGCACTGTCCATATTATCTTTGTACAGACATTATATATTTAAAGTTTTATATCCCATTTCAAAACTATTATTATTACATTCTGTAAATAGATTTTAAGTTTTAAATTTTTAATTTAATTTGAGCACTTTTAGTACTTGTGTACTTTGTTAATTTTAATATTTCATTACATACTTATATATATATTCTTATATGTGACGTTTGTGGACAAATTCTTTGTACGCTTTCATATTTGGCTGATAAACAGATTCTGATTCTGAAAAGAGACAACAGCTAAAACAACCCTGTTTCAGACAGAGGCTGAACTGATGGGCTGCATGAAGGGTCATTATAAGATAAATAATGAGTGTTTAACTGTGAATCATGTGAAGATGTTCCAGTAGAGCCCCAGAGTATAAATACAGAGCTTGAAATGTGCAGAATACGTCCAACTTTAACTCATTTTTTGTTCATCTTTTGAACTATAAGTTTGTATCTGATAAATCTTTAGAGAAAACAAAGTAAACAAAGTCAGCGTTTGAACTACTGAATGTATTTATGATATTTAAGATATTTTGGCACAAACGTTAAGCTGCATGTTTTAAATTTAGACATAAAAATATTAATTTTTAACTGACAGATTTTAAATGATAATACAGTTCATAAAGTTGTCCGAACAATGCAATTAAAGACTATAACAAAAAACTATTTTCTCTATTATTATTATTATTATAAATCATGACCGAAAAATTCACATGATTAACTCCTTTAACTCACTGAAGCGACAACCAATCACCTTCATTTTTACTCCCTCATGTTTCCCTTCAACAGAAAGCAAAGACTTATTTTCGGCTCCACTCAAGAACTTCAAATTAAACGGAGGAAAAGCTGTTTGTTGCAGGCTGTCGAGAGCAGATATAACAGTAAAGCTGCCAACTTTAATAAGAAGAACGAGGCGAGGGAAACACACCACTCAGGAACTGAACTGCAGTAATTTGTCTGTAAAGTGGCAACGTGAGAAAATAACTTAACACAAATCGGAGCCGAGAATGTAAATTATTGACTCGGCGCTAAACACACCTGCAAGCTTCAGGATTGTGGGAGATGAAAGACGACGCCGTCACGCTACAGTACGTTCAAACATCACACGTCGTTTGTCTTTTCTGTTTTACACAGAACATCAGTTCACATAACAAACCTCTGTCAAACGTCTCCGACACGCTGGAAAATCCACCTGTTTGTCTCCCAACGATTCTCCTGGTAGCTGCAGTTTATGAAAACATGGATGAAGAGAAACTTCATCATCTGTAGCTTTTCTTTTCTGATAGAAAACTATAAATAAATAAATAAATATTTAAAATGATTCCACACAGGAAAGGTGTTGCAGTAGTTTTCCAGGCTTTAGTAGTAAACTCGATTTTAATATTTGATATATTTTGTATGTTGTGTCACAGACTTCATACATGAAACATATTAAAATATTGATCAATATTGATAAAATTTTGGCAATAAACAGCATCTGCATGTTCATATTGTGAGAAATCTTCATCCTTTAATGAGGTAATTCTTCATATGGCACCAGTTTCACCGGATCATAAAAAAGTGGCCATTAAATCAGTTGGTGATTATTTAATTAACAGAAAGAAAATAAATTACAGTCTGAAGAGCATTTTGGTTTGATGAATATTTCTGACTGATGGCTGAAATATTCCAAATTAATCAGCCTTGTGAACTGCATTTTTCCAGCATCACAGTAGCGGAGAGTTTCAGTTTGTTGGTGATTTGATCCTAATTAACTTGATGCTTTTAAAAGTTTGTTGTATTTTTCCAGGTTTTAATGACTTCCTCTAATATTTCTCAGCCTGAGGAGCTGCTGTACTTTTAGTGCTAAAATGTTTTGTGAATTATTCTTAGACTAAAAACTTTCTCACGTTAGGAATGGCTCCCAGTCGGTGTTCTGGTTCATCCCAGAGGTGTTGGATTGTTGTCAGGACTCATCAGTCAAATTCTTCCACATCGAACTGGGAAAACCATTTCTTCATGGAGCTGGCTTTGTTCACATGTTGAAACAGGAAAGAAGCACACTATCATCTAAAATATCATTATGAGATGTAGCATTAAGACTTTCCTTCATTAGAACTAAGAGACCAAGTCCAAACCATGAAAGTAAGAAGTCTGACTGCTCTGTTTTTATCTTAATGGATTGTGCTTTTAATCGTATTTTAACCTAAATTTGCAAATAATTGTGTTAGCAACTAGTAGCTCCACCTTGTGGTCAGCTGTTGTATTGATTGCGTTTTAGCTAATAACTTATTACCATGAGTCCTCCCTCCTGGGTGTGTGTGATCAATATATTGAAACGTGATGCCAACAGCGCCACCATATGGTCAGTTATGAAGCACTTTGTTTTTTGTCTCGTAACTCATGCTCATGTAACTAAATATGACACGCTAAGCATATTCAAACATGGTAACACCAACATCTTGTGTAAGTGATTCAACTGCAGATGATTTTTGGTGGCATATTCGCACGAAAACCCCCAACAGTCCTGCAAAATTTGATGGTGTTTCACTTGTAGGCGGTGCTACATTACAATAATTAAAAAGTTACCATGCTGACAAAGATCTATCAGAACAGAATTTTGTGAGTATGTGCAATTGAAATATTGGAATAGTTTACAAGGTTTTGATCACTGGAGTCTCTGTGAGATTTAGAATTTTGTGAAGTGAAACATCTTGCTGTAAATCTTTCAGCAGCTGGACCTGCAAGCAGCAGCTGCAGCAGCTGTCAGCAATCACACACATTATCTTTAGATATTTTAGTCTTCTAGTTTGAAATACTGACAGAGATCCATGGCTACGATGCCACGCAGAGACAAATATGGTTCACGCTCCTCTAATCTCGGTCATGACTCTGGAGCAAAATATAAAGGCAGCCCACCAGATTTAGACTTCTATCACGGCCAGAGAGCTGCTAAAGTTCAACATCGCTTTAATTCTCTGATGTCAGAGAGGAAGACAGAAAGGGCGAGCGAGCGAGCCAAAGTTTATGGATGGAGATGTGTTTGGACATAGAAGGCAGTGTGGCTGCAGCAGACCAGAGCCAGCAGGTCATCAGCTCCCAGCCAGCGGGCCTGAGAATCAAACTCAGGAATGAGACTCCGATGCCAGGCTGTGACTGTCTGTCTAGCCTCAGATACAGTGGTGAAAGAAACCCTTGACTGAAGTGAAAGTGGCGATGTCCACCACAGTCCATGTGGACTTGATGGATGGTGGATTTGGACGGCAAACGTCCCAGAAACTTGGCCGTTAAGTCCACGAGTCCGCAAGTGTAGTAAAGTCTGAACATCTGGATTCGAATCTGCTCAAATCACACCCACACAGTCCTGATGAACTTTTCATAAACAGTAACTTAGGATGTTTTTTTTTCAAACCTTGCATGTTTTATAATGGATATTTAATGTTATAGAGAAATACCGCCACATTTACAGGTGCTTTATGTAAAAGTTAAGAAATATACAGAATCAAAATTAAAAAGGAATCATTGTCTAGAAGAACATCATCAAGAACATTATCAAGACTGACAGAAAGAAGGAAGAAAAGACTAAAGCAGGAAGAAAAGGTGAGGAAAACAGAAGAAAGGAGCAAAGGAAGTAAAGAAAGATGGAAAGAAATAAGAAAACATGGACGTACAAAAACAAAACAAAGCAAAGAGGAAAACAGAAAAGAAATACTGAAACATGGACAGAGCAAAAGAAAAGAAGACAGAAAGAAGAAGAAGACAGATGAAAGTGGGCGTGGAGGGACGAAGGGAGTAAAATAAGACAAGAAAGATGAAGACACAGAAATGTAGAAAGTCTCCAAACATGGAAATCTTTACATGAAACACCAGACAGCGTCTCAAGATGATACTTAAGTACAACAGCTGGATAAGTGGATGTTCAAGACTTTCCACTTGTGTGTGTCTGTGTTATTTTTATATGAATTTGTTAATTTGTACGTGTAAGTGATGTGTTATTGTGACTGTAAAGCTGCTTGTTTACATGCATTTAAACGTGTGTTTAACAGTATGTGAAAAGGCTCATGTGTGTCTAAATGTATATATGTTCTGTGTGTGTCCAGTTAATTGCCAGATGGTGTGTCATACATGGGGAATGTTGTTTATAGATGATGGGAGAGCGATGAACGCCAGGCACCGACGTTCTCACACACACACACACACACACAGACACACACACATCTTCACGGTCCAGATCCCCTGCTGTGTGTCAAGCTTAAGAGTCTGAGGAGCGTTAGTGATTTTTTTTAAACAGACTAGATTCTGACCACGCTCTTATTCTTAAAGATCTTCTCCACTCTAAAAACAAAACAACAACAAAAAATAACAGAAGCTCTTCAGTCAGGAAGATGTTTTTCTTTTTCTACTCTACTTTTTCTCTATGATCAGAATTTGTTAAAAAAAAAAAAAAATCAATTCAGAGATCATTAATTACTCAAATAAACATACAAATAAATGCTTAAATAGATAAAGTTCTTTATTTATCCCCAAGGGAAATTTCAGTGTTTCAGCAGCTATCACATAAATGACAAAAACAACACAAGTAGCTCACAAAAACACACACAATGAGTTGTGTGTGTGTGTGTGTGTGTGAATGAACAAAAATATATACAAATATCACTACACTAAATAAAACTAGAAATGCATTTCCTGCAGAAAATGCTGAGAGCTGAAATAACTTGCAAAGCATTGCTGCAAATACAACACACTTGTTCAGCTTCCCCATCAGTATAACTTGCAGAATTCGGTCACCATGGTATATTATATTTAAGAGATATAGCAGTTAATAAGTAGTATGGTGGTGTTTTACTTATGACCACAGGGTGGAGCTGTTGGTGTCATGATTCAGTATGTGGTGCAGATTCTCATGGAGAACCTCTGTACCAAGATTCATTTTATTAAACACATCAGAAGTGCAGAAATATCGTCTTATAATGTTACTTTATTTTGGGTAGAATTATATCAAATGTTATACACTTGTGCAGTTCAGCTTTATGTTCAACATTCCCAAATTTAGTTGCAATCCAACTTAGGATTCAAGAGTTCTGACCCGTTACAGGCATCATCTACACCTTCAAAAGTTTGGCAACCAATTACAGACAAACAGCAAGTGATACCCTGAAATGAATTCATGAGTTTTGTTCAGGGTCACCTAAATATGATATTTACCAAGTTTGGTGAAGATGAGATGAAATATGTGCCAACAGAAGCAAAAAATCCTAAATGGTGGATATTATTTCCAGGTGTAAATGGATGTGGCCTCTATCAGCATTGTGTAAGGAACACACTGTGCAAATATTGTTTTAATACATAGGTCATGAGTTACATAAAATACATAATAATTGACCACATGGTGGCGCTATTGGTCCCATGTTTTAAGTTGTTTTAGTTTTTGAGACACCACCTTGTAAACATTCCTCCCACAGACTTCCTGTCATGGACTCTGTGTTTCTGGGGTTTTTGTGTTTCTGGGGTTTTTGTGTTTTTGGGGTTTTTGGGGTTTTTGGTTTTGTTTGACGCAGATGAGAGATTGTAGTGTTGTTTGGGTGTTTGAGTTGTATTCATGTTTATTCTGTGGTGGTTCTATGCAGGTCGGTTTATTATGAAGAGTTTTGGGGTTTATATGTTCCTGTTCTTGCTTCGTCCATCTTCACACCTGCTCTGTATCATAAATGAACCTTTGAAGGACAATAGTGTGAATGTGTATATTTTGAGCATATATAATATAATATAATATAATATAATATAATATAATATAATATAATAATATAAAATATAATAAATATTTGATATATTGGGACCGGTTGGGCCTGCGGGACATGAGTATAATGTTACATCTTTATTTATTCATTTATTATTTGGTTTTAAGAAGTTAAATTGACTTTATGAAAATAAAAATCTAATTATGAGTAAAGTTAAAAAGCAGAAAGCAGCACCTCCTTGTGGCTTTCATTTCCTGCCTTCACCGAAAGTGCGACTGCAAACCAGATTATATTTATATTTCCTTTATATATGTATACACTGATTTATATATTTTGAACAAATAATAACTTACCATAACTGCTTCTGTTAAATATCATCAATAGAAACAAACTTAATTCAACAAATGATGATTCAATCAAGTAAAATAAAAAATATACAATAACAAGGCTCAGATTCCACATTTAATGATTCTTATTCTACATTTAATATTTAATTAATCTTATTTAATGTATTTCCTGTGTTTGTGTGTCCAGCTGGTCTTCTACAGGGTGGTAAAGATTCTGTCTACTCTGGGTCACAGCTTGTCCTTCATCACTCTGCTCACCAGCACCATCATCATCTGTTTGTTCAGGTAAACACATAACACTCACCTTTCCACCCTGCCCACCAGTCACACAACCACACCAGTTAAACCAGTGAGTCGAGTCTTTAAACTGTGTGTGTGGAGGGAAGATAGGAAACTCAATGTGGACAATGTTTTTGAATGCTCCTGTTTTTCTTACTGCGTATGTTTTATCCCTGTGTAATTGTACTTATATTAGTCTTTTTCTATCTTTCTATATTTCTCCTCCAAGTGAAGTTAAATACAGACTTAACCTCTGTAAGTCTTGTATTTCTATGCAGAAGATCAATTTTAATAAACATTCACGACAATAGACGACATTGTGCGTGCAAACATCTGACATTTACTGACAAACACATCAGTATTTGTCTGCAGAACATGCAGAAATAACTCTGGATATATTAACTGAGGTTATGTTTAGGATAACTCTGCATATATAATATAAACCTATACGCTACATGTTGTGGTGGGGGTGATAACAGTTTGTTGTAGAAACGTGGGAGACTGATGAACGCTGCAGCTCGGCCTGGATCGGCTCCAGCTGTTCACTCGGCTGCTATCAGTGTGTTTAGATACCACATCCATCACTGGATTGATTCACACTCTGACACCGTCTGTAAACACACTTCTTAACATTCTTTTGTGTGTGTGTGTGTGTGTGTGTGTGTGTGTGTGTGTGTGTGTGTAGGAGGCTCCATTGCACGAGGAACTACATCCATCTGAACTTGTTTGTGTCGTTCATGCTGCGAGCCGTGACCGTGCTGACTAAAGACACTCTGCTCTTCTCAGACGACTTCCCCGATGAAGAAAACACAGACTGCGGCACTCAACCCTCACTGGTGACCTCACACACAAACACACACACACACACACACTTTTACTTTTACTATATTTAAAAGGACTTTTACGGTCAACTTTTCTATTACTGTTGAAGTTCTTATACAATATGATGGATATAATTCCTGAAAACACAATTATCCAAAGCTTGATATAGCTTGTTACTCTGTGCTGTAGACCTTGTGCAAAAACTCTGCAAACTCTTCCTACATTTACAAAGAGTTTGGACGCATTAGTTTGTTGAGAAGTGGCTTCATAGACTAATACTATTCGTACTGAAGTTCTTTAAGAAAATTAAAAGGTCAAGAGGTTGTAGCACAACAAGCTAGTGAAGCCACGTTCCCGCACATGCTCAGTGGCGTCTGCCTTACACAGAGCTATTATCCAGAGACTGAAAACGTGATCGCTGTTATTAGTCTTTGGAGCCGTTACTAAACAAACTAACATAACCAAATTCTTCATGATGAAGGAACATGTCACCCAGAGCAGCGGTGTGACTCACTGACGTGTTTTTAATAGTTAGTTATAGGAAAACAACGTGCCAATGTCTACAGCGCAGAGGAATAAGATATATCAGGCTTTGGATACACATATTATACAATACTAGATAGATAGATATATAGATTCTTTATTGTCCTTCAAGGAAATTTGTTGCCACATTCTGTACAGAGCCTTACATGAATACATAGATACATAAATACAGAACACATCCACAACATGTCTACATGAAAGACATCCATACAGGATACATCCACATTCATAGATGCACGTATACACAAGTTACAGATTTGTTGACAATATGAAAAATGTAAAAAATTGCAGCCATATCATTTATTGTTTTAGTTGTAAACTTTTTAGTCAGTTGCTCCACCACTTTGGTCTACATTCATGTTCCCCAGAGGATCAATACTGATTTTGGTGACCCTCTGACCTTTCCTTTAGTGCCACCAGCAGGTCAAAGTTTTCCCTCATTCTGTGATATTTCTCAACATCCTCTGGATAGATTGGAGCAAAGTTTGGTAAAAACATTCATGGTTCCCAGATGATTTATTTTATGGTGATCCTCCTCCAGAAATCACTCATATATGGACAGAATGATGTTGAATTAAACATGGAGTCAGTCATCTTCTTGAACTCTTCATTAAATTAATCTGTTGAAAAATTAGTTCCTAGAAGGGCACAAAAAACACATGAACACAACATAACGTATAAATATAAAAACATCAGATAAATACAAAAGAAAACAGAATATACAAGATAAAACTATTTAAACAGACCATCCTATTTCACGTCACTACATTCAGCTTGAACTGTTGTAATAAATGATGTTGTTGTTTCAGGTGGGCTGTAAGGCCAGTCTGGTGTTCTTCAACTGCTTCGTCATGGCCAACTTCTTCTGGTTGTTGGTGGAGGGTCTCTACCTGCACACGCTGCTGCTCGTCATCCACAACTACTCCATCCGCCTGTCCATGTACATGCTCATCGGCTGGGGTAGGACGCCGACCTGGCTCTTATTTGTTCTTAGTTTTGATCATCATCCCCAAACATTTCCCCCCCACCAAGTTAAAACCCTCTGCACTGAGGCGGGTAGGACTTTGGCAGCAGGTCAGTCAACTTTATTTTAATTTCTGATTGAGATTCCCAAGTTTTCTAAGATACCAAATATACCAGGCTGACTTTTGAGGAAATGTGTATAAAATTAGTGGAATAAATTTCTTTTCCAACCTTGAAACTTGAAACAAAAAAGAAAAAAGATGTTATAACTGAAATTTGGAGATGCAGTGACATGACTACATCTCGTCTTTCTCAAAAATATGAAATTGTACAAATGTTTGAATTCATGAAGTAACTTTCACATATTTTGCAATGACAAATAGCAATGCACACTGCTGATATTGGCTATGATGTAAAATTGTGCAGAGAAGTAAGAAGATATTTAGCCAGTTTAGTGTTGACTTGAATAAAAATGATCTGAAAACATGAGTGAGGAGGTCAGACTACTGGACTTAAAGCAGCACATAAACTGTACTGATTGTCACCAGAATTTTCTCTCTTTCCTAAATGACATACAGTAACCTCTTAACATCCACCAGGTCACCAGTTACCTGCTTAAGCCAGTTGTAAGCGGCTTAGCATCACGCAGTAATGACCAATAGGCACAAATTGGCCTCTTTGAGATGTTTTGGAGAGGTTTGGGGAGACCAGTGACACCGCCAACTAAAAACTCCGTAGCTCCCATAAGGTTAGACCTAGAGGTCTGGGATTTTATACAGATGTGGTTGACCAGATGTAGAAGGTATGTGGTGACTTGCATAGTTCTGGCATAAAGCATGTCCTAATTATTATTATTCAAAATATGACTCATTATAGACGAGGACCAAAAACACTTTTTTGAGCCATATTTGAACTGATGTGCTAAACAAGCACCTTTCCAGAAACTAGAAGATGTCACCTTTCAAATGAAGTCTAATACATTCTGGCCTTTCAGTTCTTCTGTTATAAGCTTTTCCATTTGGGTATGCCAACATTTTTTTCAAAAAAGGGTGGATGTTAAGAGGCTGCTTTGTCAGTGTGTAATGTGTTGGTTGTGGCTCGTAGTGATGAACCTACAGAGAATTATCAGTGACTCTGCAGCTCCTCTCGGCTTTACGGAGCTTTATAGTGAGTTTCAGCTCATTGTTCATCTGTCCGGCTACAACTTTACTGTTCTGGTTCACTCTCAGCGCTCTCATAGCGTCATTTTCAGAGAAAAAGCTGTAATCTTATACAGGATTACACAATGAAATGCAGTTGTAGCCCTTTGACTCTACACGCACAGAAAATGCATTAACAAATATTAAAATATTTTTAATTAGAATAGAATAAAACAATAAAATTGTCAATAAAAAAGTGCAAAGCATATAAAAGCATGACTAAAAGAAGAAATAAAAAAACACAATTCAGTTATATATACAGTATACATACAAATAGCATATATATATATATATATATATATATATATATATATATATATATATATATATATATATATATATATATATATATATATATATATACCCATACACTCAAAGTTCTTACAATATATGCAAAATCAATGTAATATGTAAGTATATAAGTTATATAAGTTATAGTGGAAAAAACTTGAGGTAGTAGTGGGAAGGAGCCATATATCAATATATATCAATCAAAATATCTTAAATCTATAAGCATGTTGTCAATTTAAACTCACGATTTAGCCCATTTCATCATTTTTGCACAACATTTCTTGCAAAAAACCCAACACTCACATGTCGACGCCCACATACAGTACAGACAGAGCAACAGACAGAGCGACGAACAGTGCGTCACGCTGGTGAAGTGGACCAGTGTACAGTATTTAAAGAAAAGCCGGGTCATAAACAGTCTCTTGGCCTCTGCGTTCGCTCAGTTCCGTTCTGCCTCAGCCGCTGCCATGTGACACCTCCTTCCACCATCCATCACCACTTTACCAACACTTCCTCCCTAATGCATCACCATCCAGCCCCGGCTGTTTAATGTACATGTGTGTATCTGTGCGTAGACATCATATTTCCTGTGTGGCACCTCATGAAGATGTTCAGTGTCTGGTAGACTGAGAATCTAAACAGACTTTCTCCTCCTCTCCTCTCTCTCTCTCTCTCTCTCTCTCTCTCTCAGGAATCCCTTTTGTATTCACGGTGGCCTGGGTTATATGTAGGATAAAGCTCGAGGACACAAGGTGAGTCTGCACCTCCTGCTCTGGCAGCAATGTGAGCAAAGTGTGATATTTGAATAAACAAGAAGACTGTCAGCCTCTAGTGGCCTCCAGCAGCACAGCCAGGATTCATAAAGATAGTTTTCCTCTGATGCTGGTTTTAAAACTGAAAAAAAAAACAGACTTCACATATCAGATTAAAACTGTGTACATCCAGTTTGGGTGATTTTCATTTTCTTCAGTAATTTGAAGAATTACATGCTCCTACAATTTAAAGGATAGGTTCACAATGGTGTCCACCCAGTCATTTAATGCATTTAAACATTTATCTGAAGCTTAAATGAGGCTTCAGCAGTCTGAGTTAGTCATATCAAGTGGATATCTGACACATTTACAGTTTTTTTAGCATCAAATTCCCTCTTTGTGTTTCCTCAGACAGTGTTTCCCTGTTGAGCTGCGGTGGAAGTATAGTAACAAAAAGAGGGACTTTGGCACTAAAAAGACTGTAACGTTGAAAGATATCTACTTGATTTGACTCATTTGGACGCTGAAGCTTCATATTAGCTTCAGATAAACTTTTAAATACATTTTTGCACAGAAGGAGGACTGTGGATTTTGTCCCCCATCACTTCCACTGTAAGTAGATTTCTCTGACATACAAAGTTTTCTGACAAAAAAACTTTATTATTTTGATTTGTGCTGCAGATAAGGATTCTTTTTTTTATTATGGATTAATCTGGTGATTATCCTCTCAATTATTCAGTTAATTGTTTTGTCTATGAAATGTTAAAAAATGGTGAAAAAAATTGCATTCACAATTTCTCAGAGGCCACAGTGACATCCTCTATTTACTTGTTCTGTCTGACTAACAGTCTGAAACCTTCAGATATTCAATTCACTGTCATATATGAGAAAAACAAAACAGCAAATTGTCAAATATGAGAAGCTGGAACCAGCTTTGCAGGAAAAGTGATTGAAACACTTATTTAATTATCAAAATAATTACAGATTAATCTTCTGACAATCTACTCATTATTGACTAATTGAAAAGTGAATCCTGTAGACAGAGACCTGAACAACACACGAGAATGTAGATATCAAAATCTGGCTTCCTCATGTTATTGAAAAAAACACTTAAACATGTAAACAAAATACAATTTGGAACAACTTAATATAGCAAGTAAAGATAAACTCAGCTTTTAGAAACACTGACACACTCGTGAAAACCTCACTGATTGATTTCCTTGTTTCCAGGTGTTGGGAGACCAACGATGACCCCGTCCCCCTCAGACTCCTAAACTGGCCCATCATGGCGTCTGTCATTGTGAGTTTTGTGCCAGTTTGTCGCACCGACATCTTATCATGATGAAACTCTGTTCTAAAGTTCAATAACGTGACTTAATTTTGTTATTCACATTATTTTGCTAACACAGTATTTATTTTAAAATGCACATATTATTAACTGAAGCAGTTATTCTTTATGATGGATTATTTCTCTCAAATGTCTTGTTTCAACTTCATAAATACTGAAATTGTTTGTTGTTGTTTTTGATCATTGTTTGGAATATTTTGACAGAAGTTATGTAGTAGATTTTGGATTCTATTACATCTTGAAGGTAGATATATCATGTTTTTTTGTGATTTTCTGTTATTTAAATACTATTATAATGTTGGATCTCTATTTTGAACATGAAAGTTCCAAAATTTGAGGTGAACGTACAGAACAAACAGCCGTCTGTTAGTCTTTCTCGCTAAGGTTGGTCACGTTGTCCACTCTGCATTATTCGGATCAGATTCAGGCTCAAACATGTATCGATGTATTTGAGAAGTTTATATTTCGACTAGAGAACAAGAAAAAGAAGTGAAATCCTGCTACTTTAGTTTGTTTACGTAGCCTCCTGAGCCCACAGGAGCTGACCAATCAGAACAGAGTGGGCTCATCAGGAGGCGGGGCCTTAAAGAGACAGGAGCTAAAACAGCCTGTTTCAGACAGAGGCTGAACTGAGGGGTTGAATAAAGGACCAGTATAAGATAAATAAGGAGTTTTTTCAACTGGAAATCATGCAAATATATTCTAGTAGAGCCCCAGAATAAAAATACAGACCTGGAAATATGCATGATATGTCCTCTTTAACCTTTAACCTTTTCACCTGCTATGCCTCACTTTAGCTGAAACTTAATCACTCTTCCCTATTCCATATACAGTACATCTACGAACCTTTCTTATTATTATAGTGTGATATCTCAGTGCTTCTACCATCCAACACAAGCATTTATAAACAGTCTAATGGCTGCTCAGTCACAGGGATAAAATCTGAAAACAGATTCAATCATTCAGCATTTCATATCAAAACATCCTGATCTTTATTTTTCTATTTACATCTCTGCTTTAATTCATTGATGACAAGTATAAAGTACTTACTGTGCCTTTATACTAATTGTTAAAATTACTCTAAAATCACCAAGACATATTTTGTTGCTTAGCAAAGTCACAGATTCTGATCTTTCTGATGTTGAAGAAGTGACGTTTGCTAATATGTTTCCGTCTCTCTGCTGTGTTTCTCCACAAGATTAACTTCATTCTGTTCATCAGTATCATCCGTATCCTGGTGCAGAAACTGCGCTGCACTGATGTTGGAGGAAACGAGCAATCACAATACAGGTACACTCCCAAAACGCCGCTCTCAATTTGAAACATTACAAATCCAAAGTCAAAAATGTACTTTAGATAAAAGTGTATAAAAGATATCACTGATATTCACATTTCATATTAAAAACTTGATGTGATCCAGCACTATGTGTGTGTGTGTGTGTGTGTGTGTGTGTGTGTGTGTGTGTTTTGCAGGCGTCTGGCGAAGTCAACCCTCCTGCTGATTCCTCTGTTTGGGGTGAACTACGTGGTGTTTGTCTACATGATGGAGCCGACTGATAACAACATGAAACACATCAAGATCTTCTTTGACCTCGGCCTCGGATCCTTCCAGGTACAGAACCACCAGCGTAAGGAAGGTCACTTTTGAAAAGCCGGCAGCTGCAAAACAGGCTGCAGTGTAATCCGACGGCGCAATAGCGTCCCGTCAATGTGCGTCCACTAAAAGTCCTTGACTTTCATTTCTGACAGGCTCAGACTGTTATTATAAGTGTCTGACAACATTATAGAAAGGATCATCCAGAGAAATAAAATACTTTTCTTTACCTTTTGCTTAATCCGGTCTGTTTGTTATTATGTCTAACCAAGTCTCGCTCACTCTGAAATCTCGCGAGAGTTGAGTTGTTGCAGGAAATGATTACATTACAACCTGTTTCGCAGCTGCAGGCTGAAGCGCTCTCGCTCAATACTGGACCAGTTTCAAAAGTATTTGTCCCCATTAGTCATTTAGATACAACAAGATGGGAAAATAGGGTTGTGTAGATTTGATAAAGGCTTCACTTCAGCCCTAATCTGATGCTCAGTTGCTCCATTGGCAGTGCAGATGTCCTCTAAAATGTTAATGTTTTGTAGGTGAAAAGCTTCAAAATATGCAGCTAATAATTATATTAAAAGTCATTTTTAGTTTCATGCCAGAAGCCTTTTTGTTGGCACAGTACTTGTCATTTTTAAATCGAAAACTCTTCATGCATAACCACAAACTGATGTTGTATGTGTGTGTGTTTTAGGGTCTAATCGTGGCGGTCCTCTACTGTTTCCTCAACAGCGAGGTGAGCCTACACACACAGGTTTCTGTATTTATGAATATGAGTATAATTTTCTGCCTCACAGACCCGTGACGTGAGCTTTTGTGTTTTTCAAAAAGGTCCAGAGTGAGCTGAGGAGGACGTGGAGGAGTCTGTCTCTCAAGCGTTACGTGGGGCGGGACTACAGGCAGCACACCCTGTCACTCAGCCGAAACGGCGCCGAAAACTCCTCCCAGTCCCCCCGAAAATCCCGAGCCCAGTCCATCCTGCAGACCGAGACCGTCGTGATCTGACCATAACACAGAACTGCGGCTCGTATTCAGAGCGACTCAGAATGCAGAAGTCTAACTCAAGGACACTTTTACAGAACATATCATTTGCTTCTGCAGGGACTGAGTTTCTGAGGTGAAGGAACTCTTATTGAAGACGTATTATCACACTGGTTCCCAACATCTCTCAACTCCAAACCATCCACACATGAAACAGTGCCTGCAATATCATGCAGAATGGAAACTTCCCCAAACAATTACAAGAACATTTTTTTTTTCTGTTTGGACTATTTCACATGATCAAACATCATACAAACAACCTACAGGCTGAAAATGAAGGCTTAACTTCCAAAAATACATCAGTTTTGGAGGTAAAAAGACAACTATTAACTTTAATAGTAAGTTCATGCCTGCATCAAACCACAATGAAGCTTAAAAACAGGACACAAAAATGATATATTAGTAATATGTTATTTGATCTTATTGATAACCAAAGGAATTACACCATGAGGTGGAGAATCACTGATTTTGACAATCATGAAGTTATTTCTTTAAATGACATGATGCAGACTTGGCAGATCTGTTTATGTTTGATGTAAACGACCAGCTGGGAAATAACTGATCTCGTCAGCCTCCTGGAGCTCCGTATAGGAAACGCATGAGATCATTCAAAATGAATTGTGATCCCTGGTTTCATACTGGTAGTGACCAGTTCAACCAAAACTTTACTTTTTTCCCTTGTTACTATATAGCCAAAACTGGTAAAAATTATCCAGTAATTCACTAGAAAAAAACAACAAATATTTGAAGAAAATTCTGAAAATATTAAATGTAATATTGTGTATCAGAAATATGTTTATCTGCTTTCCTTTCCTGTTAATCATCTCAAGACCCCTCAGATTTACCCGAGCCTCCCTACTGTCCTAATGGGATGATAAAGCTTCATCTGGGAGTTCAGGAAATATATATATATATATATATATATATATATATATATATATATATATATATTACTGTAGCTCATGTGAATCTTGATGGTCCATTTGATTGTTTATGTTATTTTTCATGTGTAGCGGTTGTTGCCAAAGTCAGAAATCAACCACTATGGGACTCTGAAAGGCGAGAGTTCTGTATTTCTGATT
This sequence comes from Thunnus albacares, assembly GCF_914725855.1. Taxonomy (NCBI): domain Eukaryota; kingdom Metazoa; phylum Chordata; class Actinopteri; order Scombriformes; family Scombridae; genus Thunnus; species Thunnus albacares. The sequence goes on from NC_058126.1 coordinate 4,661,799, forward strand.
TAATCTGCCTTCAATTTCACTTTCCGGCTATAATTTCACTTGAGAGGGTGGAAAAGCATCTGAAACTCGTCTACACCTTAGTGGGACGAAATTATTTGAAATCCTTCTTATCACAACTGCCGTTAAATTAAATAAACGACTGAATGAAAATGGGTGGGGAATAACATTTCCTGGCAGGTTTTCCAGACTTTTCCGAGGGAGGACTCTGTATAATATGTGAAATTCAGTTAAAAGAATCATATCAGCTAACAGACACATCAGCGTAACAGAACATGTACAGAACACTGGACTTTATCCAAAATGGCACAAACAGGGTTTCAGTTCTACTCAAAACAGCCAAAAATAAAACATTATTACCTTGTACAGAGACTGACTGTTATGTATTTTATGTGTTGGTTTTTTTTATACAGTCGAGTGTATTAAACGCTGGTTGTGTACATGCACACGAGGTCGAGACTGAGCATCGATGTCATCTGTAAACTTTTGACCACAACTGTAAACCTGTGACTCCACATATGTTTTATGTATAAAAGCTTTTATCATGTAGAACCCGTCATGTTTGTTTTTTGTCCCACAGGTATGCAGACACATACCTACATACCTACACATGCACACTAGGGCTAAAACTAACAATTATTTTCATTATAATTCATATAATCTGTTGATTATTTTAGTTGTTTGGTCGATAAAATGTCAGAAAATGGTGAAACATGTTGATCAGCTTTTCTTAAGTCCAACGTTACATCCTCAAATGTCTTGTTTTGTCCACAACTCAAAGATATTCAGTTTACTGTCATAGAGACTAAAGAAACTAGAAAATATTCACATTTGAGAAGCTGGAATCAGAGAATTTGGAAATTTTTCCTTAAAAAATGATTAATCGATTATCAAAATAGTTGATGATTAGTGTAATAGTAGGCAACTAATCAATTAATTGACTAATTGTTGCAGCTCTAGTGCAAACACATACTGACATACATAAACATGTAAATGCTGAATTGGTATTTGAAAACTGATTATGAAAAGAAAAGAGTGTTTATGTTTGTTGTTTACTCTGTTTTTGATGATTTTTCTGTGATATTCTGTCTCTCATGTAAACAATAACACACAACCAGGTGTTCCAGTGCAGGAAATATGTGAAATTCTTCACAACATTTTCTTACAGAAAGAGCATTTCTCATTCTTTATTATCATTTGCAAATGTTTTAGCACATTTAGGCAAATGATTATGTACAATTATCTTCAATTATTGTCTGTATACGTCTTTGTGATCAAAATAGATTATGTTTCTTCTCAGTTCAATAGTTTTACTCCCAAAAATATGTTAGAATTCTTTCATTGTGTCAGTCATCACATGCAGATTAATCCATCTAACTGTCAAAATCTGCCGAGTCCATGTTTCAGTGGTCGTAAAGTCTGCTAAACTTATAAATTTGTTGTCAGGCGAAACTGGAACTTACAAATGTTTCTCACATCTTACATCAACCAATGACACCTGCTGTCCAGTCAGCCTACAGGTGAGTTACTACAGTTTGTGAACATGGAGGAGCTGCTGCTCAGATGAACATCGGACGGGGGCAACAGAGGTGTGAAGTTTCATCAACCATCATCAACCACAAAATCAGATGTCTGTGCCTGCTGCAGTGGATGCTGCTTGTGATGACATAACAGAGGAAGTGTGGAAGTGTGCAGAGGATGGTTGCAACATGCAAGACGAGCAGTAGGTGTGAAGCCAAACAGACAGAAGTGACAGGATATCCCGTGATTCCCAGTATGTTACTATACTGCTGCATATAGTCGGCCTATGTTGTCTTTCAATTTTCAGATATTTTTCTGTTTACTGTGTTGTAATGTGTTTTGTGACCATTGCAGGAAAATAAAGATGTTTATCCTCTCATTACATGCAAATCTAAAAGCTCTTTTGCTTTACATGGTGGAATATGAAACCTTGTATTCTTGAAATTAGCATCTGAAGAGTCACTTTGACACACAACAGCAGTCAGTTAGCTTCAGAAAAACAACAGTCTGGTACTGCAGGCATTCAGTGTCAGTGAAAGCATGGAGGACAAGACTGTGGAGATCAGGAGATGAGTAACAAACTTCCAGAGTCCACGGTCACTCCGACCAAACATCTAAACATTTTAGTTTTAAACAGTGTCAAAAGAACGTGTCATTTTAGTGGCTTTGACCGATTCATTGATGCAATAACTTAATTTTGAAGCATGGATTAAAGGTTTTGGGTGAGTTACAGCTTTTTGCAGGTTAACTATAGTGTTTTCCTGCATGTATGAGCTGCTTTGGGAAATGCATATTCAGTGCTGAGAACTTGAAAAATGTTGCGAGAAATGTGCCGAAGCAAATGTAAACAAATAGAGCAGCTGCTGCTCTGACTCACAAAAGTGTATTACAGTTTTTCTCTTTTTTCTCTCGTCTCTAACACTGAATGTCTACTGTACCAGTAGACATTTTCCACTGTGTAAAGCAAAAGATCACTTAGATTTGCATGCAATGTGAGGAAAAACAATTTCATTTTCCTGCAATGGTCAAAACAAAACACATTACAGCACAGTAAACAGAAAAATATCTGATATCTATATGCAGCAGTGTAGTAACATACTTGGAATCACGGGACATCCTGCCGCTTCTGTTTGGCTTCACACCTACTGCTCGTCTCGCATGTTGCAACCATCCTCTGCACACTTCCACACTTCCTCTGTTATGTCATCACAAGCAGCATCCACTGCAGCAGGCACAGACATCTGATTTTGTCGTTGATGGTAAACTTCACACCTCCACTTCACACCTCTGTTGCCTCGCCCAAAGTTACTACAAACTGTAGTAACTCTGTTTGCCTTCAAGTTCCATGATTGTGTTTTACACCCATGACTTACAGCTGTAAGCTGACTGGACAGCAGGTGCCATCGGTTGATCTAAGATGTGAAAAACTGTGCGTTCTTAAGTGAAGTTCGAGTTTCACCTGATAACAAATTTATCAATTTAGCAGTTTTAGACGTCTACATATCAGTGCATCAATGAACTCGGCAGATTTTGACAGTTAGATGGATCATTCTGCATGTGATTACTGACACAATGAAAGAAATCTAACATATTTTTGAGAGTAAAACTATTGAAACATAATCTATTTTGATTACAAAGACATATACAGCCAGTAATTGTTCAAATTATACACAACTGTACATAATCATTTGCCTAAATGTGCTAAAACATTTACAAATGGTAAAAATGGTAAAAATAATGGTAAATGGCCAAAGCAACTGAGAAAAACAATAAACCGCAGGTAACCATAGCAACAGTAATGATGGTTTGTGCTAATTTACCAATTCCTCCTCATGAAACTAAGCGGAAAATGACTTAAACTGACCACAAAGGCGTAAAAAATTAGTATTTAAAAAAAAGTCTTGTAATTTGCTCACGTAATCTTACAAATGCCGTTGCAGAAATGAGACAGTAAACACACAAACAAATACACAGACAACAACAACAACAATGACAACAAAACAGATTAAAAAACAGGAGGAAGAAAAGATGCAAAAAAAAGAAAAAAAATAAGAAATTGGGAAACAAACAAAGCATAAAAACAAATAAAAAGAGAGTAAGTAATAAGAGCTTATGGATTCATAATAAAGCTGCATTATGACGCAACATTGACATTAATTTTTTTGTTTAATTTTGTTCATTTCATGGGCTTAAGATATTATTTCTGATGAGTTGGAGCCATTTTTTTCAAATGCTCTCACACTTCCTTTAATCTCGATTCTCCTGTGGAAGGTGTGTCCTCGTCTTATATACCAGCTTATATATTTCTTTGCTGTAACCAAAAGAATATTTAATAAATTGAATAAAATGTCTGAAACCTGCAGAGATTATTCCCAGTGCTGCTGTTTTAGGATTCAACTTTATTGATAAAAATAAAAACACACAATCGATTAACACTCCGTTACAGCTGGCTGGTTTCTTTGTCTTTCTTGCATAAAAAGTTTGAGTTTTATTCTGTTTATCATGTTTGAAACCTGCATCAGACGCACAAAGTGGAAAGAATAAGCGATGCAAACCTGTCATGAACGATTAGAAAGATTAGTTGATGTGAAAAACTTTACTTCTCTACAGTATTTCTGCCACAAACTAAAAAGAACTCTGGTTTTAAACTCTCTCTCACTTCTTCTTGTTCTTATCTAGTGTTTATATTTCCGTTGGCCACAGTAAGCCCACCATGGCAGTGTGTGTTTATCCACACTTGACAGTTCACACTGACCCATGCTATGAGAGGTCAGAGGTCAATGAGGAAGAGCGCATGTTCCTCCGCTGGTAAATAGAAGAAACAAACTTGAGGGTGAAACTAATTCATTGTTGGGAGGCCTCGTGTTTCTTCTGGGAGGGGTCCTGTTTATTTTGGACTGGGGCCGACTGGAGTGCAATTATTTCTGAGAGGTTGACATTATCTCATTGGTGAAGTCAGAAGAGACAAAGACAAGCAAGACTGATATCTGGAAAACTTGTAAGAAACATATGAGATATAAATATTACACAAACAGCAGCAGCACAGGCTAACGAGGGGCGCATTTGTCCAATCAGCTGGAAGAGTTCATCCTGAGTGATGGTAAAAAAAAATGTCAATCATCTGTTGTACTGTACAGTTTTCTGAGATATTCATCAATATGTCAGATTACAATGAGAAAAGTGCAGATTTTGGGCTGAGCTTCTTCTTCTTTTACTCTTTGCCCTTTTCAAGGTGATAAAAACTTCTCAGAACAGCTTTGCCTCTGAGAAATACTTTTATAAACAACAAACAAACCTTTCCTGCTGTGTTATAGAGTTAAATAAGCCTGTGCTCACAGTTCAGTCCGTAATTTGTCAGAAAACCTTGGGGTCTGTGTTAAAGGACAGTTTCACAATTTTTTAAGTGCATCTTAAAGCAACAGTCAGGTGCACATATGAACAGTGAAAGAGGTTTTCCTACTGGATATTAAAAGATCCTTCAAATGTGCTTTCAATGTAAGCGATTGAGGCCAAAATCCACAGTGTGTCCACACAGTCATTCAAAAGTTGATGTGAAGCTTATATGAGGCTTCAGCAGTCATATCAAGTGGATATCTGACACATTTACAGTCTTTTTAGCATCAAATTCCCTCTTTGTGTTTCCTCGGACAGTGTTTCCCTGTTGAGCTGCAGGTGGAAGTATAGTAACAAAAAGAGGGACTTTGGTACTAAAAAGACTGTAACGTTGAAAGATATCTACTTGATTTGACTCATTTGGATGCTGAAGCTTCATATTAACTTCAGATAAACTTTTAAAAAACAGTCTTCTATTAAATTTCTGTCGATCGACTTGTTGCAGCTGTAAACATCAGGGCTGTCTTTTTTTGTTGGTGGAGGCCTGCATGTCTGATCGAGACACTAGTTGAACCTGTATGTTAGTGACTTTGTTTGCAGCCCTGTGTTTATTTTGCCACACAGCTGAATTGTTTGCTGCCACACGCAGCAGATTGAGGAAACCACTAGTGCTGAAAAGCAGGTCAAGGTATTTTATACATTTCAAAGTCTGACTTATTCCATTTTCAAAAATGAGCAATATTTGTGTTTTCTGCATTTAACTGTCATATTAGAAACAACAAAAGTAATTAGATATTTGATGTTATTCAAAAATGAAAACCTCCATGGGTTGTGAAATGTTCAGCTGCAGACAGACATACTGCAGCCTACTGTTGTGTCTGTTTGAACAAAACTGAACAGAGACGTCATTTGGCAGCAATGTTGCTCAGTAAACTTTAAAGTAAACCTCCAGTATTGCAGCTGGAAACTGGGAACTCTTCTGACAGATTTGGGTCAATATTGTACTGATAACTTTCTCAAACACCCTTAGTGCCCCTGACGTTGTGCTTTTGTGCCTGCATGACTTGCATTTGTGCCTTGGGAAAATGAACCACATACACATATTTGCACATTTTTGCTTGTGCAATAATAGATTCCCGAAATCTATCCATACCCTTAACCTTCACAACCAGAAGTCTAACCCCGTCCTTTATCCAGAAACTTCCCAAGGTTTTTGTCCTCAGAAAGATAGAAGCACAAGAGGATCATCCACTCACCAGAAACAGTACACAGACAACAGTCCTCCTGTGTCCTGTACTTCTCTTTCACCTCCATCTTTTCAATTAGCCTCCATCTGCTGTTCCATCTATCCCTCCTCCTTTCACCCTTCTATCAATCTGTGCTCTCTCTTACTACTCCTCTCATATCTGTTGTCCTCCCTTTTGATCTTCCTTTCCTTTTTTTTTTCCATCCCTCATCTCCCCTCCAGATGAGGCACAGCTTGCGTCAGCTCTTCAGTCAGGCTAAGAGTCTGTGAAGTGGGTTATAACAGATGAACTCTTGGCTCAATCAGACAAGACATGTTCCACGTTGAATAAGCAAGACACACAATATTCTGGCTGTTTTCGGGCTTGAGAAGCCTCGTTTCTGTGTGTGGACGACACACTATAAAGCTGCAATGATTAGTCGATTAATCAGCAACTATTGTTTTGAGTCATTTCTTACGTTTTAGCTTCTTAAATGTGAATATTTTCTTTTGTCCTCTATGACAGTAAACAGAATATCATTTGGTTATGGACTGTAGGTCACACCACCAAGGATGTAATGGGTTAAAGGAAATATGAGGGGGGGGGATTATTGTGATAAAATGTTTTGTTGATTATAATTTGTTTATTTCTGATATGATTACTTTCTTGGCAAGTTGGAGAGCAATATTTAAAGTCATGTTTGTACAGATATGTTGTCTACTGATACAAGTAACATTGTTATTTGCTTGTTAAATGTCTTACAGACACCCCTGAGAGAGATATGGTTCATAAACTGATTGTAGGAGCTATTTAAGGGATTGTTATTTGTCCGTGTTTACATGAGCATGCTGCAAGTTTTGTGAGTGAAGTTTTTCTCTGGTAAGCAAAGTTTGTTTTAGTTTGTTTTTCTTTCCATCTTTGTGGAGATACACATGAATCTTTGGTTGCACGGTGGAGATAGACCACCTTCCCTCACACCCTGGACAGACTTCCCCATAGTAGGACTTTAAGATGCAGTTGAAAACACTGGAAAACACTAGAAAATGTACCTCGGTTGAAGGTACATTTGGTCCACACCCTTTATATATCCATCCCACCCTTTGTCCTCACAAGCTGATTTTTATTGATCTCAACTCTGCAGAAGAAGACGTCAATGTGTCCTTCACCCATCAAGCTGTAAGACATTCAGATGGAGTGGATTTTAATTGAGTTGAATTTGACTTGGTTAAGCTTTTAGATTGGCAAAGAAAGCGAGGGGGCGTGGTGGACATTCAGAGACAAGAATGAAATCCATTAAGAGTACGCCGCCGATTTAGCATTGCACATAACCCACAATGCAACTCCACGGCCGACAGAGATATAATGTATCCTGGAGCTGCTGCCTCCAGCAGAGATGAAGAGCTACAGAGGTCTGGTCATTTTCAAACTTGTAGTCTTCAGCCCTAACTGACGCTGACTCATGTGACATCACTTGAGGCCATTTATCAGATTTCATACAGCTTCCTCTGGAGACACAAAAGCTTTATACTACTATTTTCGCATGCAGTAGAAGTCCCCACTGCCTGGAAACACAGTTTGATGTGTAATATTGGTGAAGTTCCTCTTTTATCCACAATGTCTTATGTATGGTGGTGATTTTAAAGTAGTTCTCCAGTGACCCACTGCACTTCTGTGAAGTTGTGACTCAGAAGAGACAGATTTTTGAATGAATGGTGAGAATTGAAGCAACTGAAATGTCCTGACTTTTAGTTCCTACTATGAGTCAGGTTTAAAAACCGCTGAATCCTACACTTCCCATAATGCATAATCATACCTCTTTGTCAGACCCATCCTTTGTGTTACTTGACCACATCTTTCAAAATCCACACCTCCACTGTGTGACAAAGGCTCTCTGTTTAACGTTTGTTGTCTTCATTTCTTGTCCCAAACTGAGATAACCTGATGACGTCATAATGACATCACCAGGGTTATTTCCTCAGATAACAAAGCTTCTCCGGAGCCACTTAAGACATCATACAACTGGTAACTGTACTTGTACTAATCATGAAATTAATCAACTAATCATCTGATTTTATGTGTAAAATGAGATCCCTTTTATAAAAGTATTGCTTAACTTAAATAATATTTAGGCTCTTTATTATTATGATTATTACTCCTGTGTCTGTGTTGGCCTGACTAATGGGACAGCTGTGGTTGCTGCAGATCCACCCTCAGATTCCCTTGGCTGAAAATAACTGATAATGATGACATAAGTGGAAACACATAACTTTGTAATGTCTTCATGGGTGTTGTCACAGATCTGACACACATTTCAGTTACTCACTGAGTTATTCTCGGTCATTAACTCACTCACTCACTGATATTCACTGACTGACTCATTCACTCAGTCATGCACTCATAGTGACTCTCCTTCGCCTTCATCCTCCTAAGGGCAGACTTAGATGACATATTGAGATCAATCACACTTAAGTCCTCTTCAATCTTTATTATTGTGTGATTGCTGAAAGCAAAAAACATTCAAAAGTCAAACTGTGCAGCTCATTCAGCAGTTGTGTGCTATTACTTTTCTGTTTTCTAACATATTCCAGCAATTTTATGTTACTTTTTAAACATCAAAATGTATAACGGCAGACTAAGGGAGTTGAAACTCAACTGCTCAGATGTCCCCTATCCTACAGACCCCATTCAAACTTTAAAGGACCAGTGTGTAGAATTTAGTAGCATCTAGTGGCATGTAAGAGAACCTACAGTTGCCATGAAACTTACAAAAAAATGGCCCTCTCTAGAGCCAGTGTTTGGTTTGTCTAATCTGGGCTACTTTAGAAACATGGCAGTGCGACATGGTGGATTCTTTATGTAGATATAAAGGTGTGACAGTCTCTCTGCTTTGCTCTTCTTGTTGTTGCTGTGTTCTCTGTCAGCAGGAACAGGTTCCTGAGGGAACAGTGATTAGCATTATTGGACACACCTGAGCAGGTGTGTCTGTCTGTCTTCTCTCCCCCGACACACTGCTGCGTTGCTTTTTCCTTTGTTTCACAATACAACACCCACTAACCATTCACTCACTCATCCACTCCCTACATTACTAACTTTACAGACTTACACCACCCATTTATTATTTTTGTTTGTTTTGAGTACTTACTTTAAAATAAATTTACCTTTGTAATATTGAATTGAGCCGGGCTGTAACGAAAACACAACAATTCTTATTTTCAGGTTATTATACACTAATTAAAACATACTTATGAATATTATATTCCATTTCTGCCGAGTCTGTTCCACTAGGTGCCACTACACACTGCTCCTTTAAAATGTTCATAAAACTTTGAATTTTCAAAGTTGTATTCTGTGTTGTGATACCTTTTGTAATTTTGGAGCAATTTAAGTCCAACAGCAGTTTTCAGACCTCATCTGTGTGTCGTGATCAGACTGAGTGCAGAGCAGAGATATTTTTAGACCAGAAAAAACATTCTAAACATGTCTCCATCCCCAGTTTTAACTCATTAAGCACATATACCTTAAAATGTCGCCACAAGGCCACTGCAGGCTGTGTGTCTCCTCTCACTTCTTCATGCTCAGCAAGTCCTGCTACCACTAATAATGTTCAAACCTCTGAGCTAGAAACTTCACAAATCAATTTTTCCTCAACAAAATGTGAATTTGTTCTCTGTGTTTCAATGATTCCCCTGCTGGCTCTGTGGTTTCGCCTTGTTTATGCTCAGCTTTCCCTGTTAGATTACAGTTCTGGGTTCGATGTCCTCTGAGAGCAGTGCTCCTCATAAATCTGCTCTTATAAACAAAGTTGCTTATCATGTTTATTATGTACCATCATGCAATGTGACTCCAGCGCTCCAAATATTATAAGGATGTAAGAGCTGCAACCTTTATTTTTTATGCAATTAAAAGTCCGAATATGAAAATGTGATCTGACAGTTCGCTGTGTCACATGTTAGCTCAGTTTACAGCACTGCTGTTTTATAATCATGAAATTGTTAGTTGGATCTCCTGCAGGCAACGTTAGTCTTGGTAGAATTTTAGTATTATTGAGCTTTCAGCAATCACACACAATTTCTTCTGAAATTGCTTTTTCTAGTTATATGTAACATCACTACATTATTAGTACTGAAGCCTTTGATCTCAGGTCGTTGACCCCACACAAGATGCTTGGTTCAGTGCTCATCAGGTCAAAGGTCACACTGGGCTCCAGCTAATATGATATGTTTTAGATATGTTTTAGTGATAAAGTTTTAGAGGAGACATGCTTTTTGTGAATTTTTGTTATTTATATACTTTTATAATGTTGAATGTTGAACATGGTTAAAATTCCAAAACTTAGATTGTTTTCACATGCCCACAAATGGCGTCCGTTCTGTAGTCTTTGTTGCTAATGTTGCCGCTAAGGTTGTTCCACATGTTGTTAACGTGTACTACTGTTTGTTTATGTAGTCTCCGGAGTCGGAGGAAGCTTCCAGAAGCAAACCAATCAGGACAGAGTGGGCTCATCAGGAAGGGATGGGAGGTAAAACTGCCTGTTTCAGACAGAGGCTGAACTGAAGGGCTGCACAAAGAGCCAGTATAAGATAAATAAGGAGTGTTTAACTGTAAACAATGCAAAGACATTCCAACGGAGCCCCAGAATATAAATATAGACCTGGAAATGTGGAGAATATGACTTCTTTAAACGCTTGGCTGCTAGCTTGGTAAGCACGGTGCATTTACAATCTATGGTTAACAGTGATAATGCTAATGCTAATGCTAATTTTTGCTAGCAAAAAACAGGCCTAAAACCGTTTGGCCTGTTTTTTGACCCATCAAACCTCATTGATGGGTCTTTTATTACAACCAAATGCTGAACAAGATTTTATTTAGGCGACCACAATGTTACAATTAACTTTAGTGAACTGAAAACACAAATAGCAGCAGCTATGCCTGTACGCCATGGTTACGTTACATAACTAACGTTGTCACCGTGGTAGCCACTTGTCAATCACAATGTAGCCACGTCCTAAAGCATATCCTGCTTTATCGTCTAATTCCATCTAAATGGGTCCATTACAAAATGAACATCATTCTGTGTTGAAAAAGACTTGAAACTAGTGATTGAGACCATAAACTCATTAGGAAACAGTTTACTGAGGTAATAAATCAAGTGAGAAGTCATTTTCTCATAGAATTCCATATAATCTGACTTCTTTTTGCAGCCAGTGGAGTCGCCCCCTGATGGCCATTAGATAGAATGCAGGTTTTTAGCACTTCCGCATTGGCTTCATTTTTCAGCCTCGGAGGTTGGCACTTGGCTGCAATTCACCGTTACAGAGCTCCACTCCACCAGGACATCAAAAAATGAAGAACAAAAAGAGCAACACAGCTGCCTGTCTAGAGTGCAACAACACATGTTGCGTGTATCCCTGTGTTTCCTTTTATTCTAATAATGCAATAAATGTTTACAACAAGAAAAAAATGTATAATAACTTGTCAGTTTGGACGAAGGAGACAAAACCGATACTTAAAAAATTATAAATACATCTCAGGAGGAAAGAGGTGATGAAAAGCCTCTTTCAGTCTTGTTACATCCACTTGAGTATGTTTAATGAAAACACACATTATGTTTCGCATCTTTTTTGGAAATTTGAAGGAGATCAAATCAATATTGTGCTAAAAGTGCTTAAAACCCACTTCCACAAAGCGAGATAACATCCATCACAATTACTGACCTCTGCTGCTTGTCTAGAGTTCAATCACTGTGTTTACTTTCATTCTCTATTACAATAACTTAATAAATGAGCCTTTTGAGCACTTTTTCAGTTCCATAATTTGTCTCCTTCTAAGAATTCCCCCCAAAATATCTAAATTTAGGAACTTCACTCTCACATCCGTGTCTTCTTCTTCTTTATTCATGTGATATCTTTCTTAGTCAAGGCTGTAGTTAATCTCAATGGTTAAGTTTGATATAAGAAATCAAGCAACATGACTGTTAAGGAGACGATGATCAACACGGCTTCTCGACTCATTTTAAAAAAGGCGAGAGAGAGAAGCGGTGGTTGAGCAAGCTAGAAAATGGATGAGGAGAGCGAGCAGTGGAAACAAGAAAGCTGGTGAATGAGAGGAAGAAAATGATATTTTCTTATATTTTGTTTCACGGTGGTTACAAATAAACACCCACACCCCACACCTCCACACAACCCTGCGGAGCTGTTGCAACGCCTGATAATGGTGCCACAGCCACTTAATACACATTATAGGTGTACTATGGGAGTAAAGTAAAAAGAAAACAGAATGACCGTTGTTTAATTTTTTTCTTCTCCATATGTTTTTATGTATGAAAAGACCCAAAATGGACACTATAAGCGGACAATTGATTACTATAAGCGAATTATTTAAACAGCATTTGTATAGGACTGATTCTGCCCCGAGCTTTTTGATCCATATAAGTGGTTGATCACTGTAACTGTGATCACTATACTAAACTTCCACTGCAGCTCAGCTGGTTTTTAGTTACTACTGATATCAGTAACTGACAGATGTTACTTCATCATAAGCTCAGATAACATGGAATGACATGTAAGTGTATATCATTGCTTCACATTGCATTGCATTGTATTCTGTTAAGATACAGAAGAGAAGATATGTTGCAGATTATATTTAAGGACCAGTGGAGATACTGATGCTTGTTGCATTGAACCTTTGTCCACACATTTTACTGCCTAGTTCATAATACATGTGCTCGATTGGAAGAGCAAACAGAACTGAAGTGAAATATGAAATACTTTTGTCTTCACCTGGTTAATAATGAGAATATTTGTTTTATGACAAGATTGTTGTGAGAATGTGTTTTCAGGCTGGTTTCTCTGAGCTGCAGGTTTAGTGTTTTTCATACTTTTCACCCTCCAACTGGTGATGTATCAGTTTTTGGGTCATGGAGCAGATCTATGTTTTGGGACTTTAAGCCCACGTAGCTCTGTAGTGTTTCTTGTTTGTATTTGGCCTGCTGGTATTTAAGGCTTTCTTGAGCCTGCTTGTGTTTTTGGTTGTCTGTTTGCACTGTTTCCCTCCTGTCTTCCTGTGCTCTTCCCCAGCCTGCTTTTCCCTCACACCTGTCCTGCATTCAGCCTCGTAGGCCCTGCCCTTTTCTCAGTGTTTTCTCCAGCCTATCAGCTTCTTTCCTGTTCTCCTGTTTCATCTCCTCATTCCCCTCACTTGAGTTTCTCAGCCCATCTCCCCACCTGCACCTCATCTCCTCGTTAGTTCATTTAGTATTTCAGTCTTGTGTTTTAGTTCAGTCTTGTTGGATCCTTTGTAGCTCAGTTTTGTTCTGTCCTGTTCAGTTTTGCTTTGCCTGCATTTCTGAGACTTAATAAAGATAATTCTTCAGTTCCTGTGCCTGATGTCTCCTGCATTTGGGTCCATCTGCTCTGCTACTATGAACTCCTGTACTAAAAGTGAACTTTATAAATGTAGAAAAACAACAGTCAGTCACTTTTCAAATTAATTTAATATGATTTATTTCTGGCTTCAGGTTTATTTCTCCCAAAAAAGAACAACTCTGCTTGAAACATCTTGATATTTCAGTAAAAGCAATAAGTAGTAAATCATCAGAAATTGTTCTGGGCTGCTGTTTTTATTCCAGATCATCTTCATCCAGGACTTCAAATCTGTGACTTTGCACAGGTTGCATGTTTCGGCCTGAGAATTCTGGAGGACACCTCAATCTTCCCTGTGGTGCAGAGAGGCAGAAAGAAAGGTTAAAACACTTAACACTTATTTTAACACTTTAATGTCCTAAAATTAAAAGCATGATAAAAACAAAACCTGGATTTTTTTCACCTATTTTCACTTTTATTTGAATACAAATATAAATAATTTTGCTACAAATATAAATATAAATACTGGGCTCTCTGCACATCACTAGTAAGAATACAATTCAACATGTAATTTTCAATAATGAATGAATAATGAATGAATATTTACTTGGCTTTAAATTGAAGAATTGAGGGAATTTTCTGTTTTTCCCTAAATTCAGTACCAAATTATATTATTCTTTCCAGGATACTTGCATGGAAGTAATTAGGACCATGAAATAGTGTGAACCAATCCTTGGCTGGAAAAGTTCAGTTAATACAGTATTTTGTTTTTATGGTTTCAAATAATTTCAGAGAACTTTACAGCTTGGCAGTAATCATAGGGAAAATAGAGACTGTTTAACTGGAACACTTCTAATTAATTAATTCCAATTTTTTAGCCAGCAAAACCTAAAATATTTTAGTAAACGCACAACAGGTCAGTTGATCATGCAAAAATGTGAAATTTGTCAACATGGTAAAAATGAAATTCATCATATCCTGCAAGGTTCGAAACTATTTTGATTCTCCAGACCTTCTAACTATAGCACACTATGTACTCGTAATATATCACATTTGTTAACCCAGCAGATTTTAACAGCTAATTCTCACCTCCTTTATCTCCTTTTTGAGCCACGGGAGATTTGGATTGAGACATTTATACTCATCGCTGGCGGTTATAATCCTAGAAACAGGAAACAGAGAAATGAAACAATTAGACATTTTTATTATTACCTGAATGTTGGCTGATGCTTCTATCCACAACACCTTATTAAACATTAGTCCCACTGTGTTTTTTTTTTATTAAATATTGACTTGAAGAGAGCCCAGTATTCCTCTGCTGTTGTTACAGCAGTGTCTTAAGTGTCGAATATCAGACAAACATTCATCATTTGACAGATTCCTTTATGCAACCAAACCTGAATGAAGCTCAAGTATCCTGTAATACAGTATATTTAACCCTGAAACAGCTATGATTTCATGTCACTGAGTGGTGTTCTGGTATCATGAAGTTCTTCTCGACTAGTTTTCCAGCAGATTACAGTAATGACATTAGGAAGAGATGAATACAGATTCACTCAGGTTTAGTATGTTTAAAGACATGTTCAAAAAAACATGCTGTACGTACAGGAAGGCATGGTGTCGGCAAACAGGTTGTGGATGCTGTTCATAACACGCCTTGATTGGCCCAATATCAGTCTTCCTTAGAGCATAGGCTGTCGTGCAGCAGGAAAATAAGGGAGAAAGTGCCAGACCTTCACACAAACAGGGAGAGTCACTGTGAATTAATTTTTTACTCATCAATACAACAAACATGACACACTGTTACACACTGGGAGGTACCCAGACAACGTGATCGGTCCAAGATTCAACACTAATACTTCTTTATTCATATAGACATCAGGCTGTGATTCATTTCTAAAGGGGTTAAAAACTTAGAAACGTAGGTCTTTCCCAGTTTGTAGTTTTTATTGAAGCAAGACTCTACAGCTGCAAGAGGTTGCATAAAAGGGCCAGTATAGGATCAATAAGGAGCTTTTAGCTGTAAATCATACAAATATATTCCAGTAGAGTCCAAGAATATAAATATAGACCTTTAAATTCACTGTTGTTGACTTTTTGTAATCAAATTATTTTACTATTTTTATTGTTTTATTGTTTCCTCTGTTGGTTTTTATTGTCAATCAATCTAACTTTATTTGTATAGCACCTTTCATACAGGTCAGTGCGATTCAAAGTGTTTCACAGATCTTACTTTGTAAACAAATGTAAACAGTAGAACAAGCACTATGCAACTATGTTTGAAAATGTGCTAAAGATAGAAGATTAGAGATATACGCATATTGAATTATTAAGTGGCAATTTTAACAATTGTTTCTTTATTGTAACTTTTTGAAAAAAAATCAATTAGTTGCATTAGAACTTAAAACTGAAAAGGTGAATAATTATTCCACTTTTATACTCTAAACTCTACAAATTAGATGCATTTTCTTGCAAAATAATAAATAGAGGCAGGTTTTTACTTTACTTCCAGAAGTATAGTCTGATTTTTTAATTCTTTTTTTTCTTATTGGTTTACTTAACAGAATATACAAATGGATAATATTAATGTTAATAGAAAACTTGACAAAATATTATCTACAGCATGTTTTAAACTTGTTATGCTAATAGCAAATTTTTACTGTATATCCAAAAAGTCAAAGGCAACTGAACTTGTTTTAGATTCTTGAAAATATCTTCAAGAATTTAAAACAAGTCCAGTTGCTCTTGACTTTTTGAATCTACACCAATGGAGGCTGGTCCATAGAGGCAGAGGAAGTTGATCCTCTATCTTTTGAGAGGCAAAAGGGAGATCAAAATATAAAAAAGAATATTTGGTTGAAATAAACCATTACAAGTCTCAGTATTATTTATAAAGTATTTTTTCTCTGTTCTTTGGAAAAAATCTATTACTGAAATTCTGTTTAAAATACTTCAACAGCGACACCTACAGGTCGAGAGGAGAAAGGGCAGTGTTTGAAGTGGTGGTGGTGTGTGTGTGTGTGTGTGTGTGTGGGGGGGGGGGGGGGGGGGGGGGGGGGGGGGGCAATTGGTGGAGGTGGACTGGGGGATAGAGGAGGACAGGTGCCTGCTGTCCTCCGCAGGGCGGGCTCTCTTACATTGGACTTATTGTATTTCTTTTTTTTTTCATGCTAATCTGTGATTGGCCATGACATGTAAAATGATGCTCCAAGGGAGGACGTCCTCTCTAACCAATCAACAACCAGAATGTAATATTGACATTGAGTTGATCCAAAGATAGTTTCCAGAATTCATCTTCAATTTTCTCCACTATAAGGCAGAGTAGCAGCAGTAGATAGCTCCTTGCGTTAGCCAATGCAACAGCTGGCTTGTAGTAGCAGCCTGAAAGACTCTTTATACATCCATGGAAGGACTGTTAAGGACTGTTGTTAAGCTAACGGGAGAAATTATCTGGACTGTGTAGCGCAGCAGCAGCAGGACCGGGGAAGCTGGAGAGAGAAGCAACCGGAGAAACAACCAGGAGAATTAGCTTGTTTGTCATTGTTGCTAATGATATCAGACTGGTTAAGCAGCAGCCATAAAGTTCTGTAAACTAACAAACAAGATGACCAACAGCCACAAATGGATGTTATAACATGAATACTTCATCTCCATAATAGAAAGAAGAAGAGGTCAGATAACGTGCGTCAGATACAGCTTCTCTCTCTCTGTCTCTTTGGTCGCTAATTTAATCTCTGATGGTTAAATGTCTCTCTGTGTGGCAGTTGTGTGAATTATCTCCTAAACAAGAATGCAGCAGAGATCATATAATGTGTTGTGGGTAACGTTAGTTTGCTTGTTGAAGTTACAGTGAGCTGTCTGGACTCACTCATTCATTCGTTTTTAATTGAGTGGTTGTTCAGTCACCTGTTGATGTTGTATGATTAGTGAATGAGTGCAGGAGGTCTGGCTGCTTGCTTCTGACAGTTTCCTTAGTTTGTTTTAAGCTGAGCCGTATATTGAGTAATAAGCTTATAGTAACTAGAATAACAAGTGTTAACTAGTGGTGTAACGGATTGTAGTTGATCCGTGATCCGTACGGATCGCCCCCCCCCATGGTTCGGCAGGTATATGAACTGCGGATTAATTGCAAAATTTAATGTCTCATTTAAGACAAAGTAAACAAACTGCTGTAAGTACAAGTCATAGACAGACAGCATGTCGCTAACGTTAACAGGGATTTTGAAGAGCAATGATCAAACCAGTGTCTAACGGGTCCGATGTGACATTTGAGTCGTGTTTACCTGCTGTTTAATGTGCTGCAGCTGAGCCACTAACTAACGTTAGCGGTGAATGTTTATCAAGTTTTGATGATGTGGATAGAAGCTGTTTCATTCACTGTTTAAAAGAGGAAGGTTTCATGCCTCATATTGCAATAACTGAGCATTGAATATTTTTTATTTAAACATTGGACATCTTAAATGTTGTTTTCATTTAAGACCATGGGCAAAAGTTCCTTGCTGTTTCTGGCTGTAAGTGTGTTGCAGATAAATAGAAAACAAAGTTTTATTTGTCTCCCCCTTTTTTTCCGCTGATCCTAATAATGATCTGATCCGTGACTCAAATCCGTGTTACTTTCTGAACCGTGAGGTTTGTGTTCATGTTAACACCCCTAGTGTTAACATGTCAGCTTTGTGTAAGTCATGTATTTGATACATGCATTAATACTTTCTGATGTGAACCTACACTTTTAGATGTTTTTAGTGTTCAATCTTTTTAGTTTTCAGCACTGATCTGAACCTGTATCACATTATAAGCTTTGTGCTACTTTATATATGTCTGTATACTAAGAATTTATATAGGAAACACGTGTAAATCATGTGATATATTGTCTGTTTTTGATGAGAACATAAATTTGTTGTCACAATAGAACAATACTATAAATTTGAATTTCACTTTGTTGGTAAAATGACACATTTGATCCACTCCATGGCTAAAATGAGCTCTTCTTTGTTTAGAAACAATATGTATATGCTAAATGTCTTTAAAGAAGCAGCCTTTTCACCACTCAAGCAAATTGTTTTATTGGCATATAAAATTGCCCCTCCGATTTCATCAGGTGGGACAATGATATAGTTTGATGTGGTTTGTTGTAAGATTCCATGTTGGTTTTCCTCCTGTCCTCCCCAATTTTTTGAGTCACCAGCCGCCACTGATCTACACTCACTGGTAACTTCATTAGATACACATGTGCAACTAATACAATCCAATACAATCCAACATCTCTGCCATGAATTCTACATTTAGTAATTCAGTGAAAACCGCTTAAAGTGATCACTTCTGTCCGGATCAAATTGATCACTATAAGCCATTTCTATTTCTTAATTTCTCATGAAGATTACCATTTAATTGGCATCTGTATATTTATTACATGAATATAAAGTAATGAAACGGGCAGCTTCGCTATTTACTGAATGTTATTGACTGTTTCAAAAGCAGTGGAAGAAAGAAAGCTGGTGAATGAGAGGAAGAAAATGTTAATAATGCAGCAGCCGCTAAATACACATCATAGGTATATTATCGGAGTAAGGTAAAAAGAAAATAGAATTACTGTGGTTTAATTTTACTTTCTCTATATGTTATTATGTATGAAGAGACCCAAAAGGAACACTGTAAGCCGACTATTGATTACTGTAATCAAATTATTTAAACAGCATTTGTATAGGGCTGATTCTGTCCTGAGCTTTTTGATCCATATAAGCGGTTGATCACTGTAACCTTGATCACTATATGCGGTTTCCACTGTATTTTTCCCTCCTCATGTATGTTAACAGAGTAGACAAAACATTAGGAGTAGCATTCAATATAATGCACTCCAGTGCACCACCACAACCCACTACGACCTCAATAGTAAACATAAAGTAGAATTATCACCTGTCTGACAATGTCAACAAAAACTGAAAATGTAAAAGCTTCATAAATGTAGAATTTATGGCAGAGCTGTTGTATTGGATTTCATTAGATTGCACAATTGTTCCTAATAAACTGGCCGGTGGGTGAACGATGACCTGGATGACTGAAAATCTAATCTAAAGCTAATAGTGAATTGTTATGAACAAGCTGAACACAAACACTAATTGTTGAGCCAAATTAGCAACATATCTTAAGTAAGTTGAATTCTTGTAGACTTTGAGGCTGAGACAGGAAATAAAATACCTGAATCTTTTCTAAAATGTGGAGTTGAAAGGCTTTTGGTAACGAGTGAATGATTTTTGTAGCTTATATATGCTTGTCAATAAGTAGACAAGGTCTGATGTTTGATTATTACAAACAAGTTTACAATAAATAGATGGTAAATGCTCCATAAACATTAGTGATATATTAGAAAAATAAACCTGTCAACATAAAAATAGCCTTTATTGTGCTCTGATTAACATTATTGGTTATCAGTTTCAGTTACAACACACAGATAAAGGTTTATCAATTCAGCCCTGAAACTCCACATTGCTGCATCTCTAATTATTAGCAATAAATATACACACATACTCGTTAAAGTCTAATTAACTTGTACTACCCAGTTATCACATACAGTGTCTTTACAGACTCACATCCTGAACTAGCCCAAGTTCTCTGACAAGACAAGGCCTAAAACCTTAAAACATAAGAAAATGAGAGAAAGCTCAACAGAGGCAGCTGAAGTGTTATGATGTTTAGTACTTACTGTTGGGGAGGGCGCACAGACACACTAAGAGCAGGAGGAGAGTGATGGTCAGGATCCTCATGGTAGCTGATTGATTGACTGCACAAACTGACAGATGATATTTATTGGTAACAGCAGAATGATCGTCTTCAGGTGGGTTTGGTTGCTTTTAAACTCCAACCCTCTGAGAGCAGTACTGATGACATACTTTCTTACGTGTTATTTTTGTATGTGTAAATACTCTGAGTGTGTGTGTGTGTGTTTGTTTGTGTGTGAGGGGTCATGATGCTATCAGACCTCCGTCCCTCGTCAGAGAATCTTTATAGCCCTCTTTGCCACTTCAAACCACCAACATGTCAACATCTTTCTGAGAAACAACCTGACACACTTCTAAAGAAGACACGCACAAAACCACACAGATGCTGCGATTATTACAGTAATTAAAGCTTCAAGTATATATATGGTAGCAAGTTTGTGTCATGACTCCTCTAAAATGAACTCAGGTTGACAGTGGCTCACATTCTTTAGTATTGTGACATAATCAACTGATAAACACCTTAAACTGCTCAAAATGAACTTGGATAGTCTTGAGAGGCAAAACACTTCATTTTAGTCCTTATTGGACCAAAGATAAGAACTAAATGTTGCTTAAATGCTCCTCAATCTGCACTTACATGAATGATTTTTCTGATTATTTTAATGTATAATTAAGCAACCGATCCCCTAAACTTGCAAAGTACTGGAAAACTGAGCCATGAAATGAAGAAGAAACTGGATTGCAAGAGCCAATAAAATCTTCTGATTTTAATTGAGTAAAATAAACTGTAGGTGCATTTACAGCCCGTCTTAATTTGGTCTTTTATTTCCCCTCTAACATCATATTTAGTGCATCTAAGAATTTTTTGACAGGTTATCATTTCAGACAACTTTCTCACACACTTTGATGGAAACTAATTCAATGACATGAATGTGATAGTGTTGACATACATGCACCCTCAGACCACCACTTGTCATTTCGTTTCACTTTATAATTAGCATCAAACATAAGTTTTCAGCAAAGATGATGCGTCCTTTTCGAAACATTGCCCAGGTTACTACAATAAAGTATGTTTCTTTTGATGGTTGTCTGCACCACCATTGTATGTGTTGAAGCAAAAAAAACTTTGCTGTGTGGTGAGGAACAAGAAATTACAGGCTGATTAACAACACTGAGCTTGCTCTCAGATTTAAGGAATTTAGTATCTAGTATCAAATTAAATCAAATTAAAATGAACAACCAACCGCAATCAGCAAACAGAGACAAAGTCTCGCTATTCGGCCGAATAGGGTGCAGCCTCTCTTAACCAAGGTGGCATCAAGAGACTGAACACAGGTCAACCGAAATGACTGTCCTTATATGCAAACCGATCCATGCAGATGGTATTGTTTCCATTTGACATCTGTCCTGATTTCACCCCTGCACACAGTTCAACTCCGTCCACTGTCTAGACGCAGGGCTGTCAGTTTGTTTAAGACCAGTCATTTGAGTTCAGTGCTATTTACTTGTACAGTTCATTCAAACATACTTTGATGGCACAAAACTATCTTCAGTTAAATGCTAGTAAGATTGAAGTGGTTTTATTTGGTCCCTCCGACTCCAGTGGGGGTATAGCTAATCTCTTAGGGCCCCTGGCCCCTTACCTTCATTCTCATGCCAGAAATCTCTGTGTTATTTTTGATTCGGCTCTAAAATTTGATAAACAAATTAATTCTGTTGTCAAAGGTTGTTATTTCCACCTACGAAACATTGCCAAATTGAAACCACTTCTCTCATTCAATGACTTGAAGACTGTCACAACCGCTCTGATTTCCTCCTGTCTGGACTACTGCAATGCCCTTTATTTGGGTGTTAGCCAGTCATCCCTGTCTCACTTGCAACTAGTGCAGAATGCTGCTGCTCAGCTAATAACTGGCATAAGGAAGAGAGACAGCATCACACCTATACTGGCATCCCTGCATTGGTTACCAGTCAAGTATAGGACTGAGTTTAAGGTACTTTTATTTGTTTTTGAGGCTCTACATGGCCTGGCCCCCCAGTGCATCTCGGAGCTCATCTGCCCCCTTCACGACACCAGATCTCTTAGATCCTCTGGCCAACTGTTGCTCGCTGTCCCTGAGGGGTATAAGGGTGACCGTGCATTTACTGTAGCTGCCCCAAAACTTTGGAACAGCTTAGCTTTTGGAATTAAGTGTTCCCCTTCCCTAGACACTTTTAAGGCCAAACTAAAGACTCACTTGTTCGCTCGGGCCTTTGACTGTCGTTAAACCCAGTGTTCTACTATTATTTGTTTTTTATTTGTTCTTGTTTCTTGTTTGATGTTACCCTGTTGTGTTGTTTTCATTTATTCTTGATATCTTATTGTACAGCACTCTGGTCAACTGTGGTTGTTTTTAAATGTGCTTTATAAATAAATTTGATTTGATTTGATACTTTGTCCTTACAGAGAGTTCATCATTCTTACAATTTATAGCACACTAAATCAGAATAACAGATTAAGAAATAAGATTTCCCCCACAAATCCTCCCTTTTGTCATTTTGACAACTTAACATTCAAATTAACTATTTTAAGCTAACAGAGCAAAGAGCAAAACTTCAGCAATGTAAATTCACAGAGATTTCTTACATCATGTCATTAGCTCTACTTCATCGGAGCTAATACTATCCTGGTGGCTCATATGAGAACAAAAACATGTCAGTAAGCTTTAAAGACTATCCTCAGTTTCGTCATCACTATCAAGGCTTCCCGGATATGGTGGAATCCAGTCTGGAAGATGGAACAAATCAGGTTGATCTGGACATTGTACAGCTACCAGCATTGTTGTGGCTTTCTTAACACAAACTTTGACAATAGTTGAAATTAGAACGATTACAATCACAATGAAAATTATACCTCCTAGTATCCATACTAGGCCTTTAATGAGAAAAGATCCCCAGAACCCAGTCACTGCCTGCAATCCCCCAAAGGGGTTCCAGTGGTGGTCTTCATGTAGTTCCTTGATACCCTGTTCAGTGTCTGTTATTAATCGTGAACTGAGGAAGAAGCATCCTTGATGAACATGCAGCATTCTGATGCAAGGACTTTACAGACTCCGCCTTGCGAGGCCAGAATCAGATCCAGAGCCATCCTTTTTTTAAGCACCATATCTCTAATGTCATTTAGTTCTCCCTGCATGACGGAGATAGCTATCGAGGTTTTATTCATGTGCCTACCAAGAACAGTCGAGAGTACAGCTATTTCCTCTTGACTTCTGTACACACCATATGCTGGTACTAGAACACTCAGGATTTTGTGTGCGTTTGTGACATACATGGTATGGAGCAAGCTCCTTGGGGTCAATTTGCCTAATCAAAGGGACAAGATAAGCCAAATAACATCTACCAGTAATAGGTTTTCTATGAGTTGTGCCTATTATCGGAACGCAAATGTAAGCGAGATTCCCGCAAACTAAATAGGCTTGTACTGGTAACGCTAAATTTCTAGTTACACTGGAAAGGTGAACTATAATGTTGGCGCAGCTACTCGTACCTAAGAAATATCTGTCTATTGCATTAAATTGGAGACAGCGATTAACATTAGTTAATGGGTGTACAGGAATTGGAGGTCTTGGTTTAGTACAATCTCTATCTCTCGGTCTAGCTGGAATTAAATATGGTAATGTATCCATTTGACGTCTGTCCTGATTTCACCCCTGCACACAGTTCAACTCCGTCCACTGTCTAGACGCAGGGCTGTCAGTTTGTTTAAGACCAGTCATTTGAGTTCAGTGCTATTTACTTGTACAGTTCATTCAAACATACTTTGATGGCACAAAACTATTTTCAGTTAAATGCTAGTAAGACTGAAGTGGTTTTATTTGGTCCCTCCGACTCCAGTGGGGGTATAGCTAATCTCTTAGGGCCCCTGGCCCCTTACCTTCATTCTCATGCCAGAAATCTCGGGTGTTATTTTTGATTCGGCTCTAAAATTTGATAAACAAATTAGTTCCGTTGTCAAAGGTTGTTATTTCCACCTACGAAACATTGCCAAATTGAAACCACTTCTCTCATTCGACACAACAGCTCTGATTTCCTCCTGTCTGGACTACTGCAATGCCCTTTATTTGAGTGTTAGCCAGTCATCCCTGTCTCGCTTGCAACTAGTGCAGAATGCTGCTGCTCAGCTAATAACTGGCACAAGGTAGAGAGACAGCATCACACCTATACTGGCCTCCCTGCATTGGTGTGCACAATGTCCCAAACCTACAAGCTCCCATGGAGTCAGTTATGCTACTCCTGCGCCAGACCGAACACCATTTAGCCAAAAAACCAGAGTGTCCACTGCCCAGCACCCCAGAGTCTCCGCTGCCCAGCGCTACAGAGTCACCTGGTCCCAAGCAGTCAGCTGTCCTTGCCAACATCCAGCCTCTTGGCCACCCTTCTCAGTGGCTTTGCCGAAGCCTCAGCTCTCAAGGTCTTTGTCCAGAACATCTCTGTCGACCTCCAGAGCAGCCCCACCTGTGTCAGCAACCTCTGGAGTGGTTCTGCCCATCTGTCTTGCCTTCTGGTTGTCCTCTGGGGCAACTCCATTCATCTGCCCTGTCTCTTCCAGTCATGATTTCCAGCCCCCGGGCCGTCCGCCTGAGGGTCCTTACTCAGCCCCTGTTCTGTCCTTGGGCTGTCTGCCTGAGTCCTCATGCCCTGCTAAATACAGTTTTGATAGCATCCTCAACTCAAACCACTTGGATATGTGTCATTAGACCTGGCTGATCCTGACCTGGCTTATCCTTACAATGTGACCCCAAATCTGCTCCTCATGGTGGCTGAATGCCTTCCTTCCCCAGGCAATGTATGATGACTCAGATCACATTTCATCATAGACCACTTACCCAGCCTTCAAATCTGCCAGACAGGCAAAGGGCCACAGAACCAGAACCCACTTAGTCTGGTGATGATGGTTAATTTGTTAATTATCAAATATGTTACTGTATTTGAGGGGCGGCTGTAGAAAATCCTCCTTCCTGCCCAGTCCTAGGTGGGCAAGACTTAGCCTCAACCTAACAGGCCACAACTGAACTGGCTCAGGCCTTGCTCAGTCTCTCCCTTTGTCTGCTGCAGCATGCTGATCTGACCGTGGTATTAGCTGTCTTCTCCAGTTGACTATGCACAATATGCATTATTTGAGTAAGTTGAAGACATTTGTTGTAGTTATTGCTGTTTCTTTGCCTAATGACCAAATGAGTGTTTTGAGTTAAGATTTAAAGTATTAGAGTACCTTTTGTGTTCTGATTATTGCTTTGATTAAGACTTACTAGAGTACCTTTGTTTGCTGGTAATTGTTTTCATCTGCCTTTTAGCCTTTAAATCAACTATGACAGTCAACTATTTGTTCAGACTTGAACATGTACAAAAGTTTATGTTTTGAGTAAAGATTGAGAAAAAGAAGCAAAATCCAACTACTACTGCTTGTTTACGTGATGTTCAGAGTCAGAGGAAGCTTCCAGAAGCTAACCAATCAGAACACAGTGGGCCCATTGGGAGGGAACAGGAGATAAAACAGCCTTAGTTTTTAACTGTAAATCATGCAAAGATATTCCAGTAGAGCCCCAGAATATAAATATAGAGCTGGAAATGTGCAGAGTATGACATCTTTAAACACTTGGAACTTATTTTTCTTTTACTGAAGATAAAAATCTTCATCTTGCTGCGACTGACCGTTACAGACCTCCACTCCACCAGGATGCCAAAAAATAAAGAACAAAAAGAGCAACACAGCTGCCTGTCTAGAGTGCAACATCACATGTTATGTGCATCCCTGTGTTTCCTTTTATTCTAATAATGCAATAAATGTTTACAACAAGAAATAAATGTAATAATTTAAAAAGCACAACATTGTGAGTTTGGACGAAGGAGACAAAACCAATACTTAAAAGATTATAAATACATCTCAGGAGGAAAGAGGTGATGAAAAGCCTCTTTCAGTCTTGTCACATCCACTTGAGTATGTTTAATGAAAACACACATTATGTTTTGCATCTTTTTTGGAAATTTGAAGATCAAATCAATATTGTGCTAAAAGTGCTTAAAACCCACTTCCACAAAGCGAGATAACATCCATCACAATTACTGACCTCTGCTGCTTGTCTAGAGTTCAATCACTGTGTTTACTTTCATTCTCTATTACAATAACTTAATAAATGAGTCTTTTGAGCACTTTTTCGGTTCCATAATTTGTCTCCTTCTAAGAATTCCCCCCAAAATATCTAAATTTAGAAACTTCACTTTCACATCCGTGTCTTCTTCTTCTTTATTCATGTGATAAGTTTCTTAGTCAAGGCTGTAGTTAATCTCAATGGTTAAGTTTGATATAAGAAATCAAGCAACATGACCTTTAAGGAGACGATGATCAACAAAATATCGCGTCATGAATTAAACGTTAATTCAGAAAACAGCAAAAACACACACACACACTTTGTGGTTTGGGATAAAAATATATTAATAGCTTGACAATACACTTTTTGCATATATATCAGTTGCGAGGACAGAGGTATTTGCATTCAGAGGAGATTATTAAGGCTAGAATATAACATATGTGTGTATATACATGTTACTGTGTGTGTAACATGTTCTCATGCAGTAGCAGGAAGATGAAGACAAGCAGTGATGCTTCACAGGTTTCCAGGTGTCATATTGGCGATGACTAGAAAGCAGAAAGAAGACAAATCACAAACTGCTTGTGTGTTTTTTGTTGTGTGAGAGGTTTTTTTTTTAATGTGTGTTGCGTCACTATGAGTAACTTACCTTCCTTCACCCATTCAGCTTCAGGATCAGCACAGACCTTTCCATAACTATTGCGGAGACTGAAAAAAGAAAAACAAAACAGAAAGATGACAGTGATTCTATGGTGTGTGTGTGTGTGTGTATGTGTGTGTGGCAGAGACTGTTTAAACTTACATTATAGCCTCCACACACGCCCCTTTGGCAGTCTGTTTTTCGTACTCATCCCCAATTATATCGCTGCTGATATTAACTGAGGTGTGATGAATGCAACAAGGAGTGTAGATTTTTTTGGCGTGACGACGCCCTGAGAGAGAGAGAGAGAGAGAGAGAGAGAGAGAGAGAGAGAGAGAGACAGCTGTTGAGTGTTGGACAGAGCAACCTATTTTAATTTGCAGGTGGCACACTGCTTACATGTCTTTAAAGAGAGCATCTTTACATATGAGCGATCTAAAAATAGAAACTGTAAACGTTAAAGGACGGGTTCACAATTTTTCAAGTTAAAACAATAATCAGGTTCCAACATGAAAACAGGTTTTGCTGAAATTATTCCTCCTGTTCATACTGATCATCAAAAGATTCCCTCAAAATGATCTTATAGATGTAAGTGATGAAGGACAAAATCAACAGTTTCATTTTGAGCAAATTTGTATTTAAAAGGTTGTCTGAAGATAATATGAGGCTTCAGCAGTCTGAGTTAGTCAAATAAAGTAGATATCTTCCACAGTTACAGTCTTTTTTAGTAAAAAGAATCTCTCTTTGTGTCTCAGTGAACAGCTGCAGTGGAAAGATCGTAACAAAAAGAATGAATTTGTCACTAAAAAGAAGAAATTTAAAAGATATTGACTTGATTTAACTAATTTGGACAGCTGACAACCTCATGTTAGCTTCAGAAAAACAGAAGGAGGACCCATCATTTACATTGTAAGTGCATTATGAAGGGATCTTCTGATGGTCAGTATGAACAGGAGGAATGATTACAGCAAGAAACACATGTGTCAAGTCTGTATTTTAAGACAGACTTAAACTTGTGAACGCATCCTTTGAAGCAGGTGACAAATTAATTGTGAGAAGGACACATAAATCAATAATAATAATAATAATCAGTCATTCATAATTTAAAGATAGAAGATTAGGGATATACGGATATTGAATTATTAAGTGGCAATTTTAATCATTGTTTCATTTCTTTATTGTAGCTTTTTGAAAAAAAAAATCAAATTAGTTATATTATAACTTAAAACTGAAAAGGTGAATAATTATTCCACTTTTATACTCTAAACTCTACAAATTAGATGCATTTTCTTGCAAAATAATAAATAGATGCAGGTTTTTACTTTACTTCCAGAAGTATAGTCTGAGTTTTTATTCTTTTTTTCTTATTGGTTTACTTAACAGAATATACAAATACCATAATATTAATGTTAATAGAAAAATTGACAAAATATTATCTACAGCATGTTTCACACTTGTTATGCTAATAGCAAATTTTTACTGTATATCCAAAAAGTTGAGGGCGACTGAACTTATTATAAAACAAGTCCAGTTGCTCTTGACTTTTTGAATCTACACTCACTGGTAACTTCATTAGATACACCTGTGCATCTAATACAATCCAATACAATAACTCTGCCATGAATTCTACATTTAGTAATACAGTGAAAACAGCTTATAGTGATCACTTCTGTCCGGGTTAAATTGATCACTATAAGTGGGTGATTATTATAACCAATTTCTTGATTTCTCATGAAGATTACCATCTAATTGACATCTTTATACATGAATATAAAGTAATGAAACGGGCAGCTTCGCTATTTACTGAATTTTATTGACTGTTTCAAGATACAGAACAGCTGTTTCAAACGCTTGTTGTTTCACTGCTGCATCTGGTTGGCTCGTTTTTGGCAGTTTGTCATAAACTTCAAGGAGACTACGCTTTTCACTGGGAGAAAATGACTTTTTCCTTTTCTTTTTCCTGTCATGATTTCAATGTGCAACACCAGCGTCAGGTCACCAGCTGGAAGTGAACAGTTGTGTGTTGTGCGTTTAGGCTGTGAAGGTGGAGGCCGCAGGGGCGCTGCAGCGTTAAAGTTGAACCAGAATCAACTTTTGGAGAAATGCAACCTGCAATGCTGTACAACCCTGCTATGAGGGAAGACAAAAACATTATGAGGAAGAGGGGAGGACATTTCTCTTTGTTTGATAACGTTAAAAGTAAAGTTAGGCTTTGCTGACGGCTTCCCGACTCATTTTAAAAAAGGCGAGAGAGAGAGAGAGAGAGAGAGAGAGAGAGAGAGAAGCGGTGGTTGAGCAAGCTAGAAAGTGGATGAGGAGAGCGAGCAGTGGAAGCAAGAAAGCTGGTGAATGAGAAGAAGAAAACGATATTTTCTTATAATTTGTTTCACGGTGGTTACAAATAAACACCCACACCTCCACACCTCCACACAACCCTGCGGAGCTGTTGCAACGCCTGATAATGGTGCCACAGCCGCATAATACACATTATAGGTGTACTATGAGAGTAAAGTAAAAAGAAAACAGAATGACCGTTGTTTAATTTTTTTCTTCTCCATATGTTTTTATGTATGAAAAGACCCAAAATGAACACTATAAGCGGACTGTTGAATACTATAAGCGAATTATTTAAACAGCATTTGTATAGGACTGATTCTGTCCTGAGCTTTTTGATCCATATAAGTGGTTGATCACTGTAACTGTGATCACTATACTAAACTTCCACCGCAGCTCAGCTGGTTTTTAGTTACTACTGATATCAGTAACTGACAGATGTTACTTCATCATAAGCTCAGATAACATGGAACGACATGTAAGTGTATATCATTGCTTCACATTGCATTGCATTGTATTCTGTTAAGATACAGAAGAGAAGATATGTTGCAGATTATATTTAAGGACCAGTGGAGATACTGATGCTTGTTGCATTGAACCTTTGTCCACACATTTTACTGCCTAGTTCATAATACATGTGCTCGATTGGAAGAGCAAACAGAACTGAAGTGAAATATGAAATACTTTTGCCTTCACCTGGTTAATACTGAGAATATTTGTTTTATGACCAGATTGTTGTGAGAATGTGTTTCAGGCTGGTTTCTCTGAGCTGCAGGTTTAGTGTTTTTCATACTTTTCACCCTCCAACTGGTGATGTATCAGTTTTTGGGTCATGGAACAGATCTATGTTTTGGGACTTTAAGCCCACGTAGCTCTGTAGTGTTTTTTGTTTGTACTTGGCCTGCTGGTATTTAAGGCTTTCTTGAGCCTGCTTGTGTTTTTGGTTGTCTGTTTGCACTGTTTCCCTCCTGTCTTCCTGTGCTATTCCCCAGCCTGTTTTAGTTCAGTCTTGTTGGATCCTTTGTAGCTCAGTTTTGTTCTGTCCTGTTAAGTTTTGCTTTGCCTGCATTTCTGAGACTTAATAAAGATAATTCTTCAGTTCCTGTGCCTGATGTCTCCTGCATTTGGGCCCATCTGCTCTGCTACTATGAAATCCTCTACTAAAAGTAAACTTTATAAATGTAGAGAAACAAGAGTCAGTCACTTTTCAAATCAATTTAATATGATTTGTTTCTGGCTTCAGGTTTATTTCTCCCAAAAAAGAACAACTCTGCTTGAAACATCTTGATATTTCAGTAAAAGCAATAAGTAGTAAATCATCAGAAATTGTTCTGGGCTGCTGTTTTTATTCCAGATCATCTTCATCCAGGACTTCAAATCTGCGTTTGACACCTCAATCTTCCCTGTGGTGCAGAGAGGCAGAAAGAAAGGTTAAAACACTTATTTTAACACTTTAATGTCCTAAAATTAAAAGCATGATAAAAACAAAACCTGGATTTTTTTCACCTATTTTCACTTTTATTTGAATACAAATATAAATAATTTTGCTACAAATATAAATACTGGGCTCTCTGCACATCACTATTAAGAATACAATTCAACATGTAATTTTCAATAATGAATGGATAATGAATGAATATTTACTTGGCTTTAAATTGAAGAATTGAGGGAATTTTCTGTTTTCCCTAAATTCAGTACCAAATTATATTATTCTTTCCAGGATGCTTGTATGGAAGTAATTAGGACCATGAAATAGTGTGAACCAATCCTTGGCTGGAAAAGTTCAGTTAATACAGTATTTTGTTTTTACGGTTCCATAGCCTTCAAATAATTTCAGAGAACTTTGCAGCTTGGCAGTAATCAGGGAAAATAGAGACTGTTTAACTGGAACACTTCTAATTAATTAATTCCATTTTTTTAGCCAGCAAAACCTAAAGTATTTTAATAAGTGTACAACAGGTCAGTTGATCATGCAAAAATGTGAAATTTGTCAACATGGTAAAAATGAAATTCATCACATCCTGCAAGGTTTGAAACTATTCTGATTCTCCAGACCTTCTAACTATAGCACACTATGTACTCGTAATATATCACATTTGTTAACCCAGCAGATTTTAACAGCTAATTCTCACCTCATTTATTTCCTGTTTGAGCCACGGGGTATTTGGGTCAAGACAAATAGTTCTACCACTGTAGGTCTCAATCCTAGAAACAGGAAACAGAGAAATGAAACAATTAGACATTTTTATTATTACCTGAATGTTGGCTGATGCTTCTATCCACAACACCTCATTAAACATTAGTCCCACTGTGTTTTTTTTAATTAAATATTGACTTGTAAAGAGCCCAGTATTCCTCTGTTGTTGTTACAGCAGTGTCTTAAGTGTCGAATATCAGACAAACACTTATCATTTGACAGATTCCTTTATGCAACCAAACCTGAATGAAGCTGAAGCATCTTGTAATACAGTATATTTAACCCTGAAACAGCTATGATTTCATGTCACTAAGTGGTGTTCTGGTATCATGAAGTTCTTCTCGACTAGTTTTCCAGCAGATTACAGTAATGACATCAGAGAGAGATGAATACAGATTCACTCAGGTTTAGTATGTTTAAAGACATGTTCAAAAAAACATGCTGTACGTACAGGAAGGCATGGTGTCGGCAAACAGGTCGTGGATGCTGTTCATAACACGCCTTGATTGGCCCAATAGAAGTCTTCCTTGGTTTACTGGTGGCTATACAGCATTCATGTACCAGAAGAAGAGCTGTGCCAGACCATCACACACAGAGAGAGAGTTACTGTGAATCAGTTTTTTACTCATCAATACAACAAGCATGACACACTGTTACACACTGGGAGGTACCCAGACAACGTGATCGGTCCAAGATTCAACACTAATACTTCTTTATTCATATAGACATCAGGCTGTGATTCATTTCTAAAGGGGTTAAAAACTTAGAAACGTAGGTCTTTCCCAGTTTGTAGTTTTTATTAAGCAAGACTCTACATCTGCAAGGGGCTGCATAAAGGGCCAGTATAAGATCAATAAGAAGCTTTTAGCTGTAAATCATACAAAGATATTCCAGTAGAGTCCAAGAATATAAATATAGACCTTTAAATTGTCACTGTTGTTGACTTTTTGTAATCAAATTATTTTACTATATTTATTGTTTCCTCTGTTGGTTTTTACTGTCAATCAATCTAACTTTATTTGTATAGCACCTTTCATACAGGTCAGTGCGATTCAAAGTGTTTCACAGATCTTACATTGTAAACAAATGTAAACAGTGGAACAAGCACTATGCAACTATGTTTGAAAATGTGCTAAATAGATGAATACATAAATAAACAATAGTAATAATAATAATTATTTTTACAAACTATACACTAAATGCTATTGTGTGCAGCAGTCTATAGGTTGGAGGAAAACCTTTCATGTACAGTACTGCATTACTGTGCACTGTTCTATAAAAACACGAGATATTTCTCCTTATATTTGTTGCATTAAGCACAAAGTCATAATGACATTGCAGAACAATAGTCTGTTGACTAGTATAACTTCATTACTCTGTACTTAAAGCCGGTGACAAATTAATTGTGAGAAGGACGCATAAATCAATTACTAATTCATAGTTTTAAAGATAGAAGATTAGAGATGAAGGGATATTGAATTATTAAGTGGCAATTTTAACAATTGTTTCTTTATCGTAGCTTTTTGAAAAAAAATCAAATTAGTTGTATTAGAACTTAAAACTGAAAAGGTGAATAATTATTCCACTTTTATACTCTAAACTCTACAAATTAGACGCATTTTCTTGCAAAATAATAAATAGAAGCAGGTTTTTTACTTTACTTTCAGAAGTATAGTCTGATTTTTTTATTCTTTTTTTCTTATTGGTTTACTTAACAGAATATACAAATGGATAATATTAATGTTAATAGAAAAATTGACAAAATATCATCTACAGCATGTTTTAAACTTGTTATGCTGATAGCAAATTTTTACTGTATATCCAAAAAGTCAAAGGTGATTGAACTTGTTTTAGATTCTTGAAAATATCTTCAAGAATTTAAAAGTCCAGTTGCTCTTGAGTTTTTGAATCTACACCAGTGGAGGCTGGTCCATAGAGGCAGAGGAGGTTCATCCTCCATTTTTTGAGAGGCAAAAGGGAGATCAAAATATAAAAAAGAATATTTGGTTGAAATCAACCATTACAAATCTCAGTATTATTTATAAAGTATTTTTTCTCTGTTCTTTGGAAAAAATCTATTACTGAAATTCTCTTTAAAATGTTTCAACAGTGACACCTGCAGGGCAGGAGGAGAAAGGGCAGTGTGTGAAGTGGAGGGGGGGCAATTGGTGGAGGTGGAGTGGGGGACAGAGGAGGACGGGTGCCTGCTGTCCTTCGCAGGGCGGGATCTCTTACATTGGACTTAATGTATTTCATTTTTTTTCCATGCTAATCTGTGATTGGCCATGACACGTAAAATGACGGTCCAAGGGAGGACTTCCTCTCTAACCAATCAACAACCAGAATGCAATATTGACATCGAGTTGGTCCAATGATAGTTTCCAGAATTCATCTTCAATTCTCTCCACTGTAAGGCAGAGTAGCAGCAGTAGATAGCTCTTTGCATTAGCCAGTGCAACAGCTGGCTTGTTGTAGCAGCCTGAAGGCCTCTTTATACATCCATGGAAGGACTATTAAGGACTGTTGTTAAGCTAACGGGAGAAATTATCTGGACTGTGTAGCGCAGCAGCAGCAGGACGCTGCCGGGGAGGCTGGAGAGAGAAGGAACTGGAGAAACAACCAGGGGAGTTAACTTGTTTGTCATTGTTGCTAATGATATCAGACTGGTTAAGCAGCAGTCAT
The DNA here is from genome assembly GCF_914725855.1 of Thunnus albacares. Classification (NCBI taxonomy): domain Eukaryota; kingdom Metazoa; phylum Chordata; class Actinopteri; order Scombriformes; family Scombridae; genus Thunnus; species Thunnus albacares. Next base: position 4,695,937 of record NC_058126.1, read on the forward strand.
AAAGTTCTGTTAACTAACAAACAAGATGACCAACAGTCACAAATAGACGTTATTACATGAATACTTCATCTCCATGATAGAAAGAAGAAGACGTCAGATAACGTGCATCAGATACAGCTTCTCTCTCTCTGTCTCTTTGGTCGCTAATTTCATCTCTCATGGTTCAATGTCTCTCTCTGTGGCCGTTGTGTGAATTTATCTCTTAACAAGAATGCAGCAGAGATCAAATAATGTGTTGTGGGTCATGTTGGTTTGCTTGTTGAGGTTACAGTGAGCTGTCTCATTCATTTGTTTTTAATTGAGTAGTTGGTCAGTCACCCGTTGATGTTGTGTGATTAGTGTGTGGGAGGTCTGGCTGCTTGCTTCTGACAGTTTCTTTAGTTTGTTTTAAGCTGAGCTGTATATTGAGTAATAAGCTTAAAGTAACTAGAATAACAAGTGTTAACTAGTGGTGTAACGGATTGTAGTTGATCCGTGATCTGTACGGATCGCCCCCCCCACGGCTCGGCAGGCATATGAACTGCAGATTAATTGCAAAATTTAATGTCTCATTTAAGATAAAGTAAACAAACTACTGTAAGTACAAGTCATGGACAGACAGCATGTCGCTAACAGGGATTTTGAAGAGCAATGATCAAACCAGCGTCTAACGGTTCCGAAGTGACATTTGAGTTATGTTTACCTGCTGTTTAATGTGCTGCAGCTGAGCAGCTAATTAACATCTAGCTGCAAACTGACGTTAGCGGTGAATGTCTGTTATCCTCAAGTTTTCATGATGAAGACAGAGGCTGTTTCATTGACCGTTTAAAAGAGGAAGGTTTCATGCCTCATATTGCATAACTGAGCATTGAATATTTTATATATTTTATTTTATTTTATTTAAACATTGGACATCTTAACATTTTGTTTTCATTTAAGACCATGGGCAAAAGTTCCTTGCTGTTTCTGGCTGTAAGTGTGTTGCAGATAAATAGAAAACAAAGTTTTATTTGTCTCCCCCCTTTTTTCCCGCTGATCCTAATAATGATCTGATCCATGACTCAAATCCGTGATATGATCCGAACCGTGAGTTTTGTGTTCGTGTTAACACTCCTAGTGTTAACATGTCAGCTTTGTAGACTATATTTTGTATATCGTACATATAGATAAGAGTGTGTAAGTCATTATAAGCTTTGTGCTACTTTATATATTTCTGTATACTAAGAAAATATATAGGAAACGTGTAAATCATGTGATATGTTGTCTGTTTTTGATGGGAACATAAATTTGTTGTCACAATAGAACAATACTATAAATTTGAATTTCACTTTGTTGGTAAAATGACACATTTGATCCACGCCATGGCTAAAATGATCTCTTCTTTGTTTAGAGTCAATATGTATATGCTAAATGTCTTTAAAGAAGCAGCCTTTTCACCACTCAAGCCAATTGTTTTATTGGCATATAAAATTGCCCCCCACCCCTCTGATTTCATCAGGTAGGACAATGATATAGTTTGATGTGGTTTGTTGTAAGATTCCATGTTGGTTTTCCTCCTGTCCTCCCCAATTTTTTGAGTCACCAGCCGCCACTGATCTACACTCACTGGTAACTTCATTAGATACACATGTGCAACTAATACAATCCAATACAATCCAACATCTCTGCCATGAATTCTACATTTAGTAATTCAGTGAAAACCGCTTAAAGTGATCACTTCTGTCCGGGTCAAATTGATCACTACAAGCCATTTCTATTTCTTAATTTCTCATGACGATGACCATTTAATTGGCATCTGTATATTTATTACATGAATATAAAGTAATGAAACGGGCAGCTTCGCTATTTACTGAATTTTATTGACTGTTTCAAAAGCAGTGGAAGAAAGAAAGCTGGTGAATGAGAGGAAGAAAATGTTAATAATGCAGCAGCCGCTAAATACACATCATAGGTATATTATGGGAGTAAGGTAAAAAGAAAATAGAAATACCGTAGTTCAATTTTATTTTCCCCATATGTTATTATGTATGAAGAGACCCAAAATGAACACTGTAAGCGGACTATTGATTACTGTAATCAAATTATTTAAACAGCATTTGTATAGGGCTGATTCTGTCCTGAGCTTTTTGATCCATATAAGCGGTTGATCACTGTAACCTTGATCACTATATGCGGTTTCCACTGTATTTTTCCCTCCTCGTGTATGTTAACAGAGTAGACAAAACATTAGGAGTAGCATTTAATATAATGCACTCCAGTACACCACCACAACCCACTATGACCTCAATAATAAACATAAAGTAGAATTATCACCTGTCTGACAATGTCAACAAAAACTGAAAATGTATAAGCTTCATAAATGTAGAATTTATGGCAGAACTGTTGTATTAGATTTCATTAGATTGCACAATTGTTCCTAATAAAGTGGCCGGTGGGTGAACGATGACCTGGATGACTGAGAATCTAATCTAAAGCTAGTAGTGAATTGTTGTGAACAAGCTTTAAACAAACACCAATTGTTGAGCCTAATTAGCAACATATCTTAAGCTGAATTCTTGTAGACTTTGAGGCTGAGACAGGAAATACTAAATCTTTTCTAAAATGTGGAGTTGAACAGCTTTTTGTAACTATTGAATGATTTTTGTAGCTTTTATATGCTTGTCAATAAGTAGACAAGGTCTGATGTTTGATCATTACAAACAAGTTTACAATAAATAGATGGTAAATGCTCCTTAAACATTAGTGATATATTAGAAAAATAAACCTTTATTGTGCTCTGATTAACATTATTGGTTATCAGTTTCAGTTACAACACACAGATAAAGGTTTATCGATTCAGCCCACATTGCTGCATCTCTATTTATTAGAAATAAACATACACACATACTCTTTAAAGTCTAATTAACTTGTTGTGCCCAGTTATCACATACAGTGTCTTTACAGGCTCACATCCTGAACTAGCCCGAGTTCTCTGACAAGACAAGGCCTAAAACCTTAAAACATAAGACAATAAGAGAAAGCTCAACAGAGGCAGCTGAAGTGTTATGATGTTAAGTACTTACGGTTGGTGAGGGCGCACAGACACACTAAGAGCAGGAAGAGAGTGATGGTTAGGATCCTCATGGTAGCTGATCGATTGACTGCACAAACTGACAGATGATATTTATTGGTAACAGCAGAATGATCATCTTCGGGTGAGTTTGGTTGCTTTTAAACTCCAACCCTCTGAGAACAGTACTGATGACGTACTTTCTTACGTGTTATTTTTGTATGCGTAAATACTCTGAGTGTGTGTGTTTGTTTGTGTGTGAGGGGTCATGATGCTATCAGACCTCCGTCCCTCGTCAGAGAATCTTTATAGCTCTCTTTGCCACTTCAAACCACCAACATGTCAGCAACATCTTTTTGAGAAACAACCTGATACACTTCTAAAGAAGACACACACAAAACCACACAGAGGCTGCGATTATTACAGTAATTAAAGCTTCAAGTATATATTTGGTGGCAAGTTTGTGTCATGACTCCTCTAAAATGAACTCAGGTTGACAGTGGCTCACATTCTTTAGTATTGTGACATAATCAACTGATAAACACCTTAAACTGCTCAAAATGACCTTGGATAGTCTTGAGAGGCAAAACACTTTATTTTAGTCCTTATTGGACCAAAGATAAGAACTAAATGTTGCTTTAATGCTCCTCAATCTGCACTTACATGAATGATTTTTCTGATTATTTTAATGTATAATTAAGCAACCGATCGCCTAAACTTGCAAAGTACTGGAAAACTGAGCCATGAAATGAAGAAGAAACTGGATTGCAAGAGCCAATAAAATCTTCTGATTTTAATTGAGTAAAATATACTGTAGGTGCATTTACAGCCCGTCTTAATTTGGTCTTTTATTTCCCCTCTAACATCATATTTAGTGCATCTAAGAATTTTTTGACAGGTTATCATTTCAGATAACTTTCTCACACACTTTAATGGAAACTAATTCAATGACATGAATGTGATAGTGTTGACACATATGCACACTCAGACCACCACTTGTCATTTCGTTTCACTTTATAATTAGCATCAAACATAAAAGTTTTCAGCAAAGACGATACGTCCTTTTCGAAACATTGCCCAGGTTACTACAATAAAGTATGTTTCTTTTGATGGTTGTCTGCACCACCATTGTATGTGTTGAGGCAAAAAAAACTTTGCTCCGTGGTGAGGAACAAGAAATTACAGGCTGATTAACAACACTGAGCTTGCTCTCAGATTTAAGGAATTTATTACAGAGTATCAAGTCAAATTAAAATGAACAACCAACAGCAATCAGCAAACAGAGACAAAGTCTCGTTATTCGGCCGAACACAGGTCAAACTGAACACAGGTCAACCGAAATGACTGTCCTTCAATGCAAACCGATCCATGCAGATGGTAATGTATCCATTTGACGTCTGTCCTGATTTCACCCCTGCACACAGTTCAACTCCGTCCACTGTCTAGACGCAGGGCTGTCAGTTTGTTTAAGATCAGTCATTTGAGTTCAGTGCTATTTACTTGTACAGTTCATTCAAACATACTTTGATGGCACAAAACTATCTTCAGTTAAATGCTAGTAAGACTGAAGTGGTTTTATTTGGTCCCTCCGACTCCAGTGGGGGTATAGCTAATCTCTTAGGGCCCCTGGCCCCTTACCTTCATTCTCATGCCAGCAATCTCGGTGTTATTTTTGATTCGGCTCTAAAATTAATTCTGGTGTCAGCTATGCGACACCTCTCCCTCGTATCCACAATGTCCCAAAACTACAGTGTCTTCTTCTTCTTTATTCATGTCATATCTTTCTTAGTCAAGGCTGTAGTTAATCTCAATGGTTAAGTTTGATATAAGAAATCAAGCAACATGACCTTTAAGGAGACGATGATCAACAAAATATCACGTCATGAATTAAACGTTAATTCAGAAAACAGCAAAAACACACACACACACACACTTTGTGGTTTGGGATAAAAATATATTAATAGCTTGACAATACACTTTTTGCATATATATCAGTTGCGAGGACAGAGGTATTTGCATTCAGAGGAGATTATTAAGGCTAGAATATAACATATGTGTGTATATACATGTTACTGTATGTGTAACATGTTCTCATGCAGTAGCAGGAAGATGAAGACAAGCGTTGATGCTTCACAGGTTTCCAGATGTCATATTAGCGATGACTAGAAAGCAGAAAGAAGACAAATCACAAACTGCTTGTGTGTTTTTTTGTAGTGTGAGAGGTTTTTTTTTTAATGTATGTTGCGTCACTATGAGTAACTTACCTGTCTTCACCCATTCAGCTTCGGGATCAGCACAGACATCTCCATTATTACTGCGGAAACTGAAAAAAGAAAAACAAAACAGGAAGATGACGGTGATTCTATGGTGTGTGTGTGTGTGTGTGTATGTGTGTGTGTGTGTGTGTGTGGCTGCAGAGACTGTTTAAACTTACACTACAGCCTCCATGCATTCTCCTTTGGCAGTCGATTTTTCGTATCCATAAACAATTATGTCGCTGCTGATATCAGCTGAGGTGAGATGAATGCAGCATGGAGTGTAGATTTTGGAAGGATGCTTCTCAGAGAGAGAGACAGCTGTTGAGTGTTGGACAGAGCAACTTATTTTAATTTGCAGGTGGCACACTGCTTACACTTCTTTAAAGAGAGCATCTCTACATTAGAGCGATCAAAAAATAGAAACTGTAAACGTTAAAGGACGGGCTCACAATTTTTCAAGTCTTTCTTAAAACAATGATCAGGTGCCCACATGAAAACAGGTTTTGCTGAATTTATTCCTCCTGTTCATACTGACCATCGAAAGATTCCCTCAAAATGAGCTTAAAGATGTAAGTGACAATTATGTAAGTGTAAAATACCTGAATCTTTTCTAAACAGTGGAGTTGAACAGCTTTTGGTATCTATTGAATGATTTTTGTAGCTTTTATATGCTTGTCAATAAGTAGACAAGGTCTGGTGTTTGATTATTACAAACAAGTTTACAATAAATAGATGGTAAAAGCTCCTTAAACATTAGTGATATATTAGGAAAATAAACCTGTCAACATACAAATAGCCTTTATTGTGCTCTGATTAACATTATTGGTTATCAGTATCAGCTACAACACACAGATAATTGTTTGTTATCATTTTCAGTTCACTAACTCCACATTGCTGCATCTCTATTTATTAGAAATGAACATACACACATACTCTTTAAAGTCTAATTAACTTGTACTGCCCAGTTATCACATACAGTGTCTTTACAGGCTCACATCCTGAACTAGCCTGAGTTCTCTGACAAGACAAGGCCTAAAACCTTAAAACATAAGAAAATGCGAGAAAGCTCAACAGAGGCAGTTGAAGTGTTATGATGTTTAGTACTTACGGCTCGGTGTGGTGAGGGCGCCAGATGTCAAATTGGCGATGACTAGAAAGCAGAAAGAAGACAAATCACAAACTGCTTGTGTGTGTTTTTGTTGTGTGAGAGGTTTTTTTTTTAATGTGTGTTGTGTCTGTCAGTATGAGTAACTTACGTGTCTTCACCCATTCAGCTTCGGGATCAGCACAGTACTCTCCATTATTACTTTTGAGACTGAAAAAAGAAAAACAAAACAGGAAGATGACAGTGATTCTTTTGTGTGTGTGTGTGTGTGTGTGTGTGTGTGTGTGTGTGTGTGTGTGTGTGTGTGTGTGGCTGCAGAGACTGTTTAAACCTACACTACAGCCTCCATGCATTCTCCTTTGGCAGTCGATTTTTCGTATCCATAAACAATTATGTCGCTGCTGATATCAGCTGAGGTGAGATGAATGCAGCATGGAGTGTAGATTTTGGAGGGATGCTTCTCTGAGAGAGAGAGAAAGAGAGAGAGAGAGACAGCTGTTGAGTGTTGGACAGAGCAACTTATTTTAATTTGCAGGTGGCACACTGCTTACACTTCTTTAAAGAGAGCGTCTTTACATATGAGCGATCTAAAAATAGAAACTGTAAACGTTAAAGGACGGGTTCACAATTTTTCAAGTCTTTCTTAAAACAATAATCAGGTTCCAACATGAAAACAGGTTTTGCTGAAATTATTCCTCCTGTTCATACTGATCATTGAGATTTTCCCCCCAAATGATCTTAAAGATGTAAGTGATGGGGGACAAAATCCACAGTCCTTGTTTTGAGCAAAAATGTATTTAAAAAGGTAATCTGAAGATAATATGAGGATTTAGCAGTCCGAATTAGTCAAATAAAGTAGATATCTTCTACAGTTACAGTCTTTTTTAGTAAAAAGAATCTCTCTTTGTGTCTCAGTGAACAGCTGCAGTGGAAAGATCGTAACAAAAAGAATGAATTTGGCACTAAAAAGAAGAAATTTAGAAGATATTGACTTGATTTAACTAATTCATACAGCTGACAGCCTCATGTTAGCTTCAGAAAAACAGAAGGAGGACTGTGGATTTTGTCCCCCAGCAAGAAAAACATGTGTCAAGTCTGTGTTTTAAGACAGACAAAAAAACTGAAAAGGTGCATAATTAACACTTATACTCTAAACTCTACAAATTAGAAGCATTTTCTTGCAAAGTAATAAATAGATGCAGGTTTTTACTTTACTTACAGAAGTATAGTCTGAGTTTTTATTCTTATTGGTTTACTTAACAGAATATGCAAATTGGTAATATTAATGTTAAAAAAAAAAGACAAAATATTATCTACAGCATGTTTTACACTTTTTATGTAAGTAGCAAATTTTTACTGTATATCCAAAAAGTTGAGGGCGACTGAACTTAATATAAAACAAGTCCAGTTGCCGTTGACTTTTTGAATCTACACTCACTGGTAACTTCATTAGATGCACAGGTGTATCTATCCAATACATCAGCTCTGCCATGAATTCTACATTTAGTAATACAGTGAAAAATTTTCTATTTTTTAATTTCTCATGAAAATGACCATTTAATTGGCATCTGTATATTTATTACATGAATATAAAGTAATGAAACGGGCAGCTTCGCTATTTACTGAATGTTATTGACTGTTTCAAAAGCAGTGGAAGAAAGAAAGCTGGTGAATGAGAGGAAGAAAATGTTAATAATGCAGCAGCTGCTAAATACACATCATAGGTATATTATGGGAGTAACGTAAAAAGAAAATAGAATTACTGTACTTTAATTTTACTTTCTCCATATGTTTTTATGTATGAAGAGACCCAAAATGAACACTGTAAGCCGACTATTGATTACTGTAATCAAATTATTTAAACAGCATTTGTATAGGACTGATTCTGTCCTGAGCTTTTTGATCCATATAAGCGGTTGATCACTGTAACCATGATCACTATATGCGGTTTCCACTGTATTTTTCCCTCCTCATGTATGTTAACAGAGTAGACAAAACATTAGGAGTAGCATTCAATATAATGCACTCCAGTGCACCACCACAACCCACTACGACCTCAATAGTAAACATAAAGTAGAATTATCACCTGTTTGACAATGTCAACAAAAACTGAAAATGTAAAAGCTTCATAAATGTAGAATTTATGGCAGAACTGTTGTATTAGATTTCATTAGATTGCACAATTGTTCCTAATAAAGTGGCCGGTTGGTGAACGATGACCTGGATGACTGAGAATCTAATCTAAAGCTAATAGTGAATTGTTATGAACAAGCTGAACACAAACACTACTTGTTGAGCCTAATTAGCGACATATCTTAAATAAGTTGAATTCTTGTAGACTTTGAGGCTGAGACAGGAAATAAAATACCTGAATCTTTTCTAAACAGTGGAGTTGAACAGCTTTTTGTAACTATTGAATGATTTTTGTAGCTTATATATGCTTGTCAATAAGTAGACAAGGTCTGATGTTTGATTATTACAAACAAGTTTACAATTAATAGATGGTAAATGCTCCTTAAACATTAGTGATATATTAGAAAAATAAACCTGTCAACATAACAATAGCCTTTATTGTGCTCTGAACATTATTGGTTATCAGTATAGCTCAACAGAGGCAGTTGAAGCGTTATGTTTAGTACTTACGGCTGGATGTGGTGAGGGCGCACAGACACACTGGGAGCAGGAGGAGAGTGATGGTTAGGATCCTCATGGTAGCTGATCGATTGACTGCACAAACTGACAGATGATATTGGTAACAGCAGAATGATCGTCTTCAGGTGGGTTTGGTTGCTTTTAAACTCCAACCCTGTGAGGGTAGTACTGATGACGTTCTCTCTTACGTGTTATTTTTGTACATGTAAATACTGTGTGTGTGTGTGTGCGTGCATGCGAGGGGTCGTGATACTATCACACCTCCGCCCCTTGTCAGAGAATCTTTATAGCCCTCTCTATCACTTCAAACCACTAACAGGTCAGCAACATCTTTCTGAGAAACAACCTAACACATTTCTAAACAACACATGAACACATACAAAAACCACACAGAGGCTGCGATAACAGTAATTAAAGCTGCACGTGTACAGTGGTGTGAAAAAGTGTTTGCCCCCTTCCTGATTTCTTTTGCATGTTTGTCACACCTAAATGTTTCAGATCAAACAAATTTAAATTTAAAAAACAAACAAAATGCAGTTTTTAAAATGAAGGTTTTTATTATTAAGGGAAAACAAAATCCAAACCTACATGACCCTGTGTAAAAAAGTGATTGCCCCCTAAACCTAATAACTGGTTGGGCCTCTCTTAGCAGCAACAACAACTGCAATCAAGCGTTTGTGATAACTTGCAATGAGTCTTTTACAGCGCTGTGGAGGAATTTTGGCCCACTCATCTTTGCAGAATTGTTGTAATTCAGCCACATTGGAGGGTTTGAGCATGAACTGCCTTTTTTTAAAAAAAAGGTCATGCCACAGCATCTCAATAGGATTCAGGTCAGGACTTTGACTAGGCCACTCCAAAGTCTTCATTTTGTTTTTTTTCAGCCATTCAGAGGTGGACTTGTTGGTGTGTTTTGCATCATTGTCCTGCTGCAGAACCCAAGTTTGCGTCAGCTTGAGGTCACGAACAGATGGAAAGACATTCTCCTTCAGGATTTTTTTGTAGACAGCAGAATTCATGGTTCTATTTATCACAGCAAGTCTTCCAGGTCCTGAAGCAGCAAAACAGCCCCAGACCATCATACTACCACCACCATATTTTACTGTTGGTATGAGGTTCTTTTTCCTGAAATGCGGTGTTACTTTTACGCCAGATGTAATGGGACACACACCTTCCAAAAAGTTCAACTTTTGTCTCGTCAGTCCACAGAGTATTTTCCCAAAAGTCTTGGGGATCATCAAGATGTTTTCTGGCAAAAATGAGACGAGCCTTAATGTTCTTTTTGCTCAGCAGTGGTTTTCGTCTTGGAACGCTGCCATGCAGGCCATTTTTGCCCAGTCTCTTTCTTATGGTGGAGTCATGAACACTGAGCTCAACTGAGGCAAGTGAGGCCTGCAGTTCTTTGGATGTTGTTGTGGGGTCTTTTGTGACCTCTTGGATGAGTCGTCGCCGTGCTCTTGGGGTAATTTTGCCGGCCACTCCTAGGAAGGTTCACCACTGTTCCATGTTGTGAGAGCCATTTGTGGATAATGGCTCTCACTGTGGTTCACTGGAGTCCCAAAGCTTTAGAAATGGCTTTATAACCTTTTCCAGACTGATAGATCTCAAATACTTTCTTTCTCATTTGTTCCTGAATGTCTAGCATTTGAGGATCTTTTGGTCTACTTCACTTTGTCAGGCAGGTCCTATTTAAGTGATTTCTTGGTTGAGAACAGGTGTGGCAGTGTGACAAACATGCAAAAAAAATAAATCAGGATGGGGGCAAACACTTTTTCACACCACTGTATATGGTGGCAGGTTTGTGTCATGATGTCAACTCGGGTTGACAATAACTCACATTCTTTAGTGTTGTGACATAATCAACTGATAAACACCTTAAAATGCACAAGATGACCTTGGATAGTCTTCAGAGGCAAAACACTTTAATTTGGTCCTTATTGGACCAAAGATAAGAACTAAATTGTTATGGCTGAGGTTGTTTTTTGGACCCAAAAGCAGACACGGAAAACAGCCGGATTGGTGAGAAAAGATGGTTTAATGAGCAACCTATGGTTATGGAGGGTAGAAGGGAGGGGGAGGGGGGCTGACGCTGGCAAGGGGCAGGCAGGCTGGAGAGGGGTTGTGTGGCAGAGAGAGGCAGGTGGCTGGGTGCGCTTGGCGTGGTGTGGCTGGAGAATGGGCTTGCAGCTGAAGAACAACAGATGACCAGGTGGATGGGTTGACACTGGAGACCTGGGCACAGGAGAAGTCATTTTAGTGGAAGCACAGAAAATAGAGCACATGAAAACAACTCTAGTATTGATAATACCGAGTGGCCAAAAGAATAGGTACCACTGAGGTGACTGAACAACCTGGTGATGAATGGAAGGAGAGCTGGAGTATTTGAGCTGTGGCTTGAAGAGCTGATTGTAGACAGGAGTGGAATTGAACCCAGGTGCCAGGTCACACACACACACACACACACACACACACACACACACACAGGTGCCATTTACAATTACAGCCCATCTGAATTTGGTCTTTAATTTCCCCTCTAACATTATATTTAGTGCATGCATTTAAGAATTTTTTGGCAGGTTATCATGTCAGATAAGTTTCTCACACACTAACTAATTCAGTGACATGAATGTGATAGTGTTGACACACACACACACTCAGACGACCACTTGTCATTTCGTTTCACTTTATAATTAGCATCAAACATAAACGTTTTCAGCAAAGACAATCCTTCCTTTTCGAAACATTGCCCTACATTACCACAATAAAGTATATTTCTTTTGATGGTTGTCTGCACCACCATTGTATGAAGACGGCAGAAGAAGTTTCTGTTTGTCACATCGCAAACGTTTCTGTAGCATCTCAATGACTAGATATGAAACAGGGTAAGAGGGAAGATATGTTCTGCTTGGTTGTGCATTGATGAACTTTGTTGAACTTGAAACTGGCATAGGCAGTAACTGGTGGTGCACTCATTTATGAAGTAAAATTTGAAATTTGGTCGAGTAATACAGCCTGACACTACAGCTGCTACCAGACTGACCAAACCTCTGCACATTATTGCTGTTACATAGGCTCCCTGCCAAAGCATGGTCTGGAGTCTACCCTCCAGGCGCCCCTAGCACCTCCTCCACTACTCCAGCTGGCCCCTCCTCAGGTGCCCCCAGCACCTTCTGCACTCCAGGTGCCCTCAGTGCCACCTTCACTCCAGGTGCCACCAGCAACTCCCCCCAGGCAAGTGCTTCCTCTCCTCAAGGTGCCCCCAGCACCTCCTCCACTACAAGTGCCCCAAATGTCTCCTCTCCTCCAGGCACCTCCAGCAAGTGCCTTCTCCACTCCAGGTGCCCCCAGCACCTCCTGCCCAGCAAGTACCTCCAACAAATCTTCTACTCCAGGCACTCCAGTGGCCCCCTGTGCCGCCTCCACTCCTGGTGCCCCCAGTGCCTCCTCTACCCCTGGCACCCCCAGCCCCCCCTCACCAAGGGCCACCTCTACTCCAGGCACCCCTAGTGCCTCCTCCAATCCAGGCAGCCCCAGCACCTCCTCCCCAACAAGTGCTTCCAGTATCTCAGGTACCAATAAGACTTTTCCCCCTCAGGTGCCTCCTGCTCCTCCAGGCTGGCCAGCCCCTGTTATGCAGCCCCAGTATCCTTATGACCTTAACCAAGCTCATCATTATTACATTAATTTCCTTCCCCCATTATGGCCCCCAGCTCCAGTACATAATCAACAACTGTATGCAGCCCCCCCACCTGGGTACAGGTCACGTGTTGAGGGACCCACTTTCCCTAGTTTGTAAAATGAAGAGCCCCATGAATATACAATGCTTAAGATGACCCTTACAAACCTCCTGCCTAAGTATCATATCCTGTTAGACCACCTAAAGCTACCCTCTGCACCATGTATTGCATTGGCCTATGCTCATGATCCACAGCCTTATACTAAGTCCTTAGCTGCTCTAGACCAACAGTATGGGCAGCCCCACCATTTAGCATTGAAAGACATAACCACTATAATAGACCTCTCAAAGGTTCAACCTGGTGATTCTAAAGCTTTTCAAAACTTTGCAGTTAGAGTCCAATCCCTAGTAGGAATGCTGCAGGCTATGGGGCAGAGTGAGGGAGCAGCTGAGCTTGCCTGTTCCCCTCGTGTGCAACATCTCCTTAGTAAGCTGCCGGCTGATTCAGTAGCTAACTTCATACATTATACCCGTTCAGCCAGTAACCCACTACACATTGGTGGATTTTGCTACATGGCACCAGGGTGAAGCAGAGTGTCAGTCTGTGGCTGCTCAAGTCAGACATCTGACCCCTGAAACCTCCATACAAACCAGGAGGTCAGCACTGAGGCCTGCCCCCATACTGCACAGTACCAACACCAACCCCCCCTCCTCCATCCCCTTCAGGACAACTAGGGACTAAACTCAGAGCATGCCAATACTACAATTCACCTGACCATTCAATAATCAAATGCAAAGAGCTGAAGGATCTGAGGACGGAGAATGTAATAGGCTGGATTAAGCGGGAAAAGAGATGTTGGAGGTGTGCAGGACCACATATGGTTATGAACTGCAATCTGGAAAAGCTGTGTCACCTTTGCAAGAGGAAACACCTTGGAATTCTCCACCATGTGAACCAAAGAGAGACAGACTCCGAGGTTCTGTATCTGAATCCTAAGTCCAGCTCTTCCAACGTCCTTCTAAAGGTGGTCAAGGTGACCCTATGGAATAGACACCACACTTTGGATACCTATGCCATTTTGGATGATGGCTCTCAGCGTACAATGCTCCTGCCAGCAGTTTGTGAACAGCTAGGACTTGAAGGGTCCATGGAACGTCTCGTAGTGCACACTCCCTAAATCCACAAAAAACATGCATTCACCTCTGGAAAGCTATCACTTGTAGACCAGAGTTATCCGGTGGATAAGCTCCAAAAATGCTATTGCCACCTCAAGGGCTTTCTCCTTCATTCATCAAGGTGCAGCCTCTTCTTTTGATAGGATCCGATAACTCTCACCTTATAACTCAGAGAAAGAGAGTCTGCTTTGGTCCACCAGGGGCATCAGCGGCCCACAACACCCAGCTAGGTTGGACACTTCAAGGGCCAACCTTTCTCCAAGAGTGTCCAAATGCCAGCCAAGCTCTCTTCACCTCAACTGGCACCTCCTATACCGAACTCAGTTATCATGTGAAAAAGTTATGGCAGATAGATATTCTCCCCTTTAAATCTGAGAAACTAATCACAAGACCCAGACAGGACAAGGCGGCCATGAAAGCGCTGGAAGCCAAAACCGTCAGAGTAAAAATGGTTGGGACCAAACACTATGCGACACCTCTCCCTCGTATCCACAATGTCCCAAACCTACAAGCTCCCATGGAGTCAGTTATACTCCTCCTGCGCCAGACCGAACACCATCTAGTCAAAGTCTCTGCTGAACAGCACCCCAGAGTCTCTGCTGCCCAGTGCCACAGAGTCACCTGGTCCCAAGCAGTCAGCTGTCCTTACCGACATCCAGCCTCTTGGCCACCCTTCTCAGTGGACAATTATTCGTCTCATCAAAACCTACAAATCATGCACTGACACCCCGGACCTAAATACAACAGGAAGTCCACAAATAGCCATTCAAAATAAGGCTTTGCCCCAATTTTGGCCCCCGAACAAATGCTATCTCCTCTGAGGACGTTAATGGTATCGGCTTCAAACTTTAATAGGTGACTTATGACACTGTGCTGAAAAAAAGGTGTTAAAAACTTTGTGATAACTCAAATGGTTTGGATTTTATAAGCCCTCAAAGTTGCAGTGCCACATCACACCTTACAATATAAAACAATGGGGAGGCAATCTATGAGCATGAACTTTGTGTCAAACAGAGGCTTCTGACGTCTAAACTTTAAATCTGACCACTTTCAAACCTGTATCAATGGATTCGCAACAAAATTTCCTACAAAAACATGATTTTTAATGTAAGATTTGGCCAAAGTCATGGGATTTATGAAGATATTTCATGAAAAGTATACTCTAAAATTTTCCTCTCCAACTGCTCCTGGTGATGTCACTCCCTCAGTGCTGTGAAACATTCCACAATACACACTCATTATAAAATCACAGGAGGAGCAAGAAAAGACTTTAAAACTCACACTCTAATATCTCAAAAACAGTAAAAGAGATAGAAGAATAGATAGAAAAATCGTGTCAATTTAAGATTTATAGGTCAAAGTCTTGTGACTCATTTAAAGTTCAAATGAAGTCTGTATCTAAAACTATGTGGAAGCAGTAAATGTTCAAAAAGGTGTGGGTTCGCTCACACTCTCCATTCAAATATATATTGATATATTTTTCTGTGTCCAGCTGCAGTTACTTATTGTCTCTACACACCTGACAGTACACACATTTCAATCAAACTTTGACCAGATCATGTGGGTTAAAAGTCTTTACTTTTCTAAAAATAGACCTGATGAAAATTAGGAAATTAATTTGTTTTACGCACAAACTCATCAAGAGTTTTCAATTTACTAATTGAAATTCAAGTGAAAGGGCCCAAAACTTGCATGATTTTGATGACACAGATGTGAGCAAGACAGACATGTCTCACCCTGCAGAAAATTCTCATCCTGTCAATCAAACTTTCAAAATAAAAGCACGCCACACTTGTGTGACCAACGCTACTTGCAGCTTTAATTAACACTGAAGCCTTTGATCTCAGGTTGTTGACTCCACACCAAGGTGCTTGGTTTAGTGCTCATCAGGTCAAAGGTCACACTGTTCTCCAGCTGATATGATAAGTCAGATTTATTCTGTGTTTATTTATGATTTCAATTTAATCTACCTATGTGTGCTCATTGTGTATTTGCACAATTAAAAACTAGTGCAAATACAAAGTTTTAGAGGGGACATAATATGCTTTTTGTGAATTTGTTATTTATATACTTTAATAATGTTGAATGTTTAACATGATCAAAAATCCAAAACTTGAGGTGAACTTATGTAAAAAATGCTGCCTTCTAGTCAAAAGTCAGGGCTTCAACCTGATCTGAACACTGTTTGCAAACTTGCCTTTACTTCCTCCTCATGTTGACATCAGATTGTTTTCACATGCCCACAAACAGCCGTCCGTTCTGTAGTCTTTGTTGCTAATGCTGTTCCATGCATTGTCCACATTGTCCACTTGATTATTTCAGACTTGCACAGACTCTTTATATTTTGAGTAAAGATTGAGAAAAAGAAGCAAAATCCAATTACTACTGTTTGTTTACGTGGTGTCCAGGGTCAGAGGAAGCTTCCAGAAGCTAACCAATCAGAACACAGTGGGCTCATTGGGAGGGAACAGGAGATAAAACGGCCTTAGTTTTTAACTGTAAATCATGCAAAGATATTCCAGTAGAGCCCCAAAATATAAATATAGAGCTGGAAATGTGCAGAGTATGACATCTTTAAACACTTGGAACTTATTTTTCTTTTACTGAAGATAAAAATCTTCATCATCTTGCTGCGACTCACTGTTACAGAGCTCCACTCCACCAGGATGCCAAAAAATAAAGAACAAAAAGAGCAACACAGCTGCCTGTCTAGAGTGCAACAACACATGTTGTGTGCATCCCTGTGTTTCCTTTTATTCTAATAATGCAATAAATGTTTACAACAAGAAATAAATGTAATAATTTAAAAAGCACAACATTGTGAGTTTGGACGAAGGAGACAAAACCAATACTTAAAAGATTATAAATACATCTCAGGAGGAAAGAGGTGATGAAAAGCCTCTTTCAGTCTTGTTACATCCACTTGAGTATGTTTAATGAAAACACACATTATGTTTTGCATCTTTTTTGGAAATTTAAAGGAGATCAAATCAATATTGTGCTAAAAGTGCTTAAAACCCACTTCCACAAAGCGAGATAACATCCATCACAATTACTGACCTCTGCTGCTTGTCTAAAGTTCAATCACTGTGTTTACTTTCATTCTCTATTACAATAACTTAATAAATGAGCCTTTTGAGCACTTTTTCGGTTCCATAATTTGTCTCCTTCTAAGAATTCCCCCCAAAATATCTAAATTTAGAAATTTCACTTTCACATCCGTGTCTTCTTCTTCTTTATTCATGTCATATCTTTCTTAGTCAAGGCTGTAGTTAATCTCAATGGTTTGATAGAGATTGATTGATATAAGAAATCAAGCAACATGACCTTTAAGGAGACGATGATCAACAAAATATCACGTCATGAATTAAACGTTAATTCAGAAAACAGCAAAAACACACACACACACTTTGTGGTTTGGGATAAAAATATATTAATAGCTTGACAATATACTTTTTGCATATATATCAGTTGCGAGGACAGAGGTATTTGCATTCAGAGGAGATTATTAAGGCTAGAATATAACATGTGTGTATATACATGTTACTGTGTGTGTAACATGTTCTCATGCAGTAGCAGGAAGATGAAGACAAGCGGTGATGCTTCACTGGTTTCCAGATGTCATACCGGCGATGACTAGAAAGCAGAAAGAAGACAAATCACAAACTGCTTGTGTGTTTTTTTGTTGTGTGAGAGTTTTTTTTTAATGTGTGTTGTGTCACTATGAGTAACTTACGTGTCTTCACCCATTCAGCTTTGGGATTAGCACAGACCTTTCTATTACTAGTGCGGAGACTGAAAAAAGAAAAACAAAACAGGAAGATGACAGTGATTCTATGGTGTGTGTGTGTGTGTGTGTGTGTGTGGCAGAGACTGTTTAAACTTACATTATAGCCTCCACACATAATCCTTCGGCAGTCTGTTTTTCGTAACTGTCCCCAATTATGTCGCTGCTGATATTAGCTGAGGTGACACGAGTGCAACATGGAGCGTAGAGTTTGGCGGCATGACGCCCTGTGAGAGAAATAGAGAGAGAGAGAGAGAGAGAGAGACAGCTGTTGAGTGTTGGACAGAGAAACTTATTTTAATTTGCAGGTGGCACACTGCTTACATGTCTTTAAAGAGAGCATCTTCACATTAGAGTGATCTAAAATAGAAACTGTAAACATTAAAGGACGGGTTCACAATTTTTCAAGTCTTTCCTAAAACAATGATCAGGTGCCCACATGAAAACAGGTTTTGCTGAAATTATTCCTCCTGTTCATATTGGCCATTGAGAGATTCCCTCCAAATGACCTTAAAGGTGTAAGTGATGGGGGACAATATCCACAGGCTTCAGCAGTCTGAGTTAGTCAAATAAAGTGGATATCCCCTACAGTTACAGTCTTTTTTAGTAAAATAAAATCCCTCTTTGTGTCTCAGTGAACAGCTGCAGTGGAAAGATCATAACAAAAAGAACAAATTTATCATTTCACTAGCAAGGACCACACTATCAACAACATGCATTTGGATGATTTATTAAGGAAAACAACTTCCGGTTGTGGAATGCATTGTGGGGAAGCTTATGGGGAATCCGCCACAGTACCCGGGCAACAGCGGACCCCCTCAGGACCTTATGAAGGAGAAGAAGAATCATGAAGAAACAGGAAGAGAGAAATAGGGCGGGGGGGGAGGGGCACAGAATACGAGAGCGGAAGAAGAGGAGAAGGTTAGGTGGTATTTATAGGAATGCTGGAAGTGGCGTAGTAGAGGTGTGGTCCTGCTCCTGAAACTGTGCTGAATAGCTTCAATAAAGATTTAAAAGATATTGACATGATTTAACTAATTTGGACAGCTGACAACGTCATGTTAGCTTCAAGAAAACAGAAGGAGGACCCAGCATTTACATTGTAAATGCATTATGAAGGGATCTTCTGATGGTCAGTATGAACAGGAGGAATGATTACAGCAAGAAAAACATGTGTCAAGTCTGTATTTGTCTGTATTAAGTCTGACAGACTTAAAAACTTGTGAATGCATCCTTTAAAGCAGGTGACAAATTAATTGTGAGAAGGACACATAAATCAATTAGTAATTCATAATTTAAAGATAGAAGATTAGTGATATACGGATATTGAATTATTTAGTGGCAATTGTAATGATTGATTTCTTAAATTAGTTATATTAGAACTTAAAACTGAAAAGGTGAATAATTATTCCACTTTTATACTCTAAACTCTACAAATTAGAAGCATTTTCTTGCAAAATAATAAATAGATGCAGGTTTTTACTTTACTTCCAGAAGTATAGTCTGAGTTTTTATTCTTTTTTTCTTATTGGTTTACTTAACAGAATATACAAATGGATAATATTAATGTTAATAGAAAAAAATGAGAAAATATTATCCACAGCATGTTTTATACTTGTTATGCTAATAGCAAATTTTATTATATATCCAAAAAGTCAAAGGCGACTGAACTTGTTTTAGATTCTTGAAAATATCTTCAAGAATTTAAAACAAGTCCAGTTGCTCTTGACTTTTTGAATCTAAACTCACTGATAGCTTAGAAACACCTATGCATCTAATGCAATCCAATACAACAACTCTGCCATAAGTTAGTAATATTTTCCCTCCTCATGTATGTTAACAGAGTGGACAAAATATTAGGAACACCATTTAATATAATGCACTCCAGTGCACCACTACAACCCACTACGACCTCAATAGTAAACATAAAGTAGAATTATCACCTTTCTGACAATGTCAACAAAAACTGAAAATGTAAAAGCTCCTTAAACATTAGTGATATATTAGAAAAATAAACCTGTCAACATACAAATAGCCTTTATTGTGCTCTGATTAACATTATTGGTTATCGATATCAGCTACAACACACAGATAATTGTTTGTTATCATTTTCAGTTCACTAACTCCACATTGCTGCATCTCTAATTATTAGAAATGAACATACACACATACTCATTAAAGTCTAATTAACTTGTACTGTCCAGTTATCACATACAGTGTCTTTACAGACTCACATCCTGAACTAGCCCGAGTTCTCTGACAAGACAAGGCCTAAAACCTTAAAACATAAGAAAATGAGAGAAAGCTCAACAGAGGCAGTTGAAGTGTTATGATGTTTAGTACTTACGGCTGGATGTGGCGAGGGTGCACAGACACACTGAGAGCAGGAGGAGAGTGATGGTTAGGATCCTCATGGTAGCTGATCGATTGACTGCACAAACTGACAGATGATATTTATTGGTAACAGCAGAATGATCATCTTCAGGTGGGTTTGGTTGCTTTTAAACTCCAAACCTCGGAGGGCAGTACTGATGACGTACTTTCTTACGTGTTATTTTTGTACATGTAAATACTGTGTGTGTGTTTGTGTGTGTGTGTGTGTGTGTGTGTGTGTGTGTGTTTGTTTGTGTGTGATGGGTCATGATGCTATCACACCTCCTCCCCTCATCAGAGAATCTTTATAGCCCTCTTTGCCACTTCAAACCACTAACATGTCAGCAACATCTTTCTGAGAAACAACCTGACACACTTCTAAAGAAGCACACACACAAAACCACACAGAGGCTGCGATTATAACAGTAATTAAAGCTTCAAGTATATATATGGTAGCAAGTTTGTGTCATGATTCCTCTCAAATCAACTTGGGTTGACAGTGACTCACATTCTTTAGTATTGTGACATAATCAACTGATAAACACCTTAAAATGCACAAAATTACCTTGGATAGTCTTGAGAGGCAAAACGCTTTAATTTTATCCTTATTGGACCAAAGATAAGAACTAAATATTGCTTAAATGCTCCTCAATCTGCTCTTACATGACTTATTTTCTGATTATTTTAATGTTTAACTGAGCAGTCTTTTATTTCCCCTCTAACATTTTATTTAGCGCATGCATTTAAGAATTTTTTGACAGGTTATCATGTCAGTTAAGTTTCTCTCACACACTTTGAAGGGAACTAATTCAGTGACATGAATGTGACAGTGTTGACATTGGCTTGTCATTTCGTTTCTCTTTCTAATTAGTGTCACACATAAAGTTTTCAGCTAAGACGCTGCTTCCTTTTCGAAACATTGCCCATGTTATTGCAATCAATGTATGTAACAGCCACAATGTGCAGAGGTTTGGTCAGTCTGGTAGCAGCTGTAGCGTCAGGCTGTATTACTTGACCAAATCTCCAATTTTACTTCACAAACGAGTGCACCACCAGTTACTTCCTATGCAAGTTTCAAGTTCAACAAAGTTCATCAATGCACAAAAAAGCAGAACATATCTCCCCTCTTTCCC
This sequence comes from Thunnus albacares, assembly GCF_914725855.1. Taxonomy (NCBI): domain Eukaryota; kingdom Metazoa; phylum Chordata; class Actinopteri; order Scombriformes; family Scombridae; genus Thunnus; species Thunnus albacares. Next base: position 4,717,125 of record NC_058126.1, read on the forward strand.
CGTTTCATATCTAGTCATTGAGATGCTACAGAAACGTTTGAGATGTGACAAACAGAAACTTCTGCTGACATCTTTATGTAATGCAGACAGCCACCAACAAGACATACTTTATTGCTAGATGTTGAAACCTTTTACAGACTGGGCCATGACTGAATACTGCAGAGAAAACAACAACTACTAAACTACTACTACAACTAATAAAATTGTTTATTTTAAACCAAAACACATATATATTTTGCTAAAAGCTTTATTAGAAACTGACAGAAGATAACAGGACATGAGTGAACACGCAGTTCAGTGTCTGTCACATTAAATCTTATTAGTGAGGCAAAATCTGAAAAACTGGTTAGACGTGGGAGAGAAAAGGAATAAGTAAGATAAGAAATAAACCTCTTGAGACACTTTCACCCAAATGAACAAAAAAAAAAAAGACTGAGACCAAAGAAAACTTGCAACATCAGCTATGACATCACTTCCTGTCTGGCCTCTGTTCCACCAGCATCTGCAACTCAATGCAATCTCTCATTCAGCATCTCTTTCATCTGCCTTTATTAAAAAAAAATGAAGTATGTTCCAAGATTTTACTTCTCACATTCTCAGACCGCTCCGCTCTACTACAGCAGCTGATATCAGAAACTGAAACTTTCTCAATTTTGAGAAAATGAAACAATGTTTACTTTGTGATCACAGATAAAACAACTCCCACGAGAAAACTACAACTGCATTTACATCATCGTAACTTGGTTTCTTCCATATCCATACATCTCCCCAATGCTTTCTACTAAAGTCTTTTTTCAACTTTGTAGTTGTAATCTGTGCTGCGTAGAGACGAGAGATGCTGTTACTGTAGTACAGATACGTCTGAACTACACGTCAAAGGGATTTTGAATGAGTTTTTCTTACTTCTGGAACAGAACCTGGAAGTTCTGGTGTCACTGGCTCTCTATGGCCTTGAGTTTACTGTGATGGATTTTCTAGCTCTCTGGAAATTGTTTTTCAGACTGAGAATACTAAGAAAGACTGACAGCTTCCTCAGACTAAGGAAAATAATCTCTATCAACATCAGCAAGTTGAACGGAAAGAAGAGGCAGACCCTGAGTGACTGACACAAACCTCTAACCCACTTATATCATCCTTGTAGACTGCAATGACAGTAAAGGCTGTACCAGACTAGCGGTTAAGCTACTGCCGAGCACTCCTTACAATGAAAAGAGGCAGGGACTTGCTGCTCTCTTGTTTGTACGTTGACTTACTATGCAGAAAGAGAAAAAGAAAATGCTTTGGTTGTGACTCATTAGGCTTATGTCAGCATTTATTAGACAGAAACTGTCAAACACCCTTCGGAGAACACCAACTCATATACAGAGTACAATTGTAGGACGGTGCTGGTGAATGACGAAGTGGTTTGATGTTGTAATGATGAGGCTTGGAGGCAAACAAGCAAACAGAGAACATTCTTAGTCATCTAGACATCCAAAAATTAGAAATTTGTAGTAAGCTGGATTTTCTGGTCTTGAAAAACAACCACAGTAAAAATGTTTTTTTGGTAACTTGCAGCACGTGGGTTGACATGTGAAACTTCTTTTTACTGTACTGGAGTTACAACCTGCTTTACATTGAACTTTTCAGCTGTAATTAACTTAGATGTCTTTTGGTTCTTGACATCAGATAATTAGTGTTTGCTAGTCATCAAAGAGGCCTTCTCAGTTCTACTGGCTGGTGGGAAGTCCCCACACCATGTCCACACTACTGTGTACAAATTTAAAAATATCATTTGTTTGTCACACTAAACCACACTGAAGTTTTCAGAATGTTCCTAATAACTGGTGCCTCACTGAAATTAGGCAACTTCCTTATCTAACCACTTAATGCAAAAGTATATCTGTTCAGACTGACGACATTTGAAGGCAGGCGGAAAAACTTACTGTCATAAAGAGAGAGGTGAGACGCAATCAGTTGCATTAATGTACGTAACGGTGCACGCTTTTGGACAGTTTCTTCTCAAATGTGTTGTTGCACTTGGTTGAACCGGAAAAATGTCAGAGGTAGTTGTGTGAAGAATAAAAAATAACACAGACGCAACCTCCTCAACTCTGACGTTGAACATGTGTGGTGTGAGGGGATTTCAGAGTCTGCTCAACAATCTGAGAAGAGCTTCATTTGAAGCTTCTATCACCTGCATTTAAATCATAATTTCACTGTATACTGAAGCAGGTGTTTGACATGATAATAATAATAATAATAATACTAACTTTACTTATGTAAACATTGTTTACAAAGTGCCTGACATTGTCTGCACATTTATAAACAAAACACACAACAAAAGCAAATATAATTAAAGCTGCGAGCAGCGTTGGTCGGGACCTCGCACTCTGGCCCGACGGGATCAGATCATTTAGCTTTTTAAAAATGAGGGATATTTCTCATAAGTGTGGTGTGCTTTTATTTTGAAAGTGTGATTGAAATGTGTACTGTCAGGTGTGTAGAGACAATAAGTAACTGCAGCTGGACACAGAAAAATACTCATATATTTGAATGAAGAGTGTGAGCGAACCCACACCTTTTTGAACATTTACTGCTTCCACATAGTTTTAGATACAAACTTCATTTGAACTTTAACTGAGTCACAAGACTTTGACCTAAAAATCTTGAATTGACATGTTTTTTCTATCTTTTACTGTTTTTGAGATATTAGAGTGTGAGTTTTAAAGTCTTTTCTTGCTCCTCCTGTGATTTTATAATGAGTGTGTATTGTGGAATGTTTCACAGCACTGAGGGAGTGACATCACCAGGAGCAGTTGGAGAGGAGGATTTTAGTACGCTTTTTGTGAAATATCCTCATAAATCCCATGACTTTGGCCAAATCTAACATTAAAAATCATATTTTAGCAGGAAATTTCGTTGCGATTCCATTGATACAGGTTTCAAAGTGGTCAGACTTATAGTTTAGATGACAGAAGCCTCTGTTTGACACAAAGTCCATGCCCATAGATTGCCTCCCCATTGGTTCACATTGTAAGGGTGATGTGGCACTGCAACTTTGAGGGCTTATAAAATTCAAACCGTTCGAGTTATTACAAAGTTTTAAATAACTTTTTTTCAGCACAGCTTTAAGTCATGTATTAAAGTTTGAAGCCGATACCATTAACACCCTCAGAGGAGATAGCGTTTGTTCGGGGTCCCAAATCGGAGCAAAGTCTTACTTTGAAAGTCTGATTGTGGACTTCCTGTTGGATTTAGGTCAGGGGTGTCAGTGTACGATTTGTAGGTCTTGATGAGATGAATAATTGAGTTTTGGTTCGATCTCTCTACGACATTCCTACGGGCCATGGCAGCCATTTTAGTTACATAGGTGGTGCTAGAGAGCACATTTTGGCACTCTAGGGGTTAATTTTATCAAATTTTTACCCAGACCTGATGTGTGTGCCAAATTTGGTGAGTTTTTGAGCATGTTTAGGGGGTCAAATTTAGGGTTTAAGTGGCGTAATAATAATGAAAGAAAGAAACAAACAAACACATGAAAAACAATACTGTTTTACAGTAGTCCTCTGCCTTTTGGGCTCGGTCCCTAACAATCGATGCAACAGGAATAACATAAAGGAAAAGAAAAGGAGATCAATAGGGGATTAAAACCATGAGTGCTGAGGCTCGCAGATCTTCTTGCAGGCTGACCGAGGAGGCCTCCAAAAGCAGAAAAACACATCAATGTCAGTTTTGATTGTGGCATTTATTGTACTGAAACATAAAATAAATTCTCACAGAGAATTAAAGATGGCAAATGTTGGCATTTGTACCAAACCACGCCTGTGTGAACATCGGTATTTCCACATACTTCAGTGGTGGAAAACTGCTGCTTAGTTTGGACGGAAGACCAGAATGGAAAATGAATGACAAGATAGTGTGATGATAACGTGAAAACAAAAGATAGCATCTTTCCTGTGTCTTGACATATTTAGTGGTTTAATGTTCCAACCGCTAACCACAGCTGCCACAGGAGATGTTTCATATTTGATACACAGACAGATAAACTCTGTAGCTCTTATACTCCTACGGGTTCTTATTGTTTTAGACGATTTGCAGACAGAAATGAAATAATATGCAGATAAACACCAGATGTAAGCTCATAGAATGAACACTTTATTTCTGACCAAAGTTTTCATGGTTGGACAAGTTCTCATACATTTTCAAATAAATAAATAGCTGCAAGCATTTTCTCATGATAATTTAAATAATTAAAATGTTGTGTAATAATAACAAAAACATTACACAGAGAGAATTGATGACACAACATCATAAAGTTGTACACAGTAACTTGTAAACATTGATAAATACATTTGGTAATAAATACATGAATACTTCTAACGGCACTGGTCTATTAAATTAAACTAATAAATAATTCTACTCAAAAGGCATTGAAAGAAACTGAATATTGATAGTTTAGCATATTTCTATTCTTCAAGTGCTATTTCAAACAATGTTGAGGCCATAATCGTATTTGACAAAATTTGGTCATTGTTTTCATCAGCAGGCTTCTGTGATGTGGAGGAGGAGGATGAGGAGGATTAAAGAGAAGAGGAGGATGAAGGAGGGGAGGCGGTGGATGTGATGATGGAGAGCAGGGAGACGGGAGACGTAGAGATCACAGATGCAGCAGTGGCTTCAGCTTTTGCTTTCCTGTGAGAAAGATTCAAATAAAAAGGTTATTTTAAGAGAGTGAACAAACCAAAGAGTTTTGGTGTTGCAGGACTGAATGAATGAATGTAGAAATGACAGAGTGAGCGTGTGAGTGAATGAATAATGATATGAAACTCACTCAAATGCTATGATCTTGCGGCGAACCCAGGGAGCGTTCAGCTGACTGCAGAACAGACCCTTCTCTGTCTGAAAGCTGCAGGAAGGATAAACGAATGCAACATTAGTACTTTTCAAACTATATGAGTATTAGACTTTGTGTGATATTAATAAGATTGTATAATTAGCTTCTTTTGAAATCATTCAAGAAGACATGTCAGTTTATGGCAAATGTATAATAATAAAATTGTAAAGTAAAGTTATTAAAGGGCTTTCTTTGTCTTTAGGAATCACTTTCCAGATTTATAATTCAGTTTTAGAGATTATAAATGATGAACTAAGCTTTTCTTACTTACATGATAGCTGTGACACATGGAGGGTTAGGTCTCTGGACCAAATATCCTAAAATCGGTTCGGTAATCTCTCGACTGGTGACTGACTTGCAGCAGGATGCAAACTTCTGAGCTGGAGACAGAAGGAAACAGGGAAGAGTTAAATACAGTAATGGTCATTTTAAATGGTTTATCTATAAGATGTCTTAAGTTTAAACTTACGAGCTGACTCAGAAACAGCCAGATTCATCAGCACGATGGCGACCAGCGCACTCTTCAGCAGGTTTCCACAGTTCACCATTTTCAAATAGGATGATTATCAAGAGCTTAAATTGATAAATATTGAATAGAGTGATCTCTGTTTGTCTTTCTTCTCCTTCCTCTTCAGAGAGTTTGGTGAACTGACAAACGTTCAGAGACATCGGATACTTATGGCCTGAAAAAGCAGAAGTGGACCCTTCCTGTTAGTCATCGTTCTGCTTTTTTTTTTCTTCTTTGTTCCATCCTCTCTCTTTATGTGAATAAACAGGGGGTTTTCATGAAGTGACCAAGAACTTACCAACAGGAAATACTTTCATCATGGGAAAAAATGAAGTCACGGATTTTCTTGATTAGATGATTCCAGGGGCGTCAGGAAACCCTTACAGGCCGAAGGTCACACTTATGTCACAATTTCTTTTTTTTCAGTGGATTCATCAAAGTGTTAACAAAGAAAAGAAGTTAAGAATCAATCAGTAAAATGACCCTTATTTAGTGTAAATCTATATTGTCTACCGACAATGGCTGCGTTTTTTATTTCTCAATAAAAATGAATAATAAACAAATTATCTCATTTTTTCCATGGTGACACTATTTTCTATTTTAAGGAAGTCACTTTTGTGGAATTTAAGTCATAATGAATTTAGCAATCATACTGGGCAGGACATGCTGTAAGGTGGAGTGATACTGCACTTCAGCCCAGTGACACACAGACATCCCACCAACATGTAATATACTGCAGGCGCCACATATGAAATGATTCACCACTTCATCAGCAGTAAATTATAGAGCGGTTGTACTCAAATACAAATCTTACAGGAACAAAAACTCCACAACTCTGTATATGAACAGCATTTATACCATTATTAATGGTAACCCTTGTGTAACCAAGTCTTTAAACTTGAGCATGAAAAGGTGCGATGGCCATGTGGAGACACTGGTGTCTGGTGTATTCTTCACTGCATTGACTGTTGCAAATGATTTTACAATTATTCTGCTGGAGACTTCAGATCCCAGTTTCAAATGGTTTGTGGTTCTTTGTGTTTTTGGATAGTTTTGTTGAAAACAGGCATGTTTGTGTCCCCACTCTTCATTATGGCCACTGTTTCATTGCCAGTCAAGCACAATGGTCTCGTACTTCCCTCAGGCAAAATGAACGACTATTTCTCAGTCCAGTCATCCTTAAATATATGTTTTTCACTGTCAACCTTTCTTTTTTTTTGTATCTGCTATTTTCAAATGAGACACTTTACTTTATCAGCCGGAGCGCCTACATCCAATAACAATCCCACTAACTGTGGCGACCATCATGGATAGTGGCGACTAGTGGGTGGCTGATGATGATAAGTGAGGTTACATGATAGCAATGTGTCATTCAGAGGTGGCCCTGTGTCAGGTTGTGGTTAAATTTTGTTCCCAGTCTAGATAAATTTGTTGTCTGGATTCAATTAAATTGGATCCACACTGAGAATATTTCCACCATTCAGTCATGATATCCAAATTATGTGTAAGGAGAAAAAAAATATGTATAAAAAATGAAAGACAGAAAGTGAGGAGTCGTACAATTTAAAAGCAATGGTCACTAAGAACTAACTGCCATCATGCACTGACTTGAATAGTTTCTTATTTATTTATTTATTTAATCAACAACTGACTGTAACACATTATAGTTTTCTGATACTGTATTAGAGTCTAAATCAGTATCAGACTCATAACTAGAAGAGTCAGAAACAGAATGAAATCTGAATGAAGATCAGTCAGAATAGGTGTATAAATCAAAGTTATCATTAAAATGAAAGTCAAAAACAGAAACAGAAGTAGTTTTATCAATGAGTATGTTTGCATGTGAGTCATCTCAATGGTTTGCTTCTGTTTGTCACATTAAACATAAAACAACTGGAAAAGAGTTATAAAACAGAGGTTTCTTATCTTCTTTTAAAAGAAAAAAATATGGAATATAATTCTTTAAGAGGCAGTATAATAAAAAGGTGAGATACACAAATCTAATAAATAATTAATTAAGTTTCCTTAATGTGTGTTAACATATATATATATATAATGCTAGGTGAATAAATCAGGCAGCGGAAACCCGATGATGCAGAGGAGGAGGAGGAACCGTCATGGAGGGACAAGGCCCTACATGGCATGTACCACTGACAGATAACCAAAGTGGCTGATATCAAGAAATCCTACCAGTGGCTGGAAAAGGCTGGACTGAAGGACAGCACAGAAGCACTAAACATGGCAGCACATGAACAGGCACTCAGTACAAGATCAATAGAGGCGGGGATCTACCACACCAGACAGGACCCCAGGTTCAGGCTGTGCAAAGATGCTCTTGAGACAGTTCAGCATATAATAGCAGGGTGTAAGATGCAGGCAGGAACAGTGTACATGGAACGCTATAACCAAGTGGCTGGCATAGTGTACAGGAACATCTGCACTGAGTATGGGCTGGAGGTCCCAAGGTCACAATGGAAGACACCTCCTAAGGTGATTGAGAATGACCAAGCCAAGATCCTGTGGGACTTCCAGATCCAGACTGACAAACTGGTGATGGCTAACCAACCGGACATCGTGTTGATCGACAAACAACTGAAGAAGGTAGTGGTGATAGACGTAGCAATCCCAAGCGACAGCAACATCAGGAAGAAGGAACACGAGAAGATCGAAAAATACCAAGAGCTGAAAGAGGAGCTAGAAAAGATGTGGGGAGTAAAGGCAACAGTGGTGCCAGTGGTAATGGGAGCACTGGGGGCTGTGACCCACAAACTGGGAGAGTGGCTCCAGCAGATTCTGGGTACAACATCTGAGGTCCAGATCTGTCCAGAGGAGCGCAGTACTAGGAACAGCTAAGATACTGCGCCGAACCCTCAAACTCCCAGACCTCTGGTAGAGGACCTGAGCTTGATCAAGCAGAGAAACTGAAACAGCAAACATCGAAGTGTTCTGCACTCTGAAGGTCTGATTCTTAGTCTTTAACCCCAACAGATCAACCTACAATATGAAAAAGTAGTCTAATTGGTTCACTAGTTTCTAAACAAGGAACTACACTTTACCCGTGTTAGTTCAGGTCACTGTCAGCACATTCTGGTTTGAATGTCTGATTATGTCAATAGAATCTACGCATTCACATATCTGTGTTGTCTAGGAAGGCCCCCTCCGACCTTGGTAACCATGGCAATGCTGATTTACCCTTTATCAGAGAGGCCTCTGCTTCCCCCAAACATCATAGAGGGTTACTTCGAGTCTCAAGGAGAGGAGAGAATGTCTCCTTCTACTTAAGAATTACAGTGTGACTTCAAGGCCCATGATTGACCCAATGTAACCCAATTTATAACCCCTAAAGATGGAAAATTCCATAACGAGCCTGTCAGAGGTAAAAACACACTTTTTGTGGACGTACTTTGATGGGTGGAATTGCCCCAAAGGTTGAGATTGCAGCCCGTTTCGTGGCTGCCGGCTGAAGTCACTTACACCCCAAATGATGGAAAAATATGGTCCAGATGGAAAAATACCAGAATTACCCTTTAATACGTCCACTGTCTATTGGAGTGTTTCTGTGTGTTTGTGTTTTGTTCAACTTCTGACTGAACTCACATCTTGACAGAAACTCCAGTTCCTCTTCCTCTTGTCTCTCTACATTCAAGAACTAGATTCATAAAGTTCCAGGATATGCATGAATGTTTCGCTCATGTTGAAACATTTTCAATTTGCATTCTGTCTGAACACACAGTTATAGTCAAGACACTGGATATAAGCTCATAGAATGAACACTTTATTTCTGACCAATGTTTTCATGATTGCACATGTTCTCATACATTTTCAAATGAATAAATAACTCAAAGCATTTTCTTAGGATAATTTCAATAATTCAAATGTTGTGAGAGACACAACATCATAAAGTTGTATGCAGTAACTTGTAAACATTGCTTAATACATTTGGTAATAAATACATGAATACTTCTAACAGCACTGGTCTATTAAATTAAACTAATAAATAATTCCACTCAAAATTGAAGGAAACTAAATATTGAACATAGAGTGATATATTAGTGACATATTTATGTTCTTCAAGTGCTATTTCAAACAACGTTTATATCAATGTTGAGGCCATAATCATTAACCTTTTTGACAAAATGTGGTTGTTGTTTTCATTGGCTGGAGGTGGAGAAGAAGGCGGTCAACTCATCGTCCCCTCACTGAAAAGGTCTCATCAGCAGGCTTCTGGGATGTGGAGGAGGAGGTGGAGGATAAAGGAGAAGAGGAGGATGAAGGAGGGGAGGCCGTGGATGTGATGATGGAGAGCAGGGAGACGGGAGACGTAGAGACCACAGACGCAGCAGTGGCTTCAGCTTTTGCTTTTCTGTGAGAAAGATTAAAACAAAAAGGTTATTTTAAGAGTTTTGGTGTTGCAGGACTGAATGAATGAATGTAGAAATGACAGAGTGAGCGTGTGAGTGAATGAATAATGATATGAAACTCACTTAAATGCCATGATCTTGCGGCGAACCCAGGGAGCGTTCACCTGACTGCAGAACAGACCCTTCTCTGTCTGAAAGCTGCAGGAAGGATAAACAAATGCAACATTAGTACTTTTCAAACTATTTTCTCTTCAAATACATGCTGGCTTGACTTTGTGTGATATTAATAAGTTTGTATAATTAGCTTCTTTTGAAATCAGTCAAGAAGACATGTCAGTTTATGGCAAATGTATAATAATAAAGTTGAAAAGTAAAGTTATTAAGGAGCTTTTTTTGTCTTCAGGAATCACTTTCCAGACTTATAATTCAGTTTTAGAGATTATAAACAATGAACTTACATGACAGCTGGGACACATGGAGGGTTAGGTTTCTGGACCATGTATCCTGAGATCGGTTCAGTAATCTCTTGACTGGTGACTGACTCGCAGCAGGATGCAAGCTTCTGATCTGGAGACAGAAGGAAACAGGAAAGAGTTAAATACAGTAATGGTTATTTTAAATGGTTTATCTATTAAAATGTCTAAAGTTTAAACTTACGAGTTGACTGAGAAACAGCCAGATTCATCAGCACGATGGCGGCCAGCGCACTCCTCAGCAGATTTCCACAGTTCACCATTTTCAAATAGGATGATTATTAAGAGCTTAAATTGATAAATATTGAATAGAGTGATCTCTGTTCGTCTTTCTTCTCCTTCCTCTCCAGAGAGTTTGGTGAACTGACAAACGTTCAGAGACATCGGATACTTATGGCCTGAAAAAGCAGAAGTAATCCCTTCCTGTTAGTCATCTTTTTTTTTTTTATCCTTTTCTCCCTCCTCTCTCTTCATGAGAAAAAAAGATGCATGGGTATTTCCACGAATTGACTTACAACCTATCAGGAAGCACTTTCATCATCACATTTCATTTGGAAAAAATCAAGTCAGGGTTTCTCTTGTTAAGATGACTCCTGCGGCATCAGGAAACCCTTACAAGCCTAAGGTCACACTCGAGGTCAAGGTCACGATTTCTTGTTGTCTGGATTAAATTAAATTGGATCCACACTGAGAGTATGTCCACCATTCGGTCGTGATAACCAAATTATCTGTAAAGAAAAATAAAGATAAAAGAAAAATATATATGTAAAAAATGAAAGAGAGAAATGAGGAGTCAAATAATCCCAGAATACAGTTTAAGAAGCAGTGAACAAGCAATGGTAACTAAGAACGAACTGCCATCATGCACTGACTTGAATAGTGTCTTATTTATTTATTTATTTAGTCAACAACTGACTGCAACATATTATAGTTTTCTGTAGAGAATTACTTGAATAGTTTTTAAATCCAGTGAGTCAAAAGTCAGAATCAGATACTGTATTAGAGTCTAAATCAATGTCAGACTCATAACTAGAAGAGTCAGAAACAGAATGAAAGTTGAATGACGATCAGTCAGAATTAGCCTTTAAATCAGAGTTATCGTTACAATGAAAGTCAGAAACAGAAGTAGTTTTATCAATGAGTATGTTTGCATGTGAGTCATCTCAATGGTATGCTTCTGTTGGTCACATTAAACATAAACCAACTGGAAAACAATTATAAGACAGAGGTTTCTTATCTTCTTTTAAAAGCACAATTTATGGAATGTAGTTCTTTAAGAGGCAGTATAATAAAAAGGTGAGATACACAAATCTAATAAATAATGAATAAAGTTCCCTTAATGTGCGTTAAGACAGAGATTGAAGTGAATTTTTGCCTGATTCATGCACATTTGACAATTGGGCCGCCCTGAAAACAGCCAAAACACCAACTGACAATAGCTGTAAGCTAGCAGCAACAGACATTATATATATATCACACGGGCCTTTGATGTCTTAATGCTTAAAAAATGTTTATTGAAGCACTTGATCAAGCAAAGAAACTGAAATAGCAAACATCGAAGTGTTCGGCACTCTGAAGGTCTGACTCTTAGTCTTTAACCCCAACAGATCAGCCTACAATATGAAAAAGTAGTCTAATTGGTTCACTAGTTTCTAAACAAGGAACTACACTTTACCCGTGTTAGTTCAGGTCACTGTCAGCACATTCTGGTTTGAATGTCTGATTATGTCAATAGAATCTACGCATTCACCTATCTGTGTTGTCTAGGAAGGCCCCCTCCGACCTTGGTAACCATGGCAATGCTGATTTACCCTTTATCAGAGAGGCCTCTGCTTCCCCCAAACATCATAGAGGGTTACTTCGAGTCTCAAGGAGAGGAGAGAATGTCTCCTTCTACTTAAGAATTACAGTGTGACTTCAAGGCCCATGATTGACCCAATGTAACCCAATTTATAACCCCTAAAGATGGAAAATTCCATAACGAGCCTGTCAGAGGTAAAAACACACTTTTAGTGGACGTACTTTGATGGGCGGAATTGCCCCAAAGGTTGAGATTGCAGCCCGTTTCGTGGCTGCCGGCTGAAGTCACTTACACCCCAAATGATGGAAAAATATGGTCCAGATGGAAAAATACCAGAATTACCCTTTAATACGTCCACTGTCTATTGGAGTGTTTCTGTGTGTTTGTGTTTTGTTCAACTTCTGACTGAACTCACATCTTGACAGAAACTCCAGTTCCTCTTCCTCTTGTCTCTCTACATTCAAGAACTAGATTCATAAAGTTCCAGGATATGCATGAATGTTTCGCTCATGTTGAAACATTTTCAATTTGCATTCTGTCTGAACACACAGTTATAGTCAAGACACTGGATATAAGCTCATAGAATGAACACTTTATTTCTGACCAATGTTTTCATGATTGCACATGTTCTCATACATTTTCAAATGAATAAATAACTCAAAGCATTTTCTCAGGATAATTTCAATAATTCAAATGTTGTGAGAGACACAACATCATAAAGTTGTATGCAGTAACTTGTAAACATTGCTTAATACATTTGGTAATAAATACATGAATACTTCTAACAGCACTGGTCAATTAAATTAAACTAATAAATAATTCCACTCAAAATTGAAGGAAACTAAATATTGAACATAGAGTGATATATTAGTGACATATTTATGTTCTTCAAGTGCTATTTCAAACAACGTTTATATCAATGTTGAGGCCATAATCATTAACCTTTTTGACAAAATGTGGTTGTTGTTTTCATTGGCTGGAGGTGGAGAAGAAGGCGGTCGACTCATCGTCCCCTCACTGAAAAGTCTCATCAGCAGGCTTCTGGGATGTGGAGGAGGAGGTGGAGGATAAAGGAGAAGAGGAGGATGAAGGAGGGGAGGCCGTGGATGTGATGATGGAGAGCAGGGAGACAGGAGACGTAGAGATCACAGACGCAGCAATGGCTTCAGCTTTTGCTTTCCTGTGAGAAAGATTCAAATAAAAAGGTTATTTTAAAAGAGTGAACAAACCAAAGAGTTTTGGTGTTGTAGGACTGAATGAATGAATGTAGAAATGACAGCGTGAGCGTGTGAGTGAATGAATAATGATATGAAACTCACTCAAACGCTATGATCTTGCGGCGAACCCAGGGAGCGGTCAGCTGACTGCAGAACAGACCCGTCTTTGTCTGAAAGCTGCAGGAAGGATAAACGAATGCAACATTAGTACTTTTAAAATGATTCTCTCTTGAAATACATGCTGGCTAGACTTTGTGTGATATTTATAAGTTTGTATAATTAGCTTCTTTTGAAAGTAGTCAAGAAGACATGTCCGTTTATGGCAAATGTATAATAATAAAGTTGAAAAATAAAGTTATTAAGGAGCTTTTTTTTTGTCTTTGGGAATCACTTTCTAGACTCATAATTCAGTTTTAGAGATTATGAACGATGAACTTGAACTTGATTTTTCACATCGCTTTTCTTACTTACATGACAGCTCGGACACATGGAGGGTTAGGTTTCTGGACCAAGTATCCTAAAATCGGTTCAGTAATCGCTCGACTGGTGACTGACGTACAGCAGGATGCAAACTTCTGAGCTGGAGACACAAGGAAACAGGAAAGAGTTAAATACAGTAATGGTTATTTTAAATGGTTTATCTATAAGATGTCTTAAGTTTAAACTTACGAGTTGACTGAGAAACAGCCAGATTAACCAGCACGATGGCGACCAGCGCACTCTTCAGCAGGTTTCCACAGTTCACCATTTTCAAATAGGATGATTATTAAGAGCTTAAATTGATAAATATTGAATAGAGTGATCTCTGTTTGTCTTTCTTCTCCTTCCTCTCCAGAGAGTTTGGTGAACTGACAAACGTTCAGAGACATCGGATACTTATGGCCTGAAAAAGCAGAAGTAGTCCCCTCCTGTCATCTTTTTTTTTTATCCTTTTTTCCCTCCTCTCTCTTCATGTTAAAAAAAGATGCATGGGTATTTCCACAAATTGATTGACAACCTATCAGGAAGCACTTTCATCATCACACTTCATTTGGAAAAAATCAAGTCAGGGTTTCTCTTGTTAAGATGACTCCCGTGGCATCAGGAAACCTTTACAAGCCTAAGGTCACACTCAAGGTCAAGGTCACTATTTCTTGTGGTCTGGATTGAATTGTTGTCTGGATTAAATTAAATTGGATCCACACTGAGAGTATGTCCACCATTCGGTCGTGATAACCAAATTATCCGTAAAGAAAAATAAAGATAAAAGAAAAATATATATGTAAAAAATGAAAGAGAGAAATGAGGAGTCAAATAATCCCAGAATACAGTTTAAGAAGCAGTGAACAAGCAATAGTCACTAAGAACTAACTGCCATCATGCACTGACTTGAATAGTGTCTTATTTATTTATTTATTTAGTCAACAACTGACTGCAACATATTATAGTTTTCTGTATAGAATTACTTGAATAGTTTTTAAATCCAGTGAGTCAAAAGTCAGAATCAGATACTGTATTAGAGTCTAAATCAATGTCAGACTCATAACTAGAAGAGTCAGAAACAGAATGAAAGTTGAATGACGATCAGTCAGAATTAGCCTTTAAATCAGAGTTATCGTTAAAATGAAAGTCAGAAACAGAAGTAGTTTTATCAATGAGTATGTTTGCATGTGAGTCATCTTAATGGTATGCTTCTGTTGGTCACATTAAACATAAACCAACTGGAAAACAATTATAAGACACACTTTTAGTGGACGTACTTTGATGGGCGGAATTGCCCCAAAGGTTTAGATTGCAGCCCGTTTCGTGGCTGCCGGCTGAAGTCACTTACGCCCCAAATGATGGAAAAATATGGTCCAGATGGAAAAATACCAGAATTACCCTTTAATACGTCCACTGCCTATTGGAGTGTTTCTGTGTGTTTGTGTTTTGTTCAACTTCTGACTGAACTCACATCTTGACAGAAACTCCAGTTCCTCTTCCTCTTGTCTCTCTACATTCAAGAACTAGATTCATAAAGTTCCAGGATATGCATGAATGTTTCGCTCATGTTGAAACATTTTCAATTTGCGTTCTGTCTGAACACACAGTTATAGTCAAGACACTGGATATAAGCTCATAGAATGAACACTTTATTTCTGACCAATGTTTTCATGATTGCACATGTTCTCATACATTTTCAAATGAATAAATAACTCAAAGCATTTTCTTAGGATAATTTCAATAATTCAAATGTTGTGAGAGACACAACATCATAAAGTTGTACGCAGTAACTTGTAAACATTGCTTAATACATTTGGTAATAAATACATGAATACTTCTAACAGCACTGGTCAATTAAATTAAACTAATAAATAATTCCACTCAAAATTGAAGGAAACTAAATATTGAACATAGAGTGATATATTAGTGACATATTTATGTTCTTCAAGTGCTATTTCAAACAACGTTTATATCAATGTTGAGGCCATAATCATTAACCTTTTTGACAAAATGTGGTTGTTGTTTTCATTGGCTGGAGGTGGAGAAGAAGGCGGTCGACTCATCGTCCCCTCACTGAAAAGTCTCATCAGCAGGCTTCTGGGATGTGGAGGAGGAGGTGGAGGATAAAGGAGAAGAGGAGGATGAAGGAGGGGAGGCCGTGGATGTGATGATGGAGAGCAGGGAGACAGGAGACGTAGAGATCACAGATGCAGCAATGGCTTCAGCTTTTGCTTTCCTGTGAGAAAGATTCAAATAAAAAGGTTATTTTAAAAGAGTGAACAAACCAAAGAGTTTTGGTGTTGTAGGACTGAATGAATGAATGTAGAAATGACAGCGTGAGCGTGTGAGTGAATGAATAATGATATGAAACTCACTCAAACGCTATGATCTTGCGGCGAACCCAGGGAGCGGTCAGCTGACTGCAGAACAGACCCGTCTTTGTCTGAAAGCTGCAGGAAGGATAAACGAATGCAACATTAGTACTTTTAAAATGATTCTCTCTTGAAATACATGCTGGCTAGACTTTGTGTGATATTTATAAGTTTGTATAATTAGCTTCTTTTGAAAGTAGTCAAGAAGACATGTCCGTTTATGGCAAATGTATAATAATAAAGTTGAAAAATAAAGTTATTAAGGAGCTTTTTTTTTGTCTTTGGGAATCACTTTCTAGACTCATAATTCAGTTTTAGAGATTATGAACGATGAACTTGAACTTGATTTTTCACATCGCTTTTCTTACTTACATGACAGCTGTGACACATGGATGATTACGTTTCTGGACCAAGTATCCTAAAATCGGTTCGGTTATTTCCTGTCTGGTGACTGATGTGCAGCAGGATGCAAACTTCTGAGCTGGAGACAGAAGGAAACAGGAAAGAGTTAAATACAGTAATGGTCATTTTAAATAGTTTATCTATAAGATGTCTTAAGTTTAAACTTACGAGCTGACTCAGAAACAGCCAGATTCATCAGCACGATGGCGACCAGCACACTCTTCAGCAGGTTTCCACAGTTCACCATTTTCAAATAGGATGATTATTAAGAGCTTAAATTGATAAATATTGAATAGAGTGATCTCTGTTCGTCTTTCTTCTCCTTCCTCTCCAGAGAGTTTGGTGAACTGACAAACGTTCAGAGACATCGGATACTTATGGCCTGAAAAAGCAGAAGTGGTCCCCCCCTGTCATCTTTTTTTTTTAAATCCTTTTTTCCCCCGTCTCTCTTTATGTGAAAAAAAAGATGCATGGGTATTTCCACTAATTGACTGACAACCTATCAGAAAGCACTTTCATCATCACACTTCATTTGGAAAAAATCACGTCAGAGTTTCTCTTGTTAAGATGATTCTGAGGGGATCAGGAAACCCTTACAAGTCTAAGGTCACACTCAAGGTCAAGGTCACGATTTCTTGTGGTCTGGATTAAATTGTTTTCTGGAATAAATTTAATTGATTGAGAGTATGTCCACCATTTGGTCGTGATAACCAAATTATCTGTAAAGAAAAATAAAGAAAAAAGAAAAACATATATATAAAGAATGAAAGAGAGAAAGTGAGGTGTCAAATTATCTCAAAACTACCATCATGCATTGACCTTCACCTCGCCTCATTCATGCCCATGTGACCGTTATAACCGCCCTGAACAGCCAAAACACCAACTGAGCATGGCTGTAAACTAGAAGCAACAGACGCACCATAATGCTGCTACAGACAGCTACTTCTTGTGTTTACTTTCATTGTCTGACACTTATAATAACAGTCTGTCACCCTGTCAGTGGTAAAAACAAGCACTTTTAATGGACGTACTTTGATAGGATGCAATTGCCCCAAACGTTTACATTGCAGCCCATTTCGTGGCTGCCGGCTGAAGCGTTCTCACTCAAAATTTTTTGTCCCCATTAGTCAGTTAGACCCCAAAATGATGGAAAAATAGGGTCCAGGTTGAAAAATACCAGAATTACCCTTTAATACATCCCTGGTCTATTGGAGTGTTTCTGAGTGTTTGTGTTTAGTTCAACTTCTGACTGAGCTCAGAACTCTCCAGTTCATTTCCCTAAAGTCTCTCTTCCTTTTCCTCTTGTCTCTCTACATTCATGCAGTAGATTCATAAAGCTCCAGGATATGCATGGATTTTTCCCTCATGTTGAGACATTTTCAGTTTGCGTTCTGTCAGAACACACAGTTATAGTCTAGTCAACACTCACTCAAATTCTTATAAATTTATACCACAGACCAAGTATGTGGATGCCCTCTGACCTGCGCCGACACACCTGCACCCATTGTTATTTATTTATTTATTTATTTAATTTAAGCCTGCATAAGGCCTTACGTCATGCGCCATGGTGTCAACTCATCAGGATACATGCATTGATGCACATCGATTCTTCAAAACAGCAGCAATGTTATTACACTCAGTCCCTGGATCACTAAATTCTGGTTACTGTACCATGACGGCATCTTTTGACTATGATTTTTCAACGTGTGTGTGTGATGCACTGAAGTGGAAAACAACAAGCAGAACTGTTGTGTTCCCTGATGTTCTTTGACTGGAAACAAGACCTCCTATGACAGCCATAATTTCTTCTTATAAATATATACTACAAACTAAGTATGTAGATGCAGTAACAGACCATAGATGATTGTTAAATCTTAATATTGTGAACATGGTTTTCTGATAGATACTCTAAGACTCATTGATAGGATAAAACTGAACAGCTCTAGAGAATACTGGAATCAGAGGAGTATAAATAGGTGTAAATACAGTATGAAACTGTACAGCCAGAAGATAGTTTGCAGTAAGGGGAGGCAGTGAATTTAACAGTGGATTTTGCTGGTTTATATTGGTTGTGATGTTAGTGTGAAGTAAGTAGAGAGAATCAGCACAGGAAAAATACACATTTTGGACAGCTGTGAGGCTATAAAGCAGTAAATGGCAAACACCAAGACTTCTCTAAACAAAATCAGCACCCACATTTCAGTGAAACTTGTGTGCATCTAAGACTGTGACATTGAGTAAAGACTGGTGGGGGACTAAGCAAGAAAATTCTCACTCATCAAACTCATTCAACCAAAATGAAAAGATTATAGAGAAGAGACAGGAAATGACTAGAAAGTGAATCAGAGTGAAAAGCAGAACCTTCCACACCGAGCAGACTTTCAGTTTACTGGGTTCTCGTAAGATCTAAATGTAAAAGTAAAAGCATCTTTGAGAAAACAAAACCAGCTTGAAGCCATGCTGCTGTTTCAATTTTAATGCAGGTTGTTTGGACCAAGCGGCTGCCTGACAGACCAATATCCTTAATGCTGCTTGCATCTTACTGTATTTGGTAAAATTAGAAGATTAACTATATAATTAGTATAAGCAGTCATTATGGCTCCAAAACCGTCTTGATCACCCTGCTGACTATGCATTTTTTGATGATTTATTTCTGTCAGTCATGGATTAGTTCATAGCCAGATGTCGCCTCTTCTTCACAGGGTATTCAAAGTAAGCAGTCATCATTTCTGTAAAGGGTGTTAAGACTATGTGTGACTTTGATGACAGATTTTTCTGAGAAGTCAGTGAAGTAGGAGGTGTTGCACATACTGAGGCTGATAACACTTTGGTGAACTAATGTCAACACAAGCTTGCAGATATTATGTTGCCATGAAAAATATGTAAAAAAATCTTGTGGAAGCAGCTATTAAAATTAAGAGTAACAGATATAAAGAAATAATTGATTGTGTGTGCAGTTGGGAGGAGAAAGAGAGGCCAGGGAAAACTGAAGCATAGTGTTAATGTAGGCAGAGTACTGAAGTCATGCTTGTATTGGCTAACTGGTATCAGTTGCTTCCACTTGCATCCATTTGTATTCATGCAGGTGTACAGCTCATGCCAACTCCGTTTGTTGAAGCAGATTTAACCTACATTTGATATTCATGTATGTTTATTAGGGGGATTTGCTCTCTCAGCAAAAGGTTCAGTGCTGCTCAGATTCTTTGACAGTTCCCATAAAAAGCAGAGTCTTTTCTGCCAAATCTAACTGTGTAACCATTTGCTTTAAATGGCAATTTCCTTGAAGTAACTATCAAAGCAAATTGACTATACTAAATCACTAATGTCACTGATTGAATCAGTAACTTTTAGCAGTTCCCCTCTGTGGTGACTGAGTGTTGACAGGCTGTTACCTCCTCGTTAAAGCATGTTAAAGGAACACAATGTGGCTGGAGATTGAGAAGTCAATCTGTACTCCAATGACCTTATCATATGCTCCATTCACTGAGAATAAAACCCTAGAAGAGACCTTCAGTAGATCAAAAGGTCAAAAACTACCCTTAGCATGGAGAGAGCTGCAGTGCACATTTGGTCTCCTTAGTATACAAATACATTATTCAGCAAAGCACAAATAGTTTTGTTTTTTTTGTTTTTTTTACAAATATTTGTATCATACAAATAGGTCAGTTACATCGCTATCTCAATCTCTCTCCTCTGCTCCGCTGTTACGTTTGTCAGCAGGTCTCAATGAGGGGAGTCACATCCACCTGCTACATGACGCACATTTCCTAATTTGGACATCACTCCCAGAGTTGGGGGTGTTCCCCAGAGATAAAGCTGAGCTACTGACACACACAAAGTGCTCCCAAGGGACTCTCCATAACCTGTTGTTCCCCTTCTCCTTTCCACAAAGTTAGGTTGTAAAAAATAAGCATTAATTGAAAAGTGCAAAGCAAGAATTGCCTTTGAAGTTCACAGTACACGGTGTGCTGTCTCTGTGTTATGGGTGTATAAATAGGTAGAGGTCTGTCTGCGTATTTGCAATGCGGTTGGTTTTAGCTCAGCCTTCGTCAGGTAGTTTATTCATGAACATTATGCTTTTAATTTTCTAAAATTAAAAGCATAATAAAAACAAAAAACAGGTTTTTTAAGCCTCGTTCCACTTTTATTTGAATACAGATACAAATACAAATAATTTTGCTGCATTAACAAATACAGATACAAATACAAATACTGGGCCCTCTGCACATCCCTACTCCTCAGTGATGTATTGGTTTTGTCAAGTTTTGCTCATCTAAAAAGTTTTATACAAAAGATGGAGACACCTAAATCTTAGTTTTGTCCACCAGCCCATTGAGGATCAGGAATTCAAAAAAAATTAACAGTTAACTAATGAATTTAACCTGCAAAGATCAGATTTTTTTTAGATATCTTCAGATAAGAAGGTTTTTGCTCGAACATCCAAACTGGAATTGCCTCAAGAAATCTGATTCCCCTGTTGAACAATACTTGATAAAGACTCAAGACTTCATATTAAACAAAATATAGATAGAAGCACAGAGTCCGCCTTCTTTATCAGTATGTTCAGTTTCTTAGAGTCGCTGGTTCTGATGCTGCTGCCCCAACAAATGTCTGCAAAGAAAATTACACTTGTCACAGCAGACTGGTAGAAGATCTGCAACATCTTGCTGCACACATTGAAGGACGATGTTGCATAGCTTCTACTTGTCTGTTGTGGCAAGTGCAATTTTCTTTGCAGCCATCTGTTGGGGAAGAGGGTAGCTTGAATTAGAAAATAGTGAGGCAGTCTGGGAAAATATCACTTCAGAAACTCATGAAGTCACTAATGCAAACTTATGGAAAGAGTTCCAGTGGAAAAATATTAACAGAGTCTTTAGAGCCCCTCACATCCTTTCCAAAATAGACCCCAGTCAAACAAGTGCATGTTGGAGGAAATGTAATGAGGAGTCTGCAAACCATACACATAAATTTTGGAAGTGCCCTCTCTTGGATAACTTTTGGAGGGAGATATTTGATTTACCTGATAAAATATTTGGTTTTCAACTACCCAGGGACCCATTGCTGGTCATCCCTGGGGCAATCCCAGAAGCAGTGATGAGCAGGAAAAATATGTACTTACTACATATATAGGAGAGCAATAACACTGAGTTGGCTCAAAAAGACCCTCCAGCCTGTGATAAATGGCAGTCAGTAGTTGAAGGAATTTACACAATGGAAAACTTTCATGCTGAGAATGCAAAATGCACAATTCACAGACCGATTGTCACCTTGGCTAGACGTGATGACGTGGTGTGTATGTTACTTATTTTTTGTTTCGTTGTTCCTATTTTCTGGGTAACTAGCGGTTTTATAAACGCACTCTTTCTGGATGATACTGTCACATAGATAGAAGTGATGAGGTGGTGAGGGGGCGGAGGACAGTGGAGGAGGGTAGAGATGTGTCTATGAAGGGGCGTTTGTTGGAACATGTGTGTGGGTGGAAGAAGAGGTGATGGCGGTATGAAAACTGGTCGGTCGAGAGAATGAATGACGAAGGAGTTCAGTATAAACAGTGGGTAGGGTTGGGGAAGTGACGTAAAATTGGGAGGAGAGGGTAAGTAAAGGAGATTTATACAGATTACAAGTTTTGGATTTCTATTTAGTTGAATTTAAAAGAAAAAATGTCGTAATAACTGGATAATTAACTTTGCCCGATAAACATAAAGTTGAAAAAAAGCATATTAAAGGACAATGAAAGCTACAGAAACTCATCTGATAACAGTCATTAACAGGCTGCTGAGCTATTAAATTTGTGTGCTTGTAAAGACTCGTTTTGTCCTGAACTGAACGTGACAGTTTGGATTCAACAGACTGAACGTACAACTGAACTGAACACAGTCAGAATCATGCATGTGAATGTATCAAGCATGATGCATTTACTGTTGTTTGTATGTACTGAAGTGCATTTCAGCGGTAATGTGACTGCTTAACTTAGCAAAAAAGCCAACGGACAACAGAGTTGTGACTATGAATGTTTGAACTGAATGAAGTGATTTGAATCAGCAAAGATTTGTGATTTCCATCTCTACCTCTGACCATAAACGGTATATAAAGATGGACGTAGCAAGGTGTGACGTCACCTGTTGCTTTGCATTGGAGCCAGTTTGAAGCCAAGAGATGCAGCTTATGATCAGTACCATCTTTTACATTTAGAGCCAGGACCTTCCAAATAAGGAGTGCAGGGTGTTGAGCTGGGAAGAGCAGCAGGTGAGCCAACTGTCAATCATGATTGTCAATCAACGCCCACATGGCAGACATCAAAGCAACTATAAGTCTTCAAATCTTATTAACGGAGAAATAATTTCCCAAATGACCGCCAGCACACTTATTAGAGGGCCAGAATATAGAGTTTGAGACCATAATGCCTTGTTAACCTCTTATCAGGCACCCTCATTTTTGTGAAAAAGCCTGAAAATAATGTATCCAAAATAAAAAGGTTACTGTTGTTCAAATCTTTTGATTACAATCATAACCCTGGTCTCATTTGAAAGGTAACTTTCCAAACGTGTACCAAATTTGTGCCAAATAGCACAACTAATATTATGGGTCTCACAGGTCCCTTGGGTGGGACAATATCATTTAACAGGTTAAAATAAATGATTGACTTCGTATTTCTAGAGAGAAGCTAACACTTTTTGAATGGGAGTCAGTTGGAACTAGGGATCTTTTGGAGCCAGTATCTAGCAGATTCAATCTGCCGTCCAGCCAGTGCGGTCTGATGAACCGCACTGGGTTGCACCAGCTATATGAGCCATTTGGCATCATAGCACATTGCAGTAAGCTGGATCGATACCGAAATATCATATCAATAAATGAAGTATCTACTGGTTTACTGTGTTGTAAAATGGCAGCAATTGATGAAAAAATTATGCTGTGTGGCAGAAAAACTGCTGTTTTACCATCAGTGATTTCTGTGACATGTTATGATTTACACCTACTCTACAGGCATGTGTAAATATTTAGCTGTTACTTAGAGTTATGTTGTAACTTATCTCCGTGGTGCAACCGCTTTGTGATCTGTGCAGCTTTTTTGTAATTTACCACTGGCTCTAATGTCTCTGGCATGGCTCTTTCTACATGCATGCTTATATATTTAGATGATGCCATTCTGATTTTAAAAAAGCAAATGATCACACCTTAACCCAGGAGTACCCAAGATGTGATAATCATGTCATCACAACAGCATTGTGGTATACACTAAACATACGGCTTCAGGTGAGAGGCTGTCGGACAAACCTAGCAAACCCAAAAGTGTAGTGAGGTTGAACATTTGGTGGTAACACTTATTTGTGAGATCTTCCTTCCTACATTCAGAGGAAAGTAACTGGCCATGCATTTGGTTTTTAAGACCTTTCAACAGTTGCCATCACCACGACAACCATGACACATTCCCCTGAAAATCACCAGAAACGCCTTTTTCGGTTAAACAAGTGACTGTGTTAACTGGCAACTTTCAGTTGAATGCGTCGTGGTTGCATGCAGTGACGGCAGCTGGTTCCTGAAAGCCTTATTTCATTTTAATCAATCAATCAGTGTGTTTGTCTGTCAAGTTAAACTGTGCTCAGCAAGAAGCCTTCACCCTGTAACGTTTCTTATAATGTGGGGAACAGTTGGCAGTGCAGCTACAGTCTAACTTGTGATTTTATTGTGTTATCTTCAGTTGGAAAGTGGCCTGTATTCAACCAGTTAACCTGCTTTGTCATTGTGCACTAAAAGTAGAATTTGTGGCTAAATAGTGTGTAAACTGTGTGGTCACACAGCCAGGATTCACTGGGTTTGACCAGCCTAATGTCTGTTTAACTTGTGACACCATCAGTGTGGATACTGCAATGAGATTCAACTTTAAAAAGATTAAAAATAAAAATAAAATAAGTAACAGTTAGCTGTTACTTAGGGTTATGTTGTAACTTATCTCCGTGGTGCAACCGCTTTGTGATCTGTGCAGCTTTTTTGTAATTTACCACTGGCTCTAATGTCTCTGCAGCATTTTGATATCTTGACAACACCATAACACATATTCACTGTAAACAGCTTTATACTTAATGGTGGTGGGATGATGCGTTTGGGGGAGAAGGGTTTGGGGGTGTTATGCTGCCCCTTATTTGTTTGGATCAGATGGCCAATTCTCACACATTGAACCTTTAAGGACTTCTGGATTAGCTTCAACCGAATGGTAGTTGCTGCTTGTCTCTGACTGAACTAAAAACTGAAGTAAAACCAGGAAGGAGACATGTAAATGAGGCCTAGATGTGGTTTGAGGCCAATGTAAAAAAATGTGACCTGCAGCATGGAAGTTTAACCTTCCTGTTGTTCTCGAGTCAATTTTGATCCGGGAGGACAACAGGTGTCATTATGTGCTGTCATCAAAAAAATCGAAATGGTTTTAAAACAGCATCCTGACTAAACTTTTACATATACCAGTCTGCCATAATTCATCAAGATATTTTCCTCTGATCTCAACTGTAGTTAAAATAATTCATAATTTTCTTAATCAGGATACTGTTTTGGCCCAAATTGACCCAAGGACAATAGGGGGGGTTAACTCAGAAAGTATAAAGGTTATGGTACTTAACCTCTGAAAGTTGATGCACTTTAAAGGCTATGGTCAGTTGTCATTTTCCCACCATGTTTGCACAGCAGATTGAGAAAGTGATGAGCCCAGACAAGTGACTTGAGATTGAATTCCCCCGGTGGCTATCACTTAGATTGGTGTTGATGGTTAGAAGATTAAAATAAACCAAACTTCCTTCCTTCCTTCTTCTTTTAGCCACTTCTCATTCTCGATTGCAACACATAGGATGTTTTTCACCGGCGTAACATGCAGAATGTACAGTTTCTTATTTTCTGAGAGTTTCCCTCTAAAAAAAAAAACTAAAAAAAACTTTGCCTAAGTTAAATGTAGCCAGAGTTTCATTTCTCAATCGAATGTCTAAAACAATTTTATCTCAAAAATCTTAGTATGGTGTAAGCAAAGAGCTGATAACAGAGGAGGAGTTGCATTTTTCAAATAGCGTCCTTTTAAGTAATGTGTGCTTATGTCAATATTAGGTGTGACTGTGGTTATTTAACCTTATCTTGCATTCAGTTCATGACATACAGTATTTGACATGAGCAGCATGGAAGGAATGTGGAAAAAGTCACAGTTAGTCATACAATATATAGGGTGTGTATGGGCTGAAATCAGCGAAGGAGCATATTTACTGATATCAGTGTCTTGTTTGTATGACCCACAGTCATTTTTTTTATCATCTTTGATATCCATATTTCACAGTAATGTATTAACTAACACAATTAACACCTGCTTTTTCTCCGAGATGCCATTTTGTGAGTGAAACATGAGTTTGGAAAGAAACACTGATCAACTTTACAGTCTAGACATGTGAGATAAACAGTCTGAAAGTTGTTTATTCTGCTGTTTTTAAAGACTTATAGCCCTTCTTTCCTCTTTTCAACAGCTTGCATTCGTAAAACACTTCCCCATCTCTCCTTCAATCGGTGTTGAGTGTACGTCTGTGGCTTGTCTGGCAACGGTTGCAACTTGCACAGACTGATTGCAGAAATAATTTTAAACATAAACATGGTTCATTTCACATTTACAGTTCACAGTTGCATGCAACATAATCAACGAAGTCATTTTCAAATGCATCTCCATGTTTTTGCATACTGGAGGTTCACTGTTTGTAATCAGTGTGAGCACTGCATCAGTATTTGTATATAATATTAATATACAAATGTATTAGTATTTGTATTAGTGTAAGATTGTTTATTGATCTCATTAGTTTGCATGGCTTAAAGAGGAACTATGTACTCTAAATCCACACAAAGGCGTTATTTCCTTTCCTGTCACATCTGCTCACACTTTTAGCATCTCTGCAAGCTTGTGGTTTACCACGAGTGCAGAGGAGATGCAAGAAGGCCGTCTGTGTGATCTATATGAAAGGTTTTGACATGCTGGGGAATGTTACAGTGCTATTTCTACATGCATGGTTATATGTTTAGATGATGCCATTCTAATTTTAAAAAAGCAAATGATCACACCTTAACCCAGGGGTATCCAAGATGTGATAATCATGTCATCACAACAGCATTGTGGTATAGACTAAACACACGGCTTCAGGTGAGAGGCTGTTGGACAAACCTAGCAAACCCAAAAGTGTAGTGAGGTTGAACATTTGGTGGTAACACTTATTTGTGAGATCTTCCTTCCTAACTTCAGAGGAAAGTAACTGGCCATGCATTTGGTTTTTAAGACCTTTCAACAGTTGCCATCACCACGACAACCATGACACATTCCCCTGAAAATCACCAGAAACGCCTTTTTCGGTTAAACAAGTGACTGTGTTAACTGGCAACTTTCAGTTGAATGCGTCGTGGTTGCTCGCAGTGACGGCAGCTGGTTCCTGAAAGTCTTATTTCATTTTAATCAATCAATCAGTGTGTTTGTCTGTCAAGTTAAACTGAGCTCAGCAAGAAGCCTTCACCCTGTAACGTTTCTTATAATGTGGGGAACAGTTGGCAGTGCAGCTATAGTCTAACTTGTGATTTTATTGTGTTATCTTCAGTTGGAAAGTGGCCTGTATTCAACCAGTTAACCTGCTTTGTCATTGTGCACTAAAAGTAGAGTTTGTGGCTAAATAGTGTGTAAACTGTGTGGTCACACAGCCAGGATTCACTGGGTTTGACCAGCCTAATGTCTGTTTAACTTGTGACACCATCAGTGTGGATACTGCAATGAGATTCAACTTTAAAAAGATTAAAAATAAAAATAAAATAAGTGAGGAAATGTGAATGCTTCTTGTTGGCGAAACCATTTAATTTAATGTATTATAAAAAGGACTAGACGAATATATACTGTATTGAACATATGATAATTTAAGACTTGTAGGAGGATGCCTACATGTTTGGTGCATGTTTTCAACAGTTGCCGTCACCACGACAACCATGATACATTCCACAACCACAAATGGTTTCATTTTTAAAGTAAGATGACACATGAGTCACATCTTTTTGAGAGCTCTGATTAAACAAATGCATAAGAAATATATAAATAGACAAGCAGAATGATAGATGTAGGTAGGTTTTAGATGGGTAGGCTTTGCAGAACATGTTGTTTTACAGTGGAAAATTTGTGACTTCATGATTTCCACATGCCAGGAAAGACAATATTTCCTTTAAACCCATCAATTACTTCCTGCATTTCCTCTGAAATCTGCCTCAAATTGTGCAAAGACCCAGAAAAGAAGAAGTAATTCTGCAAAATAAGACAGAGTTTGTGGATTCACTGTGAAAGGAGGAGGATGACTAGGTCATGTGCCACAATAATCATACCTCCGTTTCATGGGGGTTAATGCAGATATCAGCATTCAGTATGTTACTAATAAGTTTCAGTACTTTATTATTCACCAGGGCAGATGAGATGCAGTGTCATGCTCATCACACTTCTGTCTGACAGGATGTTGTGAAATGATTGTCTGTTTTCTGCTAACACGCTAGCCAATGACTTTAACCACCAGTTGTTTAGAAATAATATCTGCAGCAAGTGAAACAAACAAATTATGTTTTATAGAGACATGATCCATAATAATCATGTCTCTATAAAGTTGTGTACACATTTGTTTTTACAGTAAAGTGAAGGACAAGATACTGGTTGCACAATACAGAGATAACATAAAAAATAGTTTGTCAAAACAATCCCAATTCAAATTCCACTTGGTAGATTTTTCTGGAGGTTTGAACCGTAATCAAATGGTCTTCATCAGTTGAAGGAGTTTGCTCAGTTGTCATGGAAATAGATCTGTTGACAGTCTAAAGCGGCAGCAATCATGACAGCTGCTGATTACTCATGTGACATCTGAGTAGTCTTCAACTACTCATCACGACCTTTTCATAAATAAATTCAAAATTCAGGAAAAAAGCTAGGATGTGGATCTGCTGTGAATATTTTGTCACTACATTTTGTAAGGTCAATGATTAATTACTGTGCTTAACTTTTAGATGAAATGAGACCTCTGTTATATATTAATGCAAATTAACACTACGGATTTGTACAGGAACATAGAGAATTTATTCCCTAACCACACTACATATGAGTGTATGTGTTAATTAATCAATCTCTAAAAACTTTTCTCATATTAGAGTTCTCAAGATACACAGTAGGAATCAGTGCTACAGGAAAAATTTCCTCAATTGGTCCTCTTTTTCTCCTTTTTTGGACCTGAATTCTTTGCTTTAAGCTCACTAAACTCTTCACAGAATCTTTCTTCTACAAAAACACTTTTCTCAGAATTGCAACCAGACAAAATCTTTGCTCCCCGTCGGCTCTTTCATTTCGAGGAACTGAAATTCTCACAATTTATGATGTTAACATCTTCCAAACATGTACTTTTATATGTAAGATACACTTCAAGGAGGGAAATATTCATGATCATTTCAGGTCTCACTTTGAAACCAACTCTCAGACAATCATCTAACCTTCATCTGAAAACCAGAGGTCAATTTTCCATCAGATACAAGGGTCCAAATTTATGGAACTACTATTCTCATTGGGTTAAAATTTATTCATCCTCAAAGTGTTTTAGAGCAGATTTATAAAAAAAAAAGATTTTAATTTTGGTTTAATAATCCCATTTGAGAGAGGCCTCCACACTGAACAGTTTTAAAAGCACGTTAAGAACCTTACTTCTCACAACAGTCTACGGCGAAATTCTTAGTGTGTGTGTGTGTGTGTGTGTGTGTGGTGTGTGTGTGGTCTGTCATAGGCTACTTTCGGGGACAAAAACCAGTTAAGGGGGGACGGCTTGTCCAATTGGGGACAAAATTTTTGGGTCAGTGGTTAAGGTTAGGGTTAGGTTTAGGTTTAGGCAAGCAATGGTTATGGTTAGGGTTAGGGTAAGTTTCCAGGAAATGAATGTAAGTCTATGTAATGTCCCCAAAAGTGACCAATGACAACATGTGTGTGTGTGTGTGTGTATTTTGTATATTTTGATATTTTTATATTCTGCACTGACTCTTTCTGCACCTGTACTTGTTTTATTGTGTTAAGATGTGCTATATAAATAAAGTTGACTTTGCTTTGCTTGGTTTGTTATTTGTTTAGTTTTTCATGTACATATGTAGGTATATTATGTAGGTAAAGGTATTCAATAAGCCTACTAGTTTTTTCCCCTCTCCCTGCACATTGATTATGTTGTTGTTGCTGTTTGTGTATTTGTTTGACTTTAACCTGTACAAATAAATAAACTCAAACTAAATCAACAAATCATTGCAAGCTCATAAATAACATGACTGGTGAGAGATGTGAAGTTCACACCTGCTGCTGTCCTCTCTTTCTCACTGTCATGAAACGAAAACACGTGACCCATGATAACATTTCAACCACAACGACAACTTCTCAGTAGTTTTGCTGTTGCTGTGAACAACTTCAGAGAATCCGAGAAAGAAACAGACTCTTCTGTCTTGTGACATTCATAGTTTGGATTGCGTGACAAGCAGTCTAAGATATTCGATGTTTTCCATTCACTTTCACTTTGATTCTGCTTTTTCTCATTTAGGTTTATATTCAATTGGACATTTTTCATAATTAAACCAACACAATTTGATTTTGCATTAAGTTTATTAGCATTTTTGACATAACCCTAACCCTAACCCTAATCCACATAATTCACAGATGTAGGGGGCAGCTGTGGCTCAGGAGGTAGAGCGGGTCGTCCACCAATCAGAGGGTCTGTAGTTCGATCCCCGACTCCTCCCGTCTGCTTGCCAAAGTGACCTTGGGCAAAACATCGAACCCCAAATTGCTCCTGATGGTTGTGGCAGCATCCTGCGTGATAGCTTGCTGTCATCATTGTGTGTGAATGTGTGTGTAAACGGTTGAGTGAGCAGCAGAAACACTGTAAAACACTTTGGATAAAAGCGCTATGTATATATATATATATATATATATATATATATATATATATATATATATATATATATATATGCAGCCAATTATCTATTTACTATTTAATGCAAATGTGCATATTTAGTTAATTTTGTACTGTCAACACTTAAGTTCTGTTATCTTTAAATGGTACAAATATAATTTTCATCTTTTGAGTTATGTTGCTGGTGCAGGTGACGTCTGGGACCTTGTACCACGAAGCAAGATTAGTTTAACTTGGGTTTAATACATCTTCTTATTCTATTGTAGTTATATGATTGTATTGTTTACATTTCACCTAATGGAATACCACTTTTTGCTGTCGCTATGACCAAATTTTCCCACAGGCACAGTATCTACTGTTTCATATTAAGTACTTTGTTTATGGTTCTGATGATGTCGCCTGTAATTACCAACCTTCCCTCTTTTCCATCAGAGTTGACAGCTTCATGATACTGGTTATCCAGGATGGCCAATGTTCAGTGCAGCAGGCAACCCCAAGACAGCCAGACTAAGTTGAACTTGCTTTGTGTTACAGGCCCCTGGCTGCCAATCTGTAAAATACTGACGGATGCATTAAGCACTGTTAAATATAGTACACCTGGACCCTGGACTGTACCAACCTCCTGCCACAGCACAGTATTATTTTAGTCTTCTCATCTGATACATTATGCTATTAAAACTGGAGGCACTGTAACCTGAAGTGAGTGAACATAATTACTGTTGAGTGAAAACCATGTATCTCCACATATGTTAAAGTTTATGTTCAGATTGTGTTGTGTATATTTCTGGGCTTTATTGTATCTTCTCTCAGCTGAATCTTTTTTTTTTTTTTTACAACATAAGCACTGCTGAACACTACTGTGTAGTAGTTCTGTGTATTTTATGTGTGGACTATGTCTTGAATTGCTTTTGTCTTCTTGGTGTGTATGTTTCTTTCTTTTTTTGTGCACACACTGCAAACGCCACACGTGCACTCGCCCACTTGTCAAGAATATGGTGAAAGATGACTCATCTGATCACTTTTATCCACATCTCTGTAGACCACTGAACTCTCAAATGTACATTCATCTTTGAAATAAGGGGTTTATTCACCGCAACCTTACTATAATATCCCTCTTTATGTAATTGTCAACAGACTGTTCTTGCTGACAGTCTGATCACGTCATGCATTGACATTTTCAGTCACCCGAGGAAGAGTTGCTCTTTTCTTTTCTTTTCTTTTCTCTTCTTTTTTGTTTTTCAATTAAAATTAAAATAATGATGTAAACATTATGATTCCTTCTAATATCACAAATCATATCACAACTACAATATCAGTCAAAATAATCACAATTAGATATTTTCTCAGAATCTTTCAGCCATAATTAGAATTAAAGAGGGAAATCAAAATGACTAGTGAAAAGATTATATTTAATATAAATCAGTCAGTTTAATTTAATTTAATTTGGATTGAATTGTCTGTAACTGCAGTAGCTTTATATAACTTTTGACCTCTTTTACATTGTTTTAAGATGTAAATATAAAGATGCTGGTCTTTGTCATTTTGTGCTGCTTGTTCATCATTACTATTCAATTAATTAATTTGTAACTTGTTAGTGCGAGATGTGTTGACTGTGAAGTTGTAAACTTCAACAACTAGAGAAAAGGTCACACAGACTCATTTTTCGACACATACAGTGAGAGTGATGAATGATTGATGGTGTGATCTGTTATGCAGTTTGAGGAGATTTTCATTCATTAATAGGTTACTTTGAAAAGTTTGATCTCCATTAAGTGCTGACTCTGCTTTTTACTTCAGACGGATTTATTTAAAATGTATTTATTCATTTCTTTTTCAAAAAAGAGCAGTGAGTACTGTGATTAGGAATGTTTCATAGACCACACAAATTTCACCCTGTACTTTTCCAAATTAAAAGCATGGTCCAAGCAAAAACAGGTGACCGATTTAGAGTTGATGTTTTGATTTTAAAGCAGAAATTCTTCACAGTTTAACTCTTAAGCTGACTGAAGGAAACCTGAAGCAGTTTCTCTTTTGCCTGAAATATTTCTGTTTCCTTTTGGTGTGGGTCTGTGATTGATGTGTGTGAGTGTCTCCCCCTGCAGGTCAGAATGAAGACCTGTTCATATTTGTTGGTGGTGGTGTGGTGGAAAAAAAATCAGTAAAAACAATTATTAAACATGCATTAATGCACAACTGACATGTGGAAGAGGGTAAAAACAATAGCCTGTGACATACTTGATACAGTTTTAACTGAAAAATACCCAAAATATCTAAGACAAACCATTAAAATACTAATTTGTGAGGAGCGTTTTGTATTGTTGATATATATATTTTGCCAATTTTCATGCTAAAATGTTGAAATATTTCATGTTTTCCTCAGACTTTTTGTTCTCTTCATGCAGGAAAAGCCTCTGAATGGATGTTTGGATCATCAGCAACACTGAAACTGTCCACTGAAACCAGTCTGATGAGAGTCTTTGAAGGTTCGCTGCACACAAACACCATGTACAGCACATACTTCACCTGTGTGTGGAGTCGATGTTCACTACAGGTCAGTGTTTATCAAAACTTTGTCGCCAGCAAGTGGAGAAAAGAAGTCCTGCAGCCACCAAGTTTAAATGAAAAAAGTTTTGAGGAAATGTTAAAGGCCCTGCACACCCACACAAGTGTTTCCAGTATTACATGACATTACATTGTTTGTTTGTTGTATGTTGTTTGTTGTATCATTGCTGTGTTATATATCATTGTGTCTCGTACCTTTTCCATTTGTTTTGTTGTTTGGGACCCCCTTAAAAACAAGATGATACATCTCAAGGGGTTTATCCTGATATATAATAAATTCAATCATAACTCAATCAGTCTCATCGATGGATCAATCCACATATCCAAGAATTTACTGCATCAGCTAAAACTACATACAGTGCAACAAAAATACATATGCAGTTACACAAAACACAAACAAGAAATAGAAAATACAAATTGTAATGGTCACTCTTCAGAAACTGCTTCAGATTGGAGTCAAAATAATCCCAGTTATGATCCAGTTTGAGTTCTGTGTGTTACACAAAACAGATTAAGTCTGAAAACTCCCCACATAAGTCTGGGAGATATCTCAAACTAATTTGAATTTTTGTTTTTGCATGATATGTAAAATGTCTAAATCAGATAAATTGAGATATTAAATTATGCACACAAAGTTTATTTTTAAGTCATAAAGTAAGGTAGATGATAGCTGCTACATTAGCCTTTTGAGTCACGACTTAATTAGTCACAATACTTAAACACCTGCAGCAGTTTACGGATCTGTCATGACTCCAGGTGACAGACTCCAGCTGTCTCTGACTATTTCATAATGAGTTTTGTGTTTTTTAGGCATAATGATGACAGTCTTGCAGGTGGTGCAGGTCTTTTATTATTCTTGCTTGATGTTTCAGGTCTGCATTTTGCAGGGAAATGAAAAGCGTGAATCGACACCAAGCTTGAAAAAAACTTGATATTTGATTTTTTTTGTCCGTATCGGCCAGTCCTATATCCACAGCTGCACCCTGAGTTACTGATCTAGAAATGCTGACAGGTTTTCTCAGGTCTCTGAGCAGCAGCAGCTTCGGTTTTGACATTTATAGATCAGTTCACAATTGGAAAATTTAATAAAGTTGTCAAAATGAATATATATTTTATTTCTTAAGCACATGGCAGTGGTGCTGATCTTACTGGCTTCCTATGAAAGCATTTATTGTAGCTTGAGACCATGAACTTGTACAATAACTTTAATGTGAGAAATCTATGAATGCATAAAATGGTGAGAAGTTATTGATGAGATTAAAGATTTACATGTTTTTTTAAATGGGAAACTAAAATACATATTTTTGGCAGGAAGCAAATTTGGTCCATATGAGATGAAAAATTGTTTATGTTTTCAGAATTGTATATAAAACCTCATAAAATGTTCCACACTGAGAAAGATGAGCTCATTAGATGCAAATAAAACATTTTGTAAAAAAAAAAAAGAGTAGAAAATCGAGATATTTTCTACAAAGCTACAACCTGACCAGTTAAAAATAAAATAAAACAAGCTGAATACAAGCCAAATTAAAGTTCACTCTGTCTTTGCTAAGGCTTCCAGTGAAATGCAGATTATAAACAACACATTCATGCTCATGAACGTTAATGTGAAGCAATCACCTTTTTGGATATCATGGTTTGAGTCTCTTCCTCTTTGCTGTTGCTTCATTTGTCCTTCATTTGTCCTTCATCTGTCCTGTCACCATGACGATGTGTTTCTTTGGCTTCTCTAAACAGGTGTCAACATGCCGATGGCTTTTTATCTTCATCAACGTGTCTTAGTGTTTCGGCATAAAAAGGAACATATCATGCTGTAGCAATAACGGTTAATCAGATAGGAAATAATCAGTTTAGACTGGCAGTTTGGAGACACACCTGGTTTTTAGTTCATGTTGATATCAGTAACTGACAGATGTTACTTCATCATAAGCTCAGATAAAGTGGAACGACATGTAAATGTATATCATTGCTTCACATTGCATTGCATTGTATTCTGTTAAGATACAGAAGAGAAGATATGTTGCAGATTATATTTAAGGACCAGTGGAGATACTGATGCTTGTTGCATTGAACCTTTGTCCAGACATTTTACTGCCTAGTTCATAATACATGTGCTCAATTGGAAGAGCAAACAGAACTGAAGTGAAATATGAAATATGTTTGTCTTCACCTGGTTAATACTGAGAATATTTGTTTTATGACCAGATTGTTGTGAGAATATGTTTCAGGCTGGTTTCTCTGAGCTGCAGGTTTAGTGTTTTTCATACTTTTCACCCTCCAACTGGTGAAGTATCAGTTTTTGGGTCATGGAACAGATCTATGTTTTGGGACTTTAAGCCCATGTAGCTCTGTAGTGTTTTTTGTTTGTATTTGGCCTGCTGGTATTTAAGGCTTTCTTGAGCCTGCTTGTGTTTTTGGTTGTCTGTTTGCACTGTTTCCCTCCTGTCTTCCTGTGCTCTTCCCCAGCCTGCTTTTCCCTCACACCTGTCCTGCATTCAGCCTCGTAGGCCCTGCCCTTTTCCCAGTGTTTTCTCCAGCCTATCAGCTTCTTTCCTGTTCTCCTGTTTCATCTCCTCATTCCCCTCACTTGAGTTTCTCAGCCCATCTCCCCACCTGCACCTCATCTCCTCGTTAGTTCATTTAGTATTTCAGCCTTGTGTTTTAGTTCAGTCTTGTTGGATCCTTTGTAGCTCAGTTTTGTTCTGTCCTGTTCAGTTATGCTTTGCCTGCATTTCTGAGACTTAACAAAGATAATTCTTCAGTTCCTGTGCCTGATGTCTCCTGTATTTGGGTCCATCTGCTCTGCTACTATGAACTCCTGTACTAAAAGTGAACTTTATAAATGTAGAAAAACAACAATCAGTCACTTTTCAAATCAATTTAATATGATTTATTTCTGGCTTCAGGTTTATTTCTCCCAAAAAAGAACAACTCTGCTTGAAACATCTTGATATTTCAGTAAAAGCAATAAGTAGTAAATCATCAGAAATTGTTCTGGGCTGCTGTTTTTATTCCAGATCATCTTCATCCACCACTTCAAATCTGCGTTTGCCTGAGATCACTGGAGGACACTTCAATTTTCCCTGTGGTGCAGAGAGGCAGAAAGGTTAAAACACTTATTTTAACACTTTAATGTCCTAAAATTAAAAGCATGATAAAAACAAAAAATTGATTTTTTCACCTATTTTCACTTTTATTTCAATACAAATATAAATAATTTTGCTATAAATATAAATACTGGGCTCTCTGCACATCACTAGTAAGAATACAATTCAACATGTAATTTTCAATAATAAATGGGTAATGAATGAATATTTACTTGGCTTTAAATTGAAGAATTGAGGGAATTTTCTGTTTTTCCCTAAATTCAGTACCAAATTATATTATTCTTTCCAGTATACTTGCAAGGAAGTAATTAGGACCATGAAATAGTGTGAACCAATCCTTGGCTGGAAAAGTTCAGTTAATACAGTATTTTGTTTTTATGGTTCCATAGCCTTCAAATAATTTCAGAGAAATTTGCAGCTTGGCAGTAATCATAGGGGAAATATAGACTGTTTAACTGGAACACTTCTAATTAATTAATTCCAATTTTTTAGCCAGCAAAACCTAAAGTATTTTAGTAAACCCACAACAGGTCAGTTGATCATGCAAAAATGTGAAATTTGTCAACATGGTAAAAATCTAATTCATCATATCCTGCAAGGTTTGAAACTATTCTGATTCTCCAGACCTTCTAACTATAGCACACTATGTACTCGTAATATATCACATTTGTTAACCCAGCAGATTTTAACAACCAATTGTCACCTCATTTATTTCCTTTTTGAGCCACGGGAGATTTGGTTTGAGACACTTCTCCTCATCGCTGTCGGTTATAATCCTAGAAACAGGAAACAGAGAAATGAAACAATTATACATTTTTATTATTACCTGAATGTTGGCTGATGTTTCTATCCACAACACCTTATTAAACATTAGTCCCACGGTGTTTTTTTAATTAAATATTGACTTGAAGAGAGCCCAGTATTCCTCTGTTGTTGTTACAGCAGTGTCTTAAGTGTCGAATATCAGACAAACATTTATCATTTGACAGATTCCTTTATGCAACCAAACCTGAGTGAAGCTCAAGTATCCTGTAATACAGTATATTTAACCCTGAAACAGCTATGCCTTCATGTCACTAAGTGGTGTTCTGGTATCATGAAGTTCTTCTCGACTAGTTTTCCAGCAGATTACAGTAATGACATCAGAGAGAGATGAATACAGATTTATTCAGGTTTAGTATGTTTAAAGACATGTTCAAAAAAACATGCTGTACTTACAGGAAGGCATGGTGCCGGCAACCAGATCGTGGATGCTGTTCAACACATGCCTTGATTTGCCAATCCTTCTTCAGAGCATAGGCCTTCTCGCAGCAGGAAATGGGAGGACGTGCCAGACCTTCACACAGAGAGAGTCACTGTGAATTAATTTTTTACTCATCAATACAACAAGCATGACACTGTTACACACTGGGAGGGACCCAGACAACATGATCCGTCCAAGATTCAACATTAATTCTTCTTTATTCATATAGACATCAGACTGTGATTCATTTCTAAAGGGGTTAAAAACTTAGAAACGTAGGTCTTTCCCAGTTTGTAGTTTTTATTGAAGCAAGACTCTACAGCTGCAAGGGGTTGCATAAAGGGCCAGTATAAGATCAATAAGGAGCTTTTAGCTGTAAGTCATACAAAGATATTCCAGTAGAGTCCAATAATTTAAATATAGACCTTTAAATTGTAACTACTGTTTTTTTTCATCTTGTTGTGGTCTATGCCCCTCATTGTTTTAGAGTTGACTTCTTGTAATCTAATTATTTTAGTATTTTTACTGTTTCCTCTGTTGGTTTTTACTTTTAATCAATTTATTTGTATAACACCTTTCATACAGGTCAGTGCGATTCAAAGTGTTTCACAGATCTCACATTGTAAACAAATGTAGACAGTAGAACAAGCACTATGCAACTATGTTTGAAAATGTGCTAAATAGATGAATACATAAATAAACAATAGTAATAATAATCATTATTATTGTTATATTTACTAATTGTACCCTTAATGCTATTGTGTGCAGCAATCTATAGGTTGGAGAAAAACCTTTCATGTATGGTACTACATTACTGTGCAATTTATTACTGCTCTATAAAAACATGAGATATTGTACCTTATATTTGTTGCATTAAGCACAAAGTCATAATGACATTACAGATCAATAGTCTGTTGACTAGTATAACTTCATTACTCTGTATGTAAAACAATGCAAAAAGTGTAGATGAAGAGCTGTACCTCCTGATGCACAGAACAGCATCACGATAGCCAGGGTGAGCAGACAAATGCAGAGAGTCTTCCTCATCTTCAAACGCTTGTTGACACTGGATCTTTGCTGTAAACACCTCCTGTGTTCAGTTACTAACAACTCGCTAAAGTCCAATGATGAGTGAACCAGAGAGGTGTGATCTTATATTCTGCAGATTCACAAAAAAAGAGGAACAGTTCTTGTCGAGGGAAACGAACAGACTCACAAACGCCCTGGAGTTCGTTGGTCATGTCCATATATGTTCAGGTTTGTTGTGCATCCTCTTAAGTGGTGATGCTGCAGCTTTTACATTCACACTTTACTGATGCCCACATCCAGACTGACCTGCACTGAGTTCTCCAGCAGAGTACTACAATTCAACACCATCATATTCACAAGCCAACTCCCCAACAAGTTGAAGTTATTCAAACATTTCTTGGAG
Source organism: Thunnus albacares (assembly GCF_914725855.1). Taxonomy (NCBI): domain Eukaryota; kingdom Metazoa; phylum Chordata; class Actinopteri; order Scombriformes; family Scombridae; genus Thunnus; species Thunnus albacares. Next base: position 4,755,902 of record NC_058126.1, read on the forward strand.
GCAGAGCTGCTCAAACCAGATCCTGGATTTCAGACATAAATGTTTTTTTATATTCACTTATTAAAGAGAGTTTCTTCTTTGCAATTTCAAATTTGTGTGTTAGCTAACTGTCGCTTTGAAAAATGAAATGTTGAAATGTCTCTGCTCAACACAGTTACACAATCTTTCCAAATATTGCAATGTCCTCAGAAAGATCAGATGTGATATGAAAGTGTTTTATAAATAATGGACAAATGTATTATTCCAAAAAAATCAATATGGCAGGAACATTTTGTCATTAGCAGAAAAGGGATGTAAAATAGAAAAAAAACAAAGATAAGGTGGAACTGACTACCAGTCTAGTGATTAAAGGATGGGTTCACAATTTTTCAAGTCTGGCTTAAAACAACAGTCAGGAGCCCAAATGAACAGTGAAACATGTTCTTCTTGTTGTAATAATTCCTCCTGTTCAAACTGACCATTAGAAGATCCCTTCATAATGCACTTACAATGTAAGTGATGTGGGACAAGATCCACAGTCCTCCTGCACAAAAAGTGTGCAAAATTTCTGTGCAAAGCAAGTAGATATCTGTCAATGTTACAGTCCTTTTAGTGCCAAAGTCCCTCCAGACATTTTACTGCCTGGTTCATAATACATGTGCTCGATTGGAAGAGCAAACAGTACTGAAGTGTCATCTGAAATATGTTTGTCATCACCTGGTTAATACTGGGAATATTTGTTTTTTATGACCAGATTGTTTTGAGAATGTTTTTCAGGCTGGTTTCTCTGAGCTGCAGGTTTAGTGTTTTTCATGCTATTCACACTCCAAGTGGTGATGTATCAGTTTCTGGGTCATGGAACAGGGGTCCGTTTCACAAAGCAGGTTCAACAAACTCTGAGTCTAATCCTGAACTCTGAGTTGATCTACTCTGAGATAGGAAACTCTGAGTTTCCGGTTCCAGAACAGCTAATTTGAGTCAGTTTAATCAACTCAGAGTAGTTTCACCTGGAGTTAAGCACATGCACCACAACTATAAAAAGCCAGCATCAGTGGAACCCTGATTCGATGAGTCACCATGGCAACGGGGAAAAGGAAGGCTGCATTTTTCAACCCACTAGAATTAGAAATCTTAATGCGCTCATACGGCGAGTTTGAACACATTTTCAAAAAGAAGTGCAATACCGCTGCAGCTGCAAAAGAGAGGGAGACAGCGTGGGAGAACATTGCTGCTCGGGTCAATGCGTAAGTTTAAATGTAGTCCTTTGCAATCACAATAATATTACAGGGGAAAACTGCTTGAATGGTAGCCTATTCATTTATTTCATTTAGGTGCAATCCCGTGGGGGAGAAGCGCACTTGGCAGCAGTTTAGGATGAAATATAAAAACATTGTTCAAACAGGTAAGACCTTGGCATAACTTCATGGGGGTACCTCATTTTGATCATGTTTTACATTGTAAAGTAAATATTAAGTAGCTGTTGCTGTGACTGTGCTGTTGTGTTAAATAATTAATCCTATTTAAACTAACACAGACTTCTACTTAGCCAACAGATAGAAGGCAGATGCCCGTAAAACGGGTGGTGGCCCAGCACCGCCACCTCTAACGGAGGCAGAGGAGCTGGCCCTAAGCCAGAATTTAGGAAGGCCAGTGGCTGAGGGAATCCCTGAGCTCATCCTCTGAGCCCACCCCCCAAGACACAAGTGCCTTTATAAAATGTAAAGTGTGGTGCAGACTGGAGCATTTACAATAAAGTTATAGCAACTTCCTCTGTCATGGCGAAACATCAAATCTCAACGGAGTGAGGATGACAATTTTCTGCAGGGTGAGACATGTCTGTCTTGCTCACACCTGTGGCATCAAAATTATGCAAGTTTTGGGCCCATTCACTTGAATTTCAATTAGTAAATTGAAAACTCTTGATGAGTTTGTGTGTAAAACAAATTACTTTCCTAATTTTCATCAAGTCTATTTTTAGAAAAGGAAAGAATTTTAACCCACATAACCTGGTCAAAGTTTGACTGAAATGTGTACTGTCAGGTGTGTAGAGACAATAAGTAACTGCAGCTGGACACAGAAAAATACTCATATATTTGAATGGAGAGTGTGAGCGAACCACTAGGTGTTTGGGCCCTAATAAGGGAAAAACTGCAGTACAGAGCTACAACTTTTAGTTTTGATGTACTTTATCACTAAACTGTCACTCTCACTCCATTTTTTCCCTTCCCCTCATAGGTCATCCCCACTATTGAATTATACATATAAGACCTATAATTATTGTAAAATAAATGATAATAACACCAAACTTCATACAAAGTTTGTATAATGTACTCTATGTATATAGGCCTTTCTGCTGTATCCTACAAAAATGAACTGCATTCAACCCCCACACCAGTGGCGGCTGGTGACTCAAATAATTGGGGAGGACAGGAGGAAAACCAACGTGGAATCTTACAACATACCGCATCAAACTATATCATTGTCCCCCGTCTGATGACATCAGAGGGGTGGGGGGCAATTTTATATGCCAATAAAACAATTTGCTTTTAAAAACAAAAAACCCCTGAGTGGTGTAAAGGCTGCGTCTTTAAAGACATTTAGCATATACATATTGTTTCTAAACAAAGAAGAGCTCATTTTAGCCATGCAAGGGAGATCAAAATATTAAAAAAGAATATTTGGTTGAAATAAACCATTACCAAATCTCAGTATTATTTACAACATAATTTTTCTCTCTTCTTTGGAGAAGACACGTAAAATGATGCTCCAAGGTAGGACGGCCTCCCTAACCAATCAACAATCAGAATGCAATATTGACATCGAGTTGGTCCAATGATAGTTTCCAGAATTCATCTTCAATTCTCTCCACTGTGAGGCAGAGTAGCAGCAGTATATAGCTCCTTGCAATAGCCAATGCAACAGCTGGCTTGTTGTAGCAGCCTGAGGGACTCTTATACATCCATGGAAGGACTGTTAAGGATTGTTGTTAAGCTAATGGGAGAAATTATCTGGACTGGGCAGCACAGCAGCAGCAGGACACCGCCAGGGAGCGGCTGGAGAGAGAAACAACCGGAGAAACAACCAGGAGAGTTAGCTTGTTTGTCATTGTTGCTAATGATATCAGACTGGTTAAGCAGCAGCCATAAAGTTCTGTTAACTAACAAACAAGATGACCAACAGCCACAAATGGATGTTATGACATGAATACTTCATCTCCATGATAGAAAGAAGAAGACATCAGATAACGTGCGTCAGATACAGCTTCTCTCTCTCTCTGTCTTTTTGGTCTCTAATTTCATCTCGGATGGTTAAATGTCTCTCTGTGTGGCTGTTGTGTGAATTTATCTCCTTAACAAGAGTGCAGCAGAGATATATATGATGTGCTGTGGGTAGTTTGCTTGTTGAAGTTACAGTGAGCTGTCTGGACTCACTCATTCATGTGGAATTGATCCCGTTTTTAATTGAGTGGTTGTTCAGTCACCTGTTGATGTTGTATGATTAGTGTGCAGGAGGTCTGGCTGCTTGCTTCTGACAGTTTCTTTAGTTCACTTTCAAGCTGAGCCATATATTAAGTAATAAGCTTAAAGTAATGTTGAAGAAAATCACTCAAGTCCTTGTTCAAAGTTTGCTGTGGTGGAAGTGGTTTAATAGCATTCCGGGAATGCGGTGAGCTTACTGACACAGAGCTGGTCTGATACAGTAGACTGACCTAGAGCAGAAGAAATTATTTTATACCGTAAGGATCAAAGCAGTGATCAACAAATGGTGAACAGAAGATAGGAAGGGAGGGCATTTGCATATAATATCAAGGCAAATCAAGGGGCAAATACAGGAGGGGTCAAATCAGCAGGGGTCAGGAGGTAGGAGGGACACAACTGGCATATGTTTGATCAAAGGGTTGTCTCAGACGTCACTTGATCATCAAGTCTCCAAACCAAATGTGTATTCTTCTTCAATTATCAAGTCTGCTCCCAAATGTGTATTCTTCTTCAATCCACGCTTTTTTTATGTAGCCATAGTCTACTCAGTCGAAATCTATTTCAATTTTAAACAAAAAATCTGAATTTTCCACCTCCATTGGTAGAATAGGTTGAGTTGCAGTGGTGTACATGATTTTAGTGGTTGTTTGATAAATGAGTTAAGACAGGTGATCAAAAGGCTAATAACAGTCTAGATTCCAAATCCAAGCAAGACAAATTCAAAGATTACATAAATTAATGCTCCTAATTTTTCTTTAAACCAATCAAACAGACCAGTGGTGACAGGGTTATGCAACGATTTGGCAATATTATTCAAGTGGTTAGTTATCTCTTGTATGGTGGCATTGTGGTCACGTATGAAAGTATAACATTCAGCTCCAATTAGTGCACAGGTTCTTCCTTGAGAAGCCAGTAAATAATCCAATGCAGCATGATTTTGTAAAGTCATCATTCTAACAGCAGTCATTTCTTGTGAGAGCATGGACATGCCTTTTGCGGTAGTGTTTGCAAGGTCTTTAACCAAATGAGAAAGGTCTCTTACTTGATCCAAAGCCGCCATGACTCCGTAACTTGGAATGAGAGCACTGAAAAATCTTGTCCATGGTGTTTGTGTGTGTGTGCACAAGTCTCTTTTCACATTGCGTGCTTCAGGTGGCACAGTAAAGACTCTCATGGCTTGTATCACATGATCCAGACCGCATCTTCCAGACCATCCGGTAAAAATTCATAAGCTTTCATGCCACAAATCCAGTATACACCCTTTGGTAGTGGTATAGAACAATGACCGATCATTTTAGCAAGGTGATTATAATCATCAATGTGGTCTGATGATGGCTGTTGTTTTAGAGGCACATTCCTTTTTGACTTATCAGTGAGTTCTTCTGTTGAAGTGTAAATTGTGTCACATTTGGATGTTCCTAAGTGAATAGTTCCTTTACCTTCACCACACCATTTTAATGTCTTTGGAACCATTGTGAGGGTTAGAGGGTTCAGGAGTCTTGCAGGAATAATTGTTGATTTGAGGTGGGTTGGGACAAGCACAGTGTTCATAGGTTGAGTTAAAGTGTATTATGTGGCAGGTGTCACAGGAAGTAATGTGCAAGGCCATCAATGGATGTCCGTCTGAAAAACAAAGCTACAACTGACCAGTTAAAAATAAAATAAAACAAGCTGAATACAAGCCAAATTAAAGTTCTCTCTGTCTTTGCTAAGGCTTCCAGTGAAATGCAGATTATAAACAACATGTTCATGCTCATGAACGTTAATGTGAAGCAACCACCTTTTTGAATATCACCGTTTGGGTTTAGCCAAAACACTTTCCTGTTGCTTCATTTGTCCTTCATCTGTCCTGTCACCATGACAATGTGTTTCTTTGGCTTCTCTAAACAGGCATCAACATGCCAATGGCTTTTTATCTTCATCAATGTGCCTCAGTGTTTCAGCATAAAAAGGAACATATCATGCTGTAGCAATAATGGTTAATCAGATATGAAATATTCAGTTTAGACTGGCAGTTTGGAGACACACCTGGTTTTTAGTTACTACTGATATCAGTAACTGACAGATGTTATTTCATCAGAAGCTCAGATAACATGGAATAACATGTAAGTGTATATCATTGCTTCACATTGCATTGCATTGTATTCTGTTAAGATACAGAAGAGAAGATATGTTGCAGATTATATTTAAGGACCACTGGAGATACTGATGCTTGTTGCATTGAACCTTTGTCCAGGCATTTTACTGCCTAGTTCATAATACATGTGCTCGATTGGAAGAGCAAACAGAACTGAAGTGAAATATGAAATACTTTTGTCTTCACCTGGTTAATAATGAGAATATTTGTTTTATGACCAGATTGTTGTGAGAATGTGTTTTCAGGCTGGTTTCTCTGAGCTGCAGGTTTAGTGTTTTTCATACTTTTCACCCTCCAACTGGTGACGTATCAGTTTTTGGGTCATGGAACAGATCTATGTTTTGGGACTTTAAGCCCATGTAGCTCTGTAGTGTTTTTTGTTTGTATTTGGCCTGCTGGTATTTAAGGCTTTCTTGAGCCTGCTTGTGTTTTTGGTTGTCTGTTTGCACTGTTTCCCTCCTGTCTTCCTGTGCTCTTCCCCAGCCTGCTTTTCCCTCACACTTGTCCTGCATTCAGCCTCGTAGGCCCTGCCCTTTTCCCAGTGTTTTCCCCAACCTATCAGCTTCTTTCCTGTTCTCCTGTTTCATCTCCTCATTCCCCTCACTTGAGTTTCTCAGCCCATCTCCCCACCTGCACCTCATCTCCTCGTTAGTTCATTTAGTATTTCAGTCTTGTGTTTTAGTTCAGTCTTGTTGGATCCTTTGTAGCTCAGTTTTGTTCTGTCCTGTTCAGTTATGCTTTGCCTGCATTTCTGAGACTTAACAAAGATAATTCTTCAGTTCCTGTGCCTGATGTCTCCTGCATTTGGGTCCATCTGCTCTGCTACTATGAACTCCTGTACTAAAAGTGAACTTTATACATGTAGAAAAACAACAGTCAGTCACTTTTCAAATCAATTTAATATGATTTATTTCTGGCTTCAGGTTTATTTCTCCCAAAAAAGAACAACTCTGCTTGAAACATCTTGATATTTCAGTAAAAGCAATAAGTAGTAAATCATCAGAAATCGTTCTGGGCTGCTGTTTTTATTCCAGATCATCTTCATCCACCACTTCAAATCTGCGTTTGCCTGAGATCACTGGAGGACACTTCAATTTTCCCTGTGGTGCAGAGAGGCAGAAAAAAAGGTTAAAACACTTAAACACAACATGTAATTTTCAACAATAAATGGATAATGAATGAATATTTACTTGGGTTTAAATTAAAGAATTGACGGAATTTTCTGTTTTTCCCTGAATTCAGTACCAAATTATATTATTCTTTCCAGGATACTTGCAAGGAAGTAATTAGGACCATGAAATAGTGTGAACCAATCCTTGGCTGGAAAAGTTCAGTTAATACAGTATTTTGTTTTTACGGTTAAAATAATTTCAGAGAACTTTGCAGTTTGGCAGTAATCATAGGGAAAATAGAGACTGTTTAACTGGAACCCTTCTAATTAATTAATTCCATTTTTTTAGCCAGCAAAACCTAAAGTATTTTAGTAAGTGCAAAAATGTGATCATGCAAAAATGTGAAATTTGTCAACATGGTAAAAATGAAATTCATCACATCCTGCAAGGTTGGAAACCATTTTGATTTTCCAGACCTTCTAACTATAGCACACTATGTACTCGTAATATATCACATTTGTTAACCCAGCAGATTTTAACAGCTAATTCTCACCTCATTTATTTCCTTTTTGAGCCACGGGAGATTTGGGTTGAGACACTTCAAACAGTTGTCGGTTATAATCCTAGAAACAGGAAACAGAGAAATGAAACAATTAGACATTTTTATTATTACCTAAATGTTGGCTGATGCTTCTATCCACAACACCTTATTAAACATTAGTCCCACTGTGTTTTTTTTATTAAATATTGACTTGTAAAGAGCCCAGTATTCCTCTGTTGTTCTTACAGCAGTGTCTTAAGTGTCAAATATCAGACAAACATTTATCATTTGACAGATTCCTTTATGCAACCAAACCTGAATGAAGCTGAAGCATCTTGTAATACAGTATATTTAACCCTGAAACAGCTATGATTTCATGTCACTGAGTGGTGTTCTGGTATCATGAAGTTCTTCTCGACCAGTTTTCCAGCAGATTACAGTAATGACATTAGGAAGAGATGAATACAGATTCACTCAGGTTTAGTATGTTTAAAGACATGTTCAAAAAAACATGCTACACTTACAGGAAGGCATGGTGCTGGCAACCAGATCGTGGTTTCTGTTCATAACACGCCTTGATTGGCCCAATAGAAGTCTTCCTTGGAGCACAGGCTGTCGTGCAGCAGGAAAATATCATGGGAGAACGTGCCAGACCTTCACACAAACAGAGAGAGTCACTGTGAATTAATTTTTTACTCATCAATACAACAAACATGACACACTGTTACACACTGGGAGGTACCCAGATAATATGATCCGTCCAAGATTCAACATTAATTCTTCTTTATTCATATAGACATCAGACTGTGATTCATTTCTAAAGGGGTTAAAAACTTAGAAACGTAGGTCTTTCCCAGTTTGTAGTTTTTATTGAAGCAAGACTCTACAGCTGCAAGAGGTTGAATAAAGGGCCAGTATAAGATCAATATAGAGTTTTTAGCTGTAAATCATACAAAGATATTCCAGTAGAATCCAAGAATATAAATATAGACCTTTAAATTGTAACTACTGTTTTTTTTTATCTTGTTGTGGTCTGTGCTCCTCGTTGTTTTAGAGTTGACTTCTTGTAATCTAATTATTTTAGTATTTTTACTGTGTCTTCTGTTGGTTTTTACTTTTAATCTATTTATTTGTATAATACCTTTCATGCAGGTCAGTGCGATTCAAAGTGTTTCACAGATCTCACATTGTAAACAAATGTAGACAGTAGAACAAGCACTATGCAACTATGTTTGAAAATGTGCTAAATAGATGAATACATAAATAAACAATAGTAATAATAATTATTATTTTTACAAACTATACACTAAATGCTATTGTCTGAAGCAGTCCATAGGTCAGAGGAAAACCTTTCATGTACGGTACTACATTACTGTACAAATTATTATTGTTTTGTAAAAACATGAGATATTGTACCTTATATTTGTTACATGAAGCACAAAATCATAATGACATTACAGATCAATAGTCTGTTGACTAGTATAACTTCATTACTCTGTATGTAAAACAATGTAAAAAGTGTAGATGAAGAGCTGTACCTCCTGATGCACAGAACAGCATCACGATAGCCAGGGTGAGCAGACAAATGCAGAGAGTCTTCCTCATCTTCAAACGCTTGTTGACACTGGATCTTTGCTGTAAACGCCTCCTTTGTTCAGTTGCTAACAACTCACTAAAGTCTAATGATGAGTGAACCAGAGAGATATGATCTTATATTCTGCAGATTCACAAAAAAAGAGGAACAGTTCTTGTCGAGGGAAACGGACAGACTCACAAACGCCCTGGAGTTCGTTGGTCATGTCCATATATGTTCAGGTTTGTTGTACATCCTCTTAAGTGGTGATGCTGCAGCTTTTACATTCACACTTTACTGATGCCCACATCCAGACTGACCTGCACTGAGTTCTCCAGCAGAGTACTACAATTCAACACCATCATATTCACAAGCCAACTCCCCAACAAGTTTATGTTATTCAAACATTTCTTGGAGGCAGAGCTGCTCAAACCAGATCCTGGATTTCAGACATAAATGTTTTTTTATATTCACTTATTAAAGAGAGTTTCTTCTTTGCAATTTCAAATTTGTGTGTTAGCTAACTGTCGCTTTGAAAAATGAAATGTTGAAATGTCTCTGCTCAACACAGTTACACAATCTTTCCAAATATTGCAATGTCCTCAGAAAGATCAGATGTGATATTAAAGTGTTTTTATGAATAATGGACAAATGTATTATTCCAAAAAAATCAATATGGCAGGAACATTTTGTCATTAGCAGAAAAGGGATGTAAAATAGAAAAAAAGATAAGGTGGAACTGACTACCAGTCTAGTGATTAAAGGACGGGTTCGCAATTTTCCAAGACAACAGTCAGGAGCCCAAATGAACAGTGAAACATGTTCTTCTTGCTGTAATCATTCCTCCTGTTCATACTGACCATTAGAAGATCCCTTCATAACGCACTCACAATGTAAGTGATGTGGGACAAAATCCACAGTCCTCCTGTCCAAAAAGTGTGCAAAAGATTTGTGCAAATCAAGTAGATATCTGTCAATGTTACAGTACTTTTAATGCCAAAGTCCCTCTTTTGGTTACTAAACTTCCACTGCAGCTCAGCTGGTTTTTAGTTACTACTTATATCAATAACTGACAGATGTTATTTCATCATAAGCTCAGATAAAGTGGAACGACATGTAAATGTATATAATTGTTTCACATTGCATTGCATTGTATTCTGTTAAGATACAGAAGAGAAGATATGTTGCAGATTATATTTAAGGACCAGTGGAGATACTGATGCTTGTTGCATTGAACCTTTGTCCAGACATTTTACTGCCTAGTTCATAATACATGTGCTCGATTGGAAGAGCAAACAGAACTGAAGTGAAATATGAAATACTTTTGTCTTCACCTGGTTAATACTGAGAATATTTGTTTTATGACCAGATTGTTGTGAGAATATGTTTCAGGCTGGTTTCTCTGAGCTGCAGGTTTAGTGTTTTTCATACTTTTCACCCTCCAACTGGTGAAGTATCAGTTTTTGGGTCATGGAACAGATCTATGTTTTGGGATTTTAAGCCCACGTAGATCTGTAGTGTTTTTTGTTTGTATTTGGCCTGCTGGTATTTAAGGCTTTCTTGAGCCTGCTTGTGTTTTTGGTTGTCTGTTTGCACTGTTTCCCTCCTGTCTTCCTGTGCTCTTCCCCAGCCTGTTTTCCCCTCACACCTGTCCTGCTTAATAAAGAAACTTAATAAAGATAATTCTTCAGTTCCTGTGCCTGATGTCTCCTGCATTTGGGTCCATCTGCTCTGCTACTATGAACTCCTGTACTAAAAGTCAACTTTATAAATGTAGAAGAACAACAGTCACTTTTCAAATTAATTTAATATGATTTATTTCTGGCTTCAGGTTTATTTCTCCCAAAAAAGAACAACTCTGCTTGAAACATCTTGATATTTCAGTAAAAGCAATAAGTAGTAAATCATCAGAAATTGTTCTGGGCTGCTGTTTTTATTCCAGATCATCTTCATCCAGGACTTCAAATCTGCCTTTGGCTGAGATCACTGGAGGACACTTAAATTTTCCCTGTGGTGCAGAGAGGCAGAAAAAAAGGTTAAAACGCTTAACACTTATTTTAACACTTTAATGTCCTAAAATTAAAAGCATGATAAAAACAAAAACTGGATTTTTTCACCTATTTTCACTTTTATTTCAATACAAATATAAATAATTTGCTACAAATATAAATACTGGGCTCTCTGCACATCCCTAGTGAGAATACAATTCAACATGTAATTTTCAATAATAAATGGATAATGAATGAATATTTACTTGGCTTTAAATTGAAGAATTGAGGGAATTTTCTGTCTTTCCCTAAATTCAGTACCAAATTATATTATTCTTTCCAGGATGCTTGTATGGAAGTAATTAGGACCATGAAATAGTGTGAACCAATCCTTGGCTGGAAAAGTTCAGTTAATACAGTATTTTGTTTTTATGGTTCCATAGCCTTCAAATAATTTCAGAGAACTTTACAGCTTGGCAGTAATCATAGGGAAAATGGAGACTGTTTAACCGGAACACTTCTAATTAATTAATTCCAATTTTTTAGCCAGCAAAACCTAAAGTATTTTAGTAAGTGCACAACAGGTCAGTTGATCATGCAAAAAGGTGAAATTTGTCAACATGGTAAAAATCAAATTCATCATATCCTGCAAGTTTTGAAACTATTTTGATTCTCCAGACCTTCTAACTATAGCACACTATGAACTCATAATATATCACATTTGTTAACCCAGCAGATTTTAACAACTAATTCTCACCTCATTTATTTCCTTTTTGAGCCACGGGAGATCTGGTTTGAGACACTTCTCCTCATCGCTGTCGGTTATAATCCTAGAAACAGGAAACGGAGAAATGAAACAATTAGACATTTTTATTATTACCTGAATGTTGGCTGATGCTTCTATCCACAACACCTTATTAAACATTAGTCCCACTGTGTTTTTTTTATTAAATATTGACTTGAAGAGAGCCCAGTATTCCTCTGTTGTTGTTACAGCAGTGTCTTAAGTGTCGAATATCAGACAAACATTTATCATTTGACAGATTCCTTTATGCAACCAAACCTGAATGAAGCTCATGTATCCTGTAATAAAATATATTTAACCCTGAAACAATTATGACTTCAGGTCACTGAGTGGTGTTCTGGTATCATGAAGTTCTTCTTGACTGGTTTTCCAGCAGATTACAGTAATGACATTAGAAAGAGATGAATACAGATTCACTCAGGTTTAGTATGTTTAAAGACATGTTCAAAAAAACATGCTACACTTACATGAAGGCATGGTGCCGGCAATGAAGTCGTGGTTGCTGTTCATAACACGCCTTGATTTGCCAATCCTTCTTCAGAGCATAGGCCTTCTCGCAGCAGGAAAGTGCCACGTGATGATCTGCCAGACCTTCACACAGAGAGAGTCACTGTGAATTAATATTTACTCATCAATACAACAAGCATGACACACTGTTACACACTGGGAGGTACCCAGATAATATGATCGGTCCAAGATTCACCACTAATACTTCTTTATTCATATAGACATCAGGCTGTGATTCATTTCTAAAGGGGTTAAAAACTTAGAAACGTAGGTCTTTCCCAGTTTGTAGTTTTTATTGAAGCAAGACTCTACAGCTGCAAGAGGTTGCATAAAGGGCCAGTATAAGATCAATATAGAGTTTTTAGCTGTAAATCATACAAAGATATTCCAGTAGAGTCAAAGAATATAAATATAGACCTTTAAATTGTAACTACTGTTTTTTTTATCTTGTTGTGGTCTGTGCTCCTCATTGTTTTAGAGTTGACTTCTTGTAATCTAATTATTTTAGTATTTTTACTGTATCTTCTGTTTGTTTTTACTTTTAATCTATTTATTTGTATAATACCTTTCATACAGGTCAGTGCGATTCAAAGTGTTTCACAGATCTCACATTGTAAACAAATGTAGACAGTAGAACAAGCACTATGCAACTATGTTTGAAAATGTGCTAAATAGATGAATACATAAATAAACAATAGTAATAATAATTATTATTTTTACAAACTATACACTAAATGCTATTGTGTGCAGCAGTCTATAGGTCAGAGGAAAACCTTTCATGTACGGTACTACATTATTGTACAAATTATTATTGTTTTGTAAAAACATGAGATATTGTGCCTTACATTTGTTACATGAAGCACAAAATCATAATGACATTACAGATCAATAGTCTGTTGACTAGTATAACTTCATTACTCTGTATGTAAAACAATGCAAAAAGTGTAGATGAAGAGCTGTACCTCCTGATGCACAGAACAGCATCACGATAGCCAGGGTGAGCAGACAAATGCAGAGAGTCTTCCTCATCTTCAAACGCTTGTTGACACTGGATCTTTGCTGTAAACACCTCCTGTGTTCAGTTACTAACAACTCACTAAAGTCTAATGATGAGTGAACCAGAGAGGTGTGATCTTATATTCTGCAGATTCACAAAAAAGAGGAACAGTTCTTGTCGAGGGAAACGGACAGACTCACAAACGCCCTGGAGTTCGTTGGTTATGTCCATATATGTTCAGGTTTGTTGTACATCCTCTTAAGTGGTGATAATGCAGCTTTTACATTCACACTTTACTGATGCCCACATCCAGACTGACCTGCACTGAGTTCTCCAGCAGAGTACTACAATTCAACACCATCATATTCACAAGCCAACTCCCCAACAAGTTTATGTTATTCAAACATTTCTTGGAGGCAGAGCTGCTCAAACCAGATCCTGGATTTCAGACATAAGTGTTTTTTATATTCACTTATTAATGAGAGTTTGTCCTTTGCAATTTCAAATTTGTGTGTTAGCTAACTGGCGCTTTGAAAAATGAAATGTTGAAATGTCTCTGCTCAACACAGTTACACAATCTTTCCAAATATTGCAATGTCCTCAGAAAGATCAGATGTGATATGAAAGTGTTTTTATAAATAATGGACAAATGTATTATTCCAAAAAAATCAATATGGCAGGAACATTTTGTCATTAGCAGAAAAGGGATGTAAAATAGAAAAAAAGATAAGGAGGAACTGACTACCAGTCTAGTGATTAAAGGACGGGTTCGCAATTTTTCAAAACAACAGTCAGGAGCCCAAATGAACAGTGAAACATGTTCTTCTTGCTGTAATCATTCTTCCTGTTCATACTGACCATTAGAAGATCCCTTCATAAAGCACTCACAATGTAAGTGATGTGGGACAAAATCCACAGTCCTCCTGTCCAAAAAGTGTGCAAAAGTTTTGTGCAAATCAAGTAGATATCTGTCAATGTTACAGTCCTTTTAGTGCCAAAGTCCCTCTTTTGGTTACTAAACTTCCACTGCAGCTCAGCTGGTTTTTAGTTACTACTGATATCAATAACTGACAGATGTTATTTCATCATAAGCTCAGATAAAGTGGAACGACATGTAAGTGTATATCATTGCTTCACATTGCATTGCATTGTATTCTGTTAAGATACAGATGAGAAGATATGTTGCAGATTATATTTAAGGACCAGTGGAGATACTGATGCTTGTTGCATTGAACCTTTGTCCAGACATTTTACTGCCTAGTTCATAATACATGTGCTCGATTGGAAGAGCAAACAGAACTGAAGTGAAATATGAAATACTTTTGTCTTCACCTGGTTAATACTGAGAATATTTGTTTTATGACCAGATTGTTGTGAGAATGTGTTTCAGGCTGGTTTCTCTGAGCTGCAGGTTTAGTGTTTTTCATACTTTTCACCCTCCAACTGGTGATGTATCAGTTTTTGGGTCATGGACAGATCTATGTTTTGGGACTTTAAGCCCACGTAGCTCTGTAGTGTTTTTTGTTTGTATTTGGCCTGCTGGTATTTAAGGCTTTCTTGAGCCTGCTTGTGTTTTTGGTTGTCTGTTTGCACTGTTTCCCTCCTGTCTTCCTGTGCTCTTCCCCAGCCTGCTTTTCCCTCACACCTGTCCTGCATTCAGCCTCGTAGGCCCTGCCCTTTTCCCAGTGTTTTCTCCAGCCTATCAGCTTCTTTCCTGTTCTCCTGTTTCATCTCCTCATTCCCCTCACTTGAGTTTCTCAGCCCATCTCCCCACCTGCACCTCATCTCCTCGTTAGTTCATTTAGTATTTCAGTCTTGTGTTTTAGTTCAGTCTTGTTGGATCCTTTGTAGCCCAGTTTTGTTCTGTCCTGTTCAGTTATGCTTTGCCTGCATTTCTGAGACTTAATAAAGATAATTCTTCAGTTCCTGTGCCTGATGTCTCCTGCATTTGGGTCCATCTGCTCTGCTACTATGAACTCCTGTACTAAAAGTGAACTTTATAAATGTAGAAAAACAACAGTCAGTCACTTTTCAAATCAATTTAATATGATTTCTTTCTGGCTTCAGGTTTATTTCTCCCAAAAAAGAACAACTCTGCTTGAAACATCTTGATATTTCAGTAAAAGCAATAAGTAGTAAATCATCAGAAATTGTTCTGGGCTGCTGTTTTTATTCCAGATCATCTTCATCCAGGACTTCAAATCTGCCTTTGATCGAATATTCTGGCCCACACTCCAATTTTCCCTGTGGTGCAGAGAAGCAGAAGGGAAGGTCAAAACAGACAGAGCAGATGTCCATTAAATTCATTATATCTTAGTGACATTTTTTTTATCGATGAGTTGTACTGCTTGACTATTTTTTATGTACTTTTAAATTACTTTTGCTTTATTTGGATACATTGTAAAACCAGTAATTCCTCAAACGTCACAGCATTAACAGTGACACGACTGCTTGCTGATGAACGCACTGAACTGCATTTCAACGGTGAGGTGATCACTTAGCTTACAAGAATCGTAATGAACTACGAATCTTTGAACTGAACTGAATGAAGCAATTTTAAGTGAGCAAAATGATTTATAGTTTCCACCACTAGAGCAGCAACAAGGATATGATCCCTCACCAGCCTCCCACCCACCAACATGGGGTATATATGTATGTATATATATATATATATATATATATATATATATGTCTCCAAAAGAGCCACTTTCTTACAACAAATGAGTAGTAAGCTTACCTTTAATTTAATAATGATTAGGTTACAACTAGGGATGTGCAGAGAGCCCAGTATTTGTATCTGTATTTGTTGAGGCAGCAAAATTATTTGTATTTGAATAAAAGTGGAAAGAGGCTTAAAAATCCTGTTTTTGTTTTTATTACGCTTTTAATTTTAGAAATTTAAAGTGTTACAATAAGTGTTCATAAATAAACTACCTTATGAAGGAGGTCCCCACACAGGGTCTTGAACTGGAGTCTCCCAGATCATAGACGACTACGCTGACTACTGAGCTAAAAGTTTACTCATCGCCTCATTGCAGAGAGACCTCTAACTAACAAATATTTTTTTAAATGTTTGTATGAAACAAATATTCCTAAAAAAAAAAAAACAACAAAAAAAAACATTATTTGTGCTTTGCCAAATAATGTATTTGTATTCAGGCACACCCCTAGTTACAACATTACTTATATTAGATGCTCTACTCTCTGAGTGTAATATATCTCCTTTTATGGGCCCATAGTTTCTGAATAATTTAATGATAACAATAGTAATAATAATGATAATAATAATATTAACAACAACAACAACAATAATATTTATAATAATAATAATAATCTATCACAGGGAACATAGAGACTGTGTTAAATTGGTACACTTCAGATTAATTGATTCCAATCAATTGCTAGTATAACCAAGAGAGAATCTTTTAGTCAAGTGAACATGCAAAAATGTGAAATTTGTCAACATGGTAAAAACTGAAATTCATCATGTATGGAGGACAAAGTTCTCAATATTTACTGAAATTTAACCAATTTTTCTGTCAAGGTAATTTATACTTTCCCTAAATTTGGTACTAAATTACAGCACGTTATTCTTTCCAAGATACTTGTGTGGAAATAATTAGGAAATCACAGGCTCGTAAAATAACGTGTTACTTTTTTCTCTTTATGTGAACCAAACCTCAACTGGAAAAGTATTACAGTATTTTGTTGTGTTCTCAGATATAGTTCACTAAAATCTACACTTACTAATTACAAGCAAAACAGTAGTTTAAGCAGTTAAGAAAAGTCAACGTCATCCTGCAAGGTTTGAAACGATTCTGATTCTCCAGACCTTCTATCTATAGCACACTATGGACTCGTAATATATCACATTTGTTAACTCAGCAGATTTTAACAGCTAATTCTCACCTCATTTATTTCCTTTCTGAGCCACGGGAGATTTGGTTTGAGACACTTCAAACCGTTGTCGGTTATAATCCTAGAAACAGGAAACGGAGAAATGAAACAATTAGACATTTTTATTATTACCTGAATGTTGGCTGATGCTTCTATCCACAACACCTCATTAAACATTAGTCCCACTGTGTTTTTTTTTATTGAATATTGACTTGAAGAGAGCCCAGTATTCCTCTGTTGTTGTTACAGCAGTGTCTTAAGTGTCGAATATCAGACAAACATTTATCATTTGACAGATTCCTTTATGCAACCAAACCTGAATGAAGCTCAAGTATCCTGTAATAAAATATATTTAACCCTGAAACAATTATGACTTCAGGTCACTGAGTGGTGTTCTGGTATCATGAAGTTCTTCTTGACTGGTTTTCCAGCAGATTACAGTAATGACATCAGAGAGAGATGAATACAGATTCACTCAGGTTCAGTATGTTTAAAGACATGTTCAAAAAAACATGCTACACTTACAAGAAGGCATGCGGACACCCCTTTCGTGGTTGCTGTTCATAACACGCCTTGATTTCCCAATCCCTCTTCAGAGCATAGGCCTTCTCGCAGCAGGAAAGTGCCATGGGAGAACGTGCCAGACCTTCACACAAACAGAGAGAGTCACTGTGAATTAATTTTTTACTCATCAATACAACAAGCATGACACACTGTTACACACTAGGAGGTACCCAGATAATATGATCGGTCCAAGATTCACCACTAATACTTCTTTATTCATATAGACATCAGGCTGTGATTCATTTCTAAAGGGGTTAAAAACTTAGAAACGTAGGTCTTTCCCAGTTTGTAGTTTATATTGAAGCAAGACTTTACAGCTTCAAGAGGTTGCATAAAGGGCCAGTATAAGATCAATAAGGAGCTTTTAGCTGTAAATCATACAAAGATATTCCAGTAGAGTCAAAGAATATAAATATAGACCTTTTAAATTGTAACTACTGTTTTTTTTATCTTGTTGTGGTCTGTGCTCCTCATTGTTTTAGAGTTGACTTCTTGTAATTTAATTGTTTTTGTATTTTTACTGTGTCTTCTGTTGGTTTTTACTTTTAATCAATTTATTTGTATAGCACCTTTCATACAGGTCAGTGTGATTCAAAGTGTTTCACAGATCTCACATTGTAAACAAATGTAGACAGTAGAACAAGCACTATGCAACTATGTTTGAAAATGTGCTAAATAGATGAATACATAAATAAACAATAGTAATAATAATTATTATTTTTACAAACTATACACTAAATGCTATTGTGTGCAGCAGTCTATAGGTCAGAGGAAAACCTTTCATGTACGGTACTACATTACTGTACAAATTATTATTGTTTTGTAAAAACATGAGATATTGTGCCTTACATTTGTTACATGAAGCACAAAATCATAATGACATTACAGATCAATAGTCTGTTGACTAGTATAACTTCATTACTCTGTATGTAAAACAATGCAAAAAGTGTAGATGAAGAGCTGTACCTCCTGATGCACAGAACAGCATCACGATAGCCAGGGTGAGCAGACAAATGCAGAGAGTCTTCCTCATCTTCAAACGCTTGTTGACACTGGATCTTTGCTGTAAACACCTCCTGTGTTCAGTTACTAACAACTCGCTAAAGTCTAATGATGAGTGAACCAGAGAGGTGTGATCTTATATTCTGCAGATTCACAAAAAAAGAGGAACAGTTCTTGTCGAGGGAAACGAACAGACTCACAAACGCCCTGGAGTTCGTTGGTTATGTCCATATATGTTCAGGTTTGTTGTACATCCTCTTAAGTGGTGATGCTGCAGCTTTTACATTCACACTTTACTGATGCCCACATCCAGACTGACCTGCACTGAGTTCTCCAGCAGAGTACTACAATTCAACACCATCATATTCACAAGCCAACTCCCCAACAAGTTTATGTTATTCAAACATTTCTTGGAGGCAGAGCTGCTCAAACCAGATCCTGGATTTCAGACATAAATGTTTTTTTATATTCACTTATTAAAGAGAGTTTCTTCTTTGCAATTTCAAATTTGTGTGTTAGCTAACTGTCGCTTTGAAAAATGAAATGTTGAAATGTCTCTGCTCAACACAGTTACACAATCTTTCCAAATATTGCAATGTCCTCAGAAAGATCAGATGTGATATTAAAGTGTTTTTATGAATAATGGACAAATGTATTATTCCAAAAAAATCAATATGGCAGGAACATTTTGTCATTAGCAGAAAAGGGATGTAAAATAGAAAAAAAGATAAGGTGGAACTGACTACCAGTCTAGTGATTAAAGGACGGGTTCGCAATTTTCCAAGACAATAGTCAGGAGCCCAAATGAACAGTGAAACATGTTCTCCTTGCTGTAATCATTCCTCCTGTTCATACTGACCATTAGAAGTTCCCTTCATAAAGCACGCACAATGTAAATCCACAGTCCTCCTGTGCAAAAAGTGTGCAAAAGTTTTGTGCATATCAAGTAGATATCTGTCAATGTTACAGTCCTTTTAGTGCCAAAGTCCCTCTTTTGGTTACTAAACTTCCACTGCAGCTCAGCTGGTTTTTAGTTACTACTGATATCAATAACTGACAGATGTTATTTCATCATAAGCTCAGATAAAGTGGAACGACATGTAAATGTATATCATTGCTTCATATTGCATTGCATTGTATTCTGTTAAGATACAGATGAGAAGATATGTTGCAGATTATATTTAAGGACCAGTGGAGATACTGATGCTTGTTGCATTGAACCTTTGTCCAGACATTTTACTGCCTAGTTCATAATACATGTGCTCGATTGGAAGAGCAAACAGAACTGAAGTGAAATATGAAATACTTTTTTTCTTCACCTGGTTAATACTGAGAATATTTGTTTTATGACCAGATTGTTGTGAGAATGTGTTTCAGGCTGGTTTCTCTGACCTGCAGGTTTAGTGTTTTTCATACTTTTCACCCTCCAACTGGTGAAGTATCAGTTTTTGGGTCATGGAACAGATCTATGTTTTGGGACTTTAAGCCCACGTAGCTCTGTAGTGTTTTTTGTTTGTATTTGGCTGCTGGTATTTAAGGCTTTCTTGAGCCTGCTTGTGTTTTTGGTTGTCTGTTTGCACTGTTTCCCTCCTGTCTTCCTGTGCTCTTCCCCAGCCTGCTTTTCCCCTCACACCTGTCCTGCATTCAGCCTCGTAGGCCCTGCCCTTTTCCCAGTGTTTTCTCCAGCCTATCAGCTTCTTTCCTGTTCTCCTGTTTCATCTCCTCATTCCCCTCACTTGAGTTTCTCAGCCCATCTCCCCACCTGCACCTCATCTCCTCGTTAGTTCATTTAGTATTTCAGTCTTGTGTTTTAGTTCAGTCTTGTTGGATCCTTTGTAGCTCAGTTTTGTTCTGTCCTGTTCAGTTATGCTTTGCCTGCATTTCTGAGACTTAATAAAGATAATTCTTCAGTTCCTGTGCCTGATGTCTCTTGTATTTGGGTCCATCTGCTCTGCTACTATGAACTCCTGTACTAAAAGTGAACTTTATAAATGTAGAAAAACAACAGTCAGTCACTTTTCAAATCAATTTAATATGATTTCTTTCTGGCTTCAGGTTTATTTCTCCCAAAAAAGAACAACTCTGCTTGAAACATCTTGATATTTCAGTAAAAGCAATAAGTAGTAAATCATCAGAAATTGTTCTGGGTTGCTGTTTTTATTCCAGATCATCTTCATCCAGGACTTCAAATCTGCCATTGGTCGAAAATTCTGGCCTACACTTCAATTTTCCCTGTGGTGCAGAGAAGCAGAAGGAAAGGTCAAAACAGACAGAGCAGATGTCCATTAAATTCATTATATCTTAGTGACATTTTTTTTATCGATGAGTTGTACTGCTTGACTATTTTTTATGTACTTTTAAATTACTTTTGCTTTATTTGGATACATTGTAAAACCAGTAATTCCTCAAACGTCACAGCATTAACAGTGACACGACTGCTTGCTGATGAACGCACTGAACTGCATTTCAACAGTGAGGTGATCACTTAGCTTACAAGAATCGTAATGAACTACGAATCTTTGAACTGAACTGAATGAAGCAATTTTAAGTGAGCAAAATGATTTATAGTTTCCACCACTAGAGCAGCAACAAGGATATGATCCCTCACCAGCTTCCCACCCACCAACATGGGGTATATATGTATGTATATATATATATATATATATATATATATATATATATATATATATATATATATATATATATATATATATATATATATATATATATGTCTCCAAAAGAGCCACTTTCTTACAACAAATGAGTAGTAAGCTTACCTTTAATTTAATAATGATTAGGTTACAACTAGGGATGTGCAGAGGGCCCAGTATTTGTATTTGTATCTGTATTTGTTGAGGCAGCAAAATTATTTGTATTTGAATAAAAGTGGAAAGAGGCTTAAAAATCCTGTTTTTGTTTTTATTACGCTTTTAATTTTAGAAATGTAAAGTGTTACAATAAGTGTTCATAAATAAACTACCTTATGAAGGAGGTCCCCACACAGGGTCTTGAACTGGAGTCTCCCAGATCATAGACGACTACGCTGACTACTGAGCTAAAAGTTTACTCATCGCCTCATTGCAGAGAGACCTCTAACTAACAAATATTTTTTTAAATGTTTGTATGAAAAAAATATTCGTAAAAAAAAAAAAAAACATTATTTGTGCTTTGCCAAATAATGTATTTGTATTCAGGCACACCCCTAGTTACAACATTACTTATATTAGATGCTCTACTCTCTGAGTGTAATATATCTCCTTTTATGGGCCCATAGTTTCTGAATAATTTAATGATAACAATAGTAATAATAATGATAATAATAATATTAACAACAACAACAACAATAATATTTATAATAATAATAATAATCTATCACAGGGAACATAGAGACTGTGTTAAATTGGTACACTTCAGATTAATTGATTCCAATCAATTGCTAGTATAACCAAGAGAGAATCTTTTAGTCAAGTGAACATGCAAAAATGTGAAATTTGTCAACATGGTAAAAACTGAAATTCATCATGTATGGAGGACAAAGTTCTCAATATTTACTGAAATTTAACTTTTCTGTCAAGGTAATTTATACTTTCCCTAAATTTGGTACTAAATTACAGCACGTTATTCTTTCCAAGATACTTGTGTGGAAATAATTAGGAAATCACAGGCTCGTAAAATAACGTGTTACTTTTTTCTCTTTATGTGAACCAAACCTCAACTGGAAAAGTATTACAGTATTTTGTTGTGTTCTCAGATATAGTTCACTAAAATCTACACTTACTAGTTACAAGCAAAACAGTAGTTTAAGCAGTTAAGAAAAGTCAACGTCATCCTGCAAGGTTTGAAACGATTCTGATTCTCCAGACCTTCTATCTATAGCACACTATGGACTCGTAATATATCACGTTTGTTAACCCAGCAGATTTTAACAGCTAATTCTCACCTCATTTATTTCCTGTTTGAGCCACGGGAGATTTGGGTTGAGACAAATAGTTCTGTGGGTCTTAATCCTAGAAACAGGAAACAGAGAAATGAAACAATTAGACATTTTTATTATTACCTGAATGTTGGCTGATGTTTCTATCCACAACACCTCATTAAACATTAGTCCCACTGTGTTTTTTTTTTATTAAATATTGACTTGAAGAGAGCCCAGTATTCCTCTGTTGTTGTTACAGCAGTGTCTTAAGTGTCGAATATCAGACAAACATTTATCATTTGACAGATTCCTTTATGCAACCAAACCTGAATGAAGCTCAAGTATCCTGTAATACAGTATATTTAACCCTGAAACAACTATGATTTCATGTCACTGAGTGGTGTTCTGGTATCATGAAGTTCTTCTCAATTAGTTTTCCAGCAGATTACAGTAATGACATCAGAGAGAGATGAATACAGATTTATTCAGGTTTAGTATGTTTAAAGACATGTTCAAAAAAACATGCTGTACTTACTGAAAGGCATGGTGCTGGCAATTAGGTCGTGGTTTCTGTTCAACACACTCCTTGATTGGTCCAATAGAAGTCTTCCTTGGTTTACTGGTGGCTGTACAGCAGTTAAATGCAACCTGAAAACCTGCCAGACCATCACACACAGAGAGAGAGACAGAGAGAGAGAGAGAGTCACTGTGAATTAATTTTTTACTCATCAATACAACAAGCATGACACACTGTTACACACTGGGACGTACCAAGACAATATGATCAGTCCAAGATTCACCATTAATACTTCTTTATTCATATGGACATCAGGCTTTGATTCATTTCTAAAAGGGTTAAAAACTTAGAAACATAGATCTTTATCAGTTTGTAGTTTTTAGAGAATAAACAGAAGCATCTCCCAAACAGAGGATGTTTTGAAGTTGCATTTTGTTTAGACCAGACTCTATAATTTAACCACTCTGACCTCATCAGCTATGAGACTCCCTGCCTGCGTTTCTTCTGCTGGCCAACTCTGTAAGGTCTTTTAAATCGCTTCTTAAAACTCACTTTTATTTGATGGACATTTCTTAAAGTTTTTGTGATTTTCTGTTTTTTTTTACACTGTTATAATGTCGGATGTGTATGTTAAGCATGGTCAAAGTTCCAAAACTTGAGGTGAACTTATGTAAAAATGCACCCTGCAAGTCAAAAACCAGGGCTTCAACCTTATCTTAACACTTCATTTGCAAGGTTACCTCTACTTCCTCCTCATGATTGTTCATACATGTCAAAATGTTCACACATGCCCATGATTGTCTGTTCAGTAGCCTGTTGCTAAGGTTGTTAATTGCTAAGTCAATTTGCATATTTTGGATCAGATTCAGTTCATTGTGTATTACCGTGTATTACCATATTCATCCTCTTCATCGATGACGCGGTTGTTTCTGTCATTTACTGTTACATTCACATTTTGTTGATGCCCACATCCAAATTGAACCATGATTCTTATCATCATAACAAATAACCTGGAGCTTGTTCTTCCCCTTCTCTCTCTAAATGAAGAGGATGTAAAGAGGAAGAGGATGCTAAAGTCTAATGATGAGTGAACCAGAGAGGTGTGATCTTATATACTGCAGCTTCACTCTAAGGTGCCACCACATTATGGTAAAAGGCTCTCTAAGGTGCCCACACAGTATTATAATGTGCCCTCTAAGGTACTCCCACAGTATTATAAAATACCCTCTAAGATGCCCACATAAAGGAGAAAACATACCAAAGTTCTGTAATAATTGTCTAGTTATGGGTAAATCAGGATGAAATGCCCTGTAAAGGGCCTCTATATGTGAAAATCTCGAATGAGGTGCCCTCATGGTGCCCTTTCAGGGAAAGAAAAAGTGATGGTGCCCTGTAAAGAACCTCTAAAAATGACAAAACATGATGTGCTCTTTAAATGAAGTGGATGTAATGCAGTGTCCTATCATGCTGTTGTAATGGGATGAGCTGGATGTTCTATATGGATGCCCTTCTGATAAACAAAAAAAATTAATAAAATTAATAAAATAATTTAGAGTTCCCCTAAGTCTAACATACTGAAGTGAAGAATTGGGTGCCGTTTATATGAAAAAAAGGTGCCTTATAGGGTGCACTATACAGGAGAAAAACATTGTGAAGTGGTCAAGTCAGGACAAGACAAAAGTATGTATAACCCTCTCAAAATCATTAAATGACAAGAAGGACTTGACCTTAGATAATTGCCTCAGCTGGATTTGACCACTGGGTTTATCTGTTTGTCCAATTTACAATCACTGTCCATTACCGCACCCAGATTTTTTTACAGTGGGCTTTACATATGGTTCCAGGGAACACAGGTCCATCTGACAAGTGATAAACAAGTTATTTTCTGGCTTAGGTTCAATTTCTACTCCCATTGCCGGTTTGAAGAGGAAAACAGGTTGGGGAACAAAAACAAAAACAGTAAAAAATGGGGAGTGGATTTCATTTTTTTAATTCACATGAAAATAGGAAAAACAAAATAATGCATTTTTTTATCCTGTTATCAAACAAGTCGAGTCTCAGCCAGAAGTACATAATTGCTTGCAAACATATTCACCGCAACAACTTTATATGTGTCACTGATGAGTTTTTAGCTTGTTCCACTGCCCCCAATTGGTCAAAACTATCAAGTAATGTAAGTGTAAGTAAGTAATTGTAAATTTTAAGTAATTGTGCTCTAAGATTAATTAGTTCATGTTCTCCACACAATAATTTGTGGTAGTAACTGACAGTAATGACCAGAAACTTGCATAAATCGATATTTTGTCATATGTTTAAAATAAAGCAGAGGTAAACACAACAATAAAAAAAGCTTATAAATGAAAGTGCACCATAATAACCTGCAACTTCACTTCCTCCTGCTACACCAACTTGACATTGACTGTAAGTAATTAACATCAAGGCCAGAGCCATAATCACATTAACGAACAATACTGTTTGTTAGTTTTGTTGAAGAATACTTGACTATTATTATTTTCTTACCCTATATTCAAAGCAATGCAAAAAAACATGAAGAGTCATACCGTGTGATGAATAGAAGGACACCACAACAGCCAGGGTGAGCAGACAAATCCAGAGAGTCTTCTTCATATTCAAATACTGCACGGCACAAAAACTGACTCTGGATCTCAGCTGTAAACGTCTCCTTGATTCAGTTACTAACGGTTCAACTTGCCAAAGTCTTATGATGACTGAACCATTGCGTTTTGATCTTATATACTGCAGCTTCACACTAAAAGAGGAACCACCCTTTTATGCACAATGTTTCTGGGGAGGCTCACATAAACCCTGACGGTTGTCAACTTTGTTAATTGCCATTATTTTGATAACCAATTACTTGTTTTGAGTCATTTTTTAAGAAATAATGCCAAAATTCTCTGATTCCAGCTTCTCAAATGTGAATATTTTCTGGTTTCTTCAATTTTCTATGACAACAAACTGAATATCTTTGGGTTGTGAACTATTGGCCGGGATTAAAGAAGACATTTGAGTCACCTTGGGCTGTGGGGAAACACTAACTAAAGCTGTCAAATGAACATAATAGAGTAGAAGGTACAAAATCTCCATCTGAGATGTAGTGGAGTGGAAGTATAAAGTAGCATAAAATATAAACACTCAAGTAAAGTACAAGTACTTTAAAATTGTACTTAAGTAATTAATTACATTCCACCACTGCCTATAGCCATAGCACATCCCAGTCCACATACTTTTCGTAGTTCTGGTTTGAGGTTGTTTTTAATGGTTTGGGCTCCTTCGTTCCAGTCATCATCTTAATGCTACAGCATACACTGATATGTCAGACAGTAGTCTTCTAACTTTGTAGCAACAGTTTGTGGGAACGCCCTTGTCTTCCTCTTTGCTAGTTTGTATATATTCTTGTTAATATCAAGTTAATATTCTCCCATTGACGCTGCATTGCCAGTCAAACATTGTATGTAAGAAAAACATGATCCAACTCCATTTAATATGATTTACTTTTGGTTCCAGGTTCAACTCCAAAAAAGAACAACTCTGCTATTACTGTTTTAGTTCATTTTACAACATAAGATCATAACAATTGGTTTTAAAGTTGATATAAAATGGCATGCATTTTAAACAGATACTTAAATGAATGAAATGAATAGTAAATCAGGAGTTCAGAGTTGCTCTGTTGCCTTGATGTGTTGGTTATGCTGCAACATCTTCCTCCATGTCTTGAAAGCTGAGCTTTGAAGTCCAGAAAGGTGGACAACCAAATTTTCCCTGCAGTGGAGAGAGGGTGAGGGGGAAGTGATAATAGAAAGAAAGGGGAACAGTTAGACAGAAAAGTGCAGGATATTTACTGCGTACTAGTTGATTTGGTTTATTGTAAGTTGGATAGACTTCAAGTATTAGTATTTTTGGAGGATGTTGTAAAGACAGTGGAGCTGAGAGAGAGAGAGCTGCTGTGGTTGAGCGAGCTAGAGTGCCAGCCTGGGCTGGCTTGTATTAAAGGCTGGAAAAACAAAAAAGTGTACAAATGTTACGTTAATCTGTATTATAAATGCTTACACATGAGTCAGCCAGCATTACGTTACTGGCAAAATGTATTGCTGTTGCAATTCAGTAGTATATGAACATAATTTCTAGGAGACAGGGTTGCAAAGATCCACCAACATAGTAGACTCTTAGTCTTGTTTCATGGCAGATCCTTACTACCTTCATCTGCTGTTTCAGCCACTTGGAGTTTGGATAGATACACATTCATCCCGTCCATGTTTTAACCCTGGAAACAGGAAACAGAGAAATAAAACCATGAGACATTGCCTCAATATTTGGTCATTTGGCTGATGCTCTTTTCCAGAAAACCTTTAATTAAACATTAGCTTAAGAGTTTCTCTCTGTTGTTGTTAACTCATAAGAGTTGGGAATCTTTTATCATTTCAAAAATGCCCCTGTGCAAACACATAGAATCAAATGACACTCAATGATCCAGTTATATCATATATTTGGATCTGTATAGAATTTAACCACAATAAAACAATGATTTTAGTCGCAATAACATTTTTGTCACTTTCAGGATGGAGCCCACAGTGTCAGAAAGAAGAGGAGAAAAACATCACAGTGACCATTTTTCAGTAGATTACAGGAAATGACAATGGAAAGAGAATATTTGTGTGAGCATGTTCAAAGACGTGCTTAAAGGTAGGCGTGTTTCCAACAACCCCGTCTAGGACGCTGTTCATAACACTCTTCAATTAACAGTTCGAATCAATTGGCCATTGTACTTTGTTGCCAGTTGTAGTACAGCACTCTGGCGGTACAAATATACCCGTTGAAAACTGTGCAACAAACCATTACACACATACACAGCCATTATTCAGTAATACCTTTGGTATTTGTTTACTTAGCAAAATAGTAAATACACATTGTTACATACAGAGAGGTACCCAGACAAGTACATAGGTCTTCTTACAGAAGTGTAGGAAATCAGACTTCATCCAGATCTTAAAATTAAATTGTTAAGATGCTTTCCATAGTAACGGAAAAACAAAAAAATGTACTAATGTTACGTTAATCTGTATTATAAATACTCTGAACCTACTGAAAGTCATGTTTAGTTTCATTGACAGAGACCTGAAATGATAAATAAACTTTATTACAAACTTCACTAGAGCAGGGTCCTTTAAGTCCTCATCTTTAATTGGTGTTTACATCCAGCAACTTTTAAGGAGAAAATTAACTGTAAATAGGTACATAGATTCAATTATTCTTTTATGTGAAAAATATACAGAGTAGGCAGCCCCAACAACCACTGTAAATAACATAGGGGAGCTTGTATGTTGCTCTGAGCGCACAGTAACAACTGTAGGTGACTCACATGAGTGTATCAACATTTTTACTCTTTTCTCACATCTAGATTTTGGCAGATGGACCGTCAGAGGAAACTGTTTAGAGAGATAATTTTTTAGGCATTTTGCCCTAGAAAGTGACAATGTAGATACAGAACACAGGATGGAGAGGAAGAGAATAGGATGACATGCACAATCAAAATGGGGATGTTGTGGTTAAATGGTGTTTTAACCACTCAGCTACAAGGACGCCACAACCCTGCTTTTGTTGTTGTAATGCACAGTCTGTCTTGTTTTCTCCTGTTCTGTATTAATAATAATTGATTTAATTGATTAATGTTAATATGAATTAATAATAGACAAAAGCATGCCAAGATATACACAAGAAACCATAATACAATTATCTTAGAAGACACAACAAATAATATATTACTAATGATAAGAGGAAATCTAGGGGATCTTGTCCTATCTCCTACTGTATCTCATATGGGTTTATGCTTAATAATAATAACAACTTTATTTGTATAGCACCTTTCATACAAAAAAGAAATGTAGCTCAAAGTGCTTTGTAGCAAAAGAAATGACATGCACCAAGTGCTTCTCATCAACAAAGACTTAAGCGTCATAAAATGAACATAAAAACATGTAAATGTACATAAGAGGGAAAATAAAACATTTTGATTTAAGATAAAATGAAGTGAAAATGGGACACATAATGAAGTAAAATGATTTTGATAACCGTTTAATTGTTTTGAATCATTTTTTAAGAAATTATGCAAAAATTCTCTGATTCCAGCTTCTCAAATATAAATATTTTCTGGTTTCTTCAATCTTCTATGATAATAAACTGAATATCTTTGGGTTGTGAACTGTTGGCCGGGATTAAAGAAGACATTTGAGTCACCTTGGGCTTTGGGAAACACTAATTAAAGCTGTCAAATAAATGTAATGGAGTAGAAAGTACAATATCTCCATCTGAGATGTAGTGGAGTGGAAGTATAAAGTAGCATAAAATATAAACACTCAAGTAAAGCACAAGTACCTTAAAATTGTACTTTAAGTACTGAGTTGCATTCCACCACTGTCTATAGCCATAGCACATCCCAGTCCACATACTTTTTATACTTCTGGTTTGAAGCTGTTTTTAATGGTTTGGACTCCTTCGATCCAGTCATCATCCTGATGCTACAGCATACACTGATATGTCAGACAGTAGTCTTCTAACTTTGTAGCAACAGTTTGTATTTGCTGTATTTGCTGTTGCAATTCAGTAGTATATGAACATCATTTCTAGGAGACATGGTTGCACAGAGCCACCAGCATGGCTGTAGAGTCTTAGTCTTGTTTCATGGCAGATCCTTACCACCTTCATCTGCTGTTTCAGCCACTTGGAGTCTGGTTTGATACACCACACTCCTTTCCATGTTTTAACCCTGGAAACAAAGATTACTGCCATGATTGAGATCATGCAGTAAGCTCATTTTAAGTTATAAACTGCTTTGGTGAAATTTTATTTTATACAGATTGGACAAATTGCACAGTAATTGTCTTTACAGTGATACTGTACTTGGCTACATCAGAGGGGATGTCCATTGACACAATGATGACTGAGATCTAGACAGCTAAGAATGACCCTGATTGACTGATCACACATTTATTTATAGATCCAGCATTTCCATTTTAACTGCACAGACTCTGAGTTACATATACAACAATGAATCACCACTGCTCTGACTGTATTACAAGGCTCTAATATACTAAAAGCGAACATTACACATGTAGAAAAACAACTGTTTTCAAATCAATTTAATACAATTTATCTTTGGCTTTATTTCTCCAAAAAAAGAACAACTCTGCTTGAAACATCTTGATATTTCAGTAAAAGCAATAAGTAGTAAATCATCAGAAATTGTTCTGGGCTGCTGTTTTTATTCCAGATCATCTTCATCCAGGACTTCAAATCTGCCTTTGATCGAAAATTCTGGCCCACACTCCAATTTTCCCTGTGGTGCAGAGAGGCAGAAGGAAAGGTTAAAACGCACAGAACAGGATTCCATTAAATTCATTATATCTTTGAATTTGTTTTAGCGATCAGTTGTACTGCTTGACTCTTTTATCTCTGTACTTTTCAATTAGCACCTAAAGGACTCTCAGATTGTGAGAAATAAGATTCTCTGCTCTGATGACACCAAGATTGAACTGTTTGGCCCCAATTCTAAACCTCATGTCTGGAGGAAACTAGGCACCGCTCATCACCTGCCCAATACCATATTAACGGTGAAGCATGGTGGTGGCAGCATAATTTTGCGAGGGTATTTTTCAGCAGGAGGAACTGGGGGGACTGGTCAGGTTGAGGGAAAGCAGAGATAGAAGTACAGAGATATCCTGGTCCAGAGCACTTAGGACAGACTAGGCCGAAGGTTCACTTTCCAACAGGATAATGACCATAAGCACACAACCAAGACAACGCAGGAGTGGCTTAGGGACAACTCTGTGAATGTCTTTAAGCAGCTGACTTGAACCCAATCGAACATCTCTGTAGAGACCTGAAAATGGCTGTCCAGTGATAGTCCCCATCCAACCTGACAGAGCTTGATCTGCAGAGAAGACTGGCAAAAAATCCCCAAATCCAGTTGTGCAAAGCTTGTCGCACCATACCCAAGAAGACTCAAGGCTGTAAACACTGCCAAAGGTGCTTCAACTAAGTGCTGAGTGAAGGGTCTGAATACTTACTTTCATATTTCCTTTTTAATTAATTTGCAAAAATTTCTAAAATTTTGTTTTTGCTCTGTCATTATGGGGTATTGAGTGTAGATTGATGAGGTAAAATGAATTTAAATGATTTTAGTATAAGACTGCAACATAACAAAATGTGAAAAAAGTGAAGAGGTCTGAATACTTTCTGAATGCACTTTAGTTCGCTAAAATCTAAACTTCCTAGTTGTAAGCAAAACAGCAGTTAAAGCACCTGCAAGGTTTGAAATGATATTGATTTTCCAGACCTTCTCACAAAAGCACACTATGGGCTCATAAAATATCATGTTTGTAAACCCAGCAGATTTTAATTCTCACCTCATTTATTTCCTCTTTGAGCCACAGGGTATCTGGGTCAAGACAAAAGGATTCTTTTTTGGTCTTAATGCTAGAAACAGGAAACAGAGAAATGAAACAATTAGACTTTTTTACCTGAATGTTGGCTGATGCTTCTATCCACAACACCTCATTAAACATTAGTCCCACTGTGTTTTTTTTTTTATTAAATATTGACTTGAAGAGAGCCCAGTATTCCTCTGTTGTAGTTACAGCAGTGTCTTAAGTGTCGGATATCAGACAAACATTTATCATTTGACAGATTCCTTTATGCAACCAAACCTGAATGAAGCTCAAGTATCCTGTAATACAATCCTGTGAAACAACTATGATTTCATGTCACTGAGTGGTGTTCTGGTATCATGAAGTTCTTCTCAACTAGTTTTCCAGCAGATTACAATAATGACATCAGAGAGAGATGAATACAGATTTATTCAGGTTTAGTATGTTTAAAGACATGTTCAAAAAAACATGCTGTACGTACAGGAAGGCATGTGGGCAATTGTCTCGTTTTTTCTGTTCAAAACACTCCTTGATTGGTCCAATAGAAGTCTTCCTTGGTTTACTGGTGGCTGTACAGCAGTCAATTGCAACCGGAGAACCTGCCAGACCATCACACACACAGAGAGAGAGACAGAGAGAGAGAGAGAGAGTTACTGTGAATCTGTTTTTTACTCATCAATACAACAAGCATGACACACTGTTACACACTGGGACGTACCAAGACAATATGATCAGTCCAAGATTCACCATTAATACTTCTTTATTCATATGGACATCAGGCTTTGATTCATTTCTAAAAGGGTTAAAAACTTAGAAACGTAGGTCTTTATCAGTTTGTAGTTTTTAGAGAATAAACAGAATAAGCATCTCCCAAACAGAGGATGTTTTGAAGTTGTATTTTGTTTAGACCAGACTCTATAATTTAACCACTCTGACCTCATCAGCTATGAGACTCCCTGCCTGCGTTTCTTCTGCTGGCCAACTCTGTAAGGTCTTTTAAATCGCTTCTTAAAACTCACTTTTATTTGATGGACATTTTTGTGATTTTCTGTTTTTTTTACACTGGTATAATGTCAGATGTGTATGTTAAGCATGGTCAAAGTTCCAAAACTTGAGGTGAACTTATGTAAAAATGCGCCCTGCAAGTCAAAAACCAGGGCTTCAACCTCATCTTAACACTTCATTTGCAAAGTTACCTCTACTTCCTCCTCATGATTGTTCATACATGTCAAAATGTTCACACATGCCCATGATTGTCTGTTCAGTAGCCTGTTGCTAAGGTTGTTAATTGCTAAGTCAATTTGCATATTTTGGATCAGATTCAGTTCATTGTGTATTACCGTGTATTACCGTATTCATCCTCTTCATCGATGACGCGGTTGTTTCTGTCATTTACTGTTACATTCACATTTTGTTGATGCCCACATCCAAACTGAACCATGATTCTTATCATCATAACAAGTAACCTGGAGCTTGTTCTTCCCCTTCTCTCTCTAAATGAAGAGGATGTAAAGAGGAAGAGGATGCTAAAAGTCTAATGATGAGTGAACCAGAGAGGTGTGATCTTATATACTGCAGCTTCACTCGAAAAGAGGAAGCACTCTTTCATGCACAATGTTTCTGGGGAGGCTCACACAAACCCTGAAGGTTGTCAACTTTGTTGATCATGTCCAGGTTCACCGATGACACTCTTGTGTCTGTCATTTACTGTTGCATTCACATTTTGCTGATGCCCGCATCCAAACTGAACTACGATTCTTATCATCATGACAAGTAACCTGGAGCCTGTTCCTTAAAGCAGCTTTAAATGCCCTCTAAGGTGCCCCCACATAATGATAAAAGGCCCTCTAAGGTGCCCACACAGTATTATAAAGTGCCCTCTAAGATGCCCACATAAAGGAGAAAACATACCAAAGTTCTGTAATAATTGTCTAGTTATGGGTAAATCAGGATGAAATGCCCTGTAAAGGGCCTCTATATGTGAAAATCTCAAATGAGGTGCCCTCATGGTGCCCTTTCAGGGAAAGAAAAAGTGATGGTGCCCTGTAAAGAACCTCTAAAAATGACAAAACATGATGTGCTCTTTAAATGAAGTGGATGTAATGCAGTGTCCTATCATGCTGTTGTAATGGGATGAGCTGGATGTTCTATATGGATGCCCTTCTGATAAACAAAAAAAATTAATAAAATTAATAAAATAATTTAGGGTTCCCCTAAGTCTGACATACTGAAGTGAAGAATTGGGTGCTGTTTATATGAAAAAAAGGTGCCTTATAGGGTGCACTATACAGGAGAAAAACATTGTGAAGTGGTCAAGTCAGGACAAGACAAAAGTATGTATAACCCTCTCAAAATCATTAAATGACAAGAAGGACTTGACCTTAGATAATTGCCTCAGCTGGATTTGACCACTGGGTTTATCTGTTTGTCCAATTTACAATCACTGTCCATTACCACACCCAGATTTTTTTACAGTGGGCTTTACATATGGTTCCAGGGAACACAGGTCCATCTGACAAGTGATAAACAAGTTATTTTCTGGCTTAGGTTCAATTTCTATTCCAATCGCCGGTTTGATGAGGAAAACAGGTTGGGGAACAAAAACAAAAACAGTAAAAAAAATGGGGAGTGGATTTCATTTTTTTAATTCACATGAAAATAGGAAAAACAAAATAATGCATTTCTTTATCCTGTTATCAAACAAGTCGAGTCTCAGCCAGAAGTACATAATTGCTTGCAAACATATTCACCGCAGCAACTTTATATGTGTCACTGATGAGTTTTTAGCTTGTTCCACTGCCCCCAATTGGTCAAAACTATCAAGTAATGTAAGTGTAAGTAAGTAATTGTAAATTTTAAGTAATTGTGCTCTAAGATTAATTAGTTCATGTTCTCCACACAATAATTTGTGGTAGTAACTGACAGTAATGACCAGAAACTTGCATAAACCAATATTTTGTCATATGTTTAAAATAAAGCAGAGGTAAACACAACAATAAAAAAAGCTTATAAAGAAAAGTGCACCATAATAACCTGTAACTTCACTTCCTCCTGCCACACTAACTTGACATTGACTGTAAGTAATTAACATCAAGGCCAGAGCCATAATCACATTAACACCAATACTGTTTGTTAGTTTTGTTGAAGAACACTTGACCATTAGTATTTTCTTACCCTATATTCAAAGCAATGCAAAAAAACATGAAGAGTCATACCGTGTGATGAAAAGAAGGACATCACAACAGCCAGGGTGAGCAGACAAATCCAGAGAGTCTTCTTCATATTCAAATACTGCACGGCACAAAAACTGACTCTGGATCTCAGCTGTAAACGTCTCCTTGATTCAGTTACTAACGGTTCAACTTGCCAAAGTCTTATGATGACTGAACCATAGCGTTTTGATCTTATATACTGCAGCTTCACACTAAAAGAGGAACCACCCTTTTATGCACAATGTTTCTGGGGAGGCTCACATAAACCCTGACGGTTGTCGACTTTGTTGATCATGTCCATATATGTTCATGTTTGTTCTGTATCTCGGACAACGGTTCATCCTCTTCACCGATGACACTGTCCTTTCTGTGGTTTACTGTTGCACTCACATGTTGCTGATGCTCACATCCAAACTGAACCACGATTCTTATCATCATGACAAGTAACCTGCAGCCTGTTCCTTAAAGCAGTTTTAAGCTGACACAGAACTCTTTTTTTCACTGAACCTGCTTTCTGGAACGGACCCTCGTAGCAATAGATTAAAGGGTGACAACTAAAGCTGCAACATTTAGTCAGTTTGTTGAATGGTAGAAAATTAACCATTATTTTGACAACCAATTACTTGTTTTGAGTCATTTTTTAAGAAATAATGCCAAAATTCTCTGATTCCAGCTTCTCAAATGTGAATATTTTCTGGTTTCTTCAGTCTTCTATGATAATGAAGAAGACATTTGAGTCACCTTGGGCTTTGAGAAACACTAACTAAAGCTGTCAAATAAACGTAATGGAGTAGAAGGTACAATATCTCCATCTGAGATGTAGTGGAGTGGAAGTATAAAGTAGCATAAAATATAAACACTCAAGTAA
This sequence comes from Thunnus albacares, assembly GCF_914725855.1. NCBI lineage: Eukaryota > Metazoa > Chordata > Actinopteri > Scombriformes > Scombridae > Thunnus > Thunnus albacares. Next base: position 4,791,437 of record NC_058126.1, read on the forward strand.
AGTACAAGTACCTTCAAATTGTACTTAAGCAATTAATTGCATTCCACCATTATCTATAGCCATAGCACATCCCAGTCCACATACTTTTTATACTTCTGGTTTGAGGCTGTTTTAAATGGTTTGGGCTCCTTCGTTACAGTCATCATCTTAATGCTACAGCATACACTGATATGTCAGACAGTAGTCTTCTAACTTTGTAGCAACAGTTTGTGGGAACGCCCTTGTCTTCCTCTTTGCTAGTTTGTATATATTCTTGTCAAGTTAATATTCTCCCATTGACGCTGCATTGCCAGTCAAACATTGTATGTGTGAAAAACATGACCCAACTCCATTTAATATGATTTATTTTTGTTTCCAGGTTCAACTCCAAAAAAGAACAACTCTGCTATTACTGTTTTAGTTCATTTTACAACATAAGATCATAACAATTGATTTTAAAGTTGATATAAAATGGCATACATTTTAAAAAGATACTTTAATGAATGAAATGAATAGTAAATCAGGAGTTCAGAGTTGCTCTGTTGCCTTGATGTGTTGGTTATGCTGCAAAATCTTCCTCCATGTCTTGAAAGCTGAGATTTGAAGTCCAGAAAGGTGGACAACCAAATTTTCCCTGCAGTGGAGAGAGGGTGAGGGGGAAAGTGATAATAGAAAGAAAGGGGAACTGTTAGACAGAAAAGTGCAGGATATTTACTGCGTACTAGTTGATTTGGTTTATTGTAAGTTGGATAGACTTCAAGTATTAGTATTTTTGGAGGATGTTGTAAAGACAGTGGAGCTGAGAGAGAGAGCTGCTGTGGTTGAGCGAGCTAGAGTGCCAGCCTGGGCTGGATTGTATTAAAGGCTGGAAAAACAAAAAAGTGTACAAATGTTACGTTAATCTGTATTATAAATGCTTACACATGAGTCAGCCAGCATTACGTTACTGGCAAAATGTATTTGCTGTTGCAATTCAGTAGTATATGAACATAATTTCTAGGAGACAGGGTTGCAAAGATCCACCAACATAGTAGACTCTTAGTCTTGTTTCATGGCAGATCCTTACCACCTCATCTGCTGCCACTTGGAGTTTGGATAGATACATGTCCATCCCTTCCATGTTTTAACCCTGGAAAAAGGAAACAGAGAAATAAAACCATGAGACATTGCCTCAATATTTGGTCATTTGGCTGATGCTCTTTTCCAGAAAACCTTTAATTAAACATTAGCTTAAGAGTTTCTCTCTGTTGTTGTTAACTCATAAGAGTTGGGAATCTTTTATCATTTCAAAAATACCCCTGTGCAAACACATAGAATCAAATGACACTCAATGATCCAGTTATATCATATATTTGGATCTGTATAGAATTTAACCACAATAAAACAATGATTTTAGTTGCAATAACATTTTTGTCACTTTCAGGATGGAGCCCACAGTGTCAGAAAGAAGAGGAGAAAAACATCAGAATGACCATTTTTCAGTAGATTACAGGAAATGACAGGAAAGAGAATATTTGTGTGAGCATGTTCAAAGACGTGCTTAAAGGTAGGCGTGTTTCCAACAACCCCGTCTAGGACGCTGTTCATAACACTCTTCAATTAACAGTTCGAATCAATTGGCCATTGTACCTTGTTGCCAGTTGCAGTGCAGCACTCTGGCGGTACACATATACCCGGTGAAAACTGTGCAACAAACCATTACACACATACACAGACATTATTCAGTAAAACCTTTGGTATTTGTTTACTCAGCAAAATAGTAAGCACACATTGTTACATACAGAGAGGTACCCAGACAAGTACATAGGTCTTCTTATTGAAGTGTAGGAAATCAGACTTCATCCAGATCTTAAAATTAAATTGTTAAGATGCTTTCCATAGTAACTGAAAAACAAAAAAATGTACAAATGTTACGTTAATGTGTATTATAAATGCTCTAAACCTACTGAAAGTCATGTTTAGTTTCATTGACAGAGACCTGAAATGATAAATACACTTTATAACAAACTTCACTAGGGCAGGGTCCTTTAAGTCCTCATCTTTAATTGGTGTTTACATCCAGCATCTTTTAAGGAGAAAATTAACTGTAAATAGGTACATAGATTCAATTATTCTTTATTATTTGAGTAGGCAGCCCCAACAACCACTGTAAATAACATAGGGGAGCTTGTATGTTGCTCTGAGCGCACAGTAACAACTGTAGGCGACTCACATGAGTATATCAACATTTTTACTTTTCTCACATCTAGATTTTGGCAGATGGACCGTCAGAGGAAACTGTTTAGAGAGATAATTTTTAAGGCGTTTTACTTTAGATGGTGACAATATAGATACAGAAGACAGGATGGGAGGGTGAGAATAGGATGACATGCACAATCAAAATGGGGTGTTGTGGTTAAATGGTGTTTTAACCACTCGGCTACGAGGACGCCACAACCCTGCTTTTGTTGTTGTAATGCACAGTCTGTCTTGTTTTCTCCTGTTCTGTATTAATAATAATTCATTTAATTAATTAATGTTAATATGAATTAATAATAGACAAAAGCATGCCAAGATATACACAAGAAACCATAATAAAATTATCTTAGAAGACACTTTTATACAATCCAGCCTAGGCTGCTGAGGGAAAAATTGCAGGTTATGCAGGTGGACGTCCCCATGATCTCATGGATCAAGGACTACCTAACGGGCAGACCACAGACTGTGAGGCTACAGGGCTGTGTGTCTGCACTCCTGGTGTGCAATATCAGGTTCTCCCCAGTGGACTGTTCACCCTCTACACATCAGATCTCAGGTACATCTCTGAATCATGTCATCTGCAGCAATTCTTGGATGACACTGCCACTGTGGGATGTGTGAGGGATGGACAAGAGGGGGAGTATAGACACCTGATGGACCACTTTGTGAAGTGGTGCACGGAAAACCTCCTGCATATGAACGTGGCCAAGACCAAGGAGATTGTGGTGGACTTTAGAAGGAAGAAGGCCCCACCTGCTCCAGTATGCATCAGTGGGAGTAATGTGGAGACGGTTAACACTTATTAATACCTGGCGTTCATCTGAATATCTGATGTTTCCTTTACTGGCAAAATGTATTTGCTGTTGCAATTCAGTAGTATATGAACATAATTTCTAGGAGACAGTGTTGCAAAGATACACCAACATAGTAGACTCTTAGTCTTGTTTCATGGCAGATCCTTACCACCTTCATCTGCTGTTTCAGCCACTTGGAGTTTGGATAGATACACGTCCATCCCTTCCATGTTTTAACCCTGGAAACAGGAAACGGAGAAATAAAACCATGAGACATTGCCTTAATATTTGGTCATTTGGCTGATGCTCTTTTCCAGAAAACCTTTAATTAAACATTAGCTTAAGAGTTTCTCTCTGTTGTTGTTAACTCATAAGAGTTGGGAATCTTTTATCATTTCAAAAATGCCCCTGTGCAAACACATAGAATCAAATGACACTCAATGATCCAGTTATATCATATATTTGGATCTGTATAGAATTTAACCACAATAAAACAATGATTTTAGTCGCAATAACATTTTTGTCACTTTCAGGATGGAGCCCACAGTGTCAGAAAGAAGAGAAGAAAAACGTCAGAGTGACCATTTTTCAGTAGATTACAGGAAATGACAATGGAAAGAGAATATTTGTGTGAGCATGTTCAAAGACGTGCTTAAAGGTAGGCATGTTTCCAACAACCCCATCTTGGATGTTGTTCATAACACTCTTCAATTGGCCATTGTACTTTGTTGCCAGTTGCAGTGCAGCACTCTGGCGGTACACATATACCCGATGAAAACTCTGCAACAAACCATTACACACATACACAGCCATTATTCAGTAATACCTTTGGTATTTGTTTACTTAGCAAAATAGTAAGCACACATTGTTACATACAGAGAGGTACCCAGACAAGTACATAGGTCTTCTTACAGAAGTGTAGGAAATCAGATTTCATCCAGATCTTAAAATGAAATTGTTAAGATGCTTTCCATAGTAACGGAAAAACAAAAAAATGTACAAATGTTACGTTAATGTGTATTATAAATGCTTACACATGAGTCAGCCAGCATTACGTTACTGGCAAAATGTATTTGCTGTTGCAATTCAGTAGTATATGAACATAATTTCTAGGAGACAGGGTTGCAAAGATCCACCAACATAGTAGACTCTTAGTCTTGTTTCATGGCAGATCCTTACCACCTCATCTGCTGCCACTTGGAGTTTGGATAGATACATGTCCATCCCTTCCATGTTTTAACCCTGGAAAAAGGAAACAGAGAAATAAAACCATGAGACATTGCCTCAATATTTGGTCATTTGGCTGATGCTCTTTTCCAGAAAACCTTTAATTAAACATTAGCTTAAGAGTTTCTCTCTGTTGTTGTTAACTCATAAGAGTTGGGAATCTTTTATCATTTCAAAAATGCCCCTGTGCAAACACATAGAATCAAATGACACTCAATGATCCAGTTATATCATATATTTGGATCTGTATAGAATTTAACCACAATAAAACAATGATTTTAGTCGCAATAACATTTTTGTCACTTTCAGGATGGAGCCCACAGTGTCAGAAAGAAGAGGAGAAAAACATCAGAATGACCATTTTTCAGTAGATTACAGGAAATGACAGGAAAGAGAATATTTGTGTGAGCATGTTCAAAGACGTGCTTAAAGGTAGGCATGTTTCCAACAACCCCATCTTGGATGTTGTTCATAACACTCTTCAATTGGCCATTGTACTTTGTTGCCAGTTGCAGTGCAGCACTCTGGCGGTACACATATACCCGATGAAAACTCTGCAACAAACCATTACACACATACACAGCCATTATTCAGTAATACCTTTGGTATTTGTTTACTTAGCAAAATAGTAAGCACACATTGTTACATACAGAGAGGTACCCAGACAAGTACATAGGTCTTCTTACAGAAGTGTAGGAAATCAGATTTCATCCAGATCTTAAAATGAAATTGTTAAGATGCTTTCCATAGTAACGGAAAAACAAAAAAATGTACAAATGTTACGTTAATGTGTATTATAAATGCTCTAAACCTACTGAAAGTCATGTTTAGTTTCATTGACAAAGACATGTGTCACACCCTGCCTGGTCTTTTTGTGTTTTTATGTTCATTGGGGTTTCCTGGTTTGCACTTCTGTTTAGTCCTTCTGGTCATGTGGGTTTTCTTGTTGTATTTGGGTGATGGGTTTGGACTTTGTTGTTTGGCCTGACGTGTTGTGTACTTGGGTTTGGGTTCATGGTGGTTCTTGGACAGGTTGGTGTGGGTTGTATTTGGAGTTTTGTGTTTTTTGGGTTTTGGTTTTGTTGCTGTGTTTCCCTTGTGTGTTCATGTGCTCCTCCTCACCTGCCCTGCATCACCCTCGTTAGCCCTGCTCTGCTCTGTCTTCCCCACACCTGCCCTGTATCAGTCTCGTCAGCCCTGCCCTGCCTCCTGTGTTTCCCTCAGCCAATCACTCCCAGCCTGCTCTTGTGTCTCATCACCTGTTCCCCATTCCCTGATTAGTTTAGTCTGTATTTAAGGTCTGGTTTTGAATTGAGTCTTTGTTGGATCATTTGTTCTGTGCAGCTTGTCCTGTCCTGTCCTGTCCTGTCCTGTCCTGTCCTGTCCTGTCCTGTCCTGTCCTGTCCTGTCCTGTCCTGTCCTGTCCTGTCCTGTCCTGTCCTCAAGATTAAAGGTTTTCGTCTGCCCTGCAATCTCTCTGCATGCTGGTCTCTGCAATTGCGTCCATTCCTGCTACTCAACGTGACAACCTGCAATGATAAATAATCTTTACTACAAACTTCACTAGAGCAGGGTCCTTTAAGTCCTCATCTTTAATTGGTGTTTACATCCAGCATCTTTTAAGGAGAAAATTAACTGTAAATAGGTACGTAGATTCAATTATTCTTTTATGTGGAAAACATACAGAGTAGGCAGCCCCAACAACCACTGTAAATAACATAGGGGAGCTTGTATGTTGCCCTGAGCGCACAGTAACAACTGTAGGTGACTCACATGAGTGTATCAACATTTTTACTCTTTTCTCACATCTAAATTTTGGCAGATGGACCGTTAGAGGAAACTGTTTAGAGAGATAATTTTTAAGGCGTTTTACTTTAGATGGTGACAATATAGATACAGAAGACAAGATGGGAGGAAGAGAATAGGATGACATGCACAATCAAAATGGGGTGTTGTGGTTAAATGGTGTTTTAACCACTCGGCCACGAGGACGCCACAACCCTGCTTTTGTTGTTGTAATGCACAGTCTGTCTTGTTTTCTCCTGTTCTGTATTAATAATAATTCATTTAATTGATTAATGTTAATATGAATTAATAATAGACAAAAGCATGCCAAGATATACACAAGAAACCATAATAAAATGATCTTAGAAGACACAACAAATAATATATTACTAATGATAAGAGGAAATCTAGGGGATCTTGTCCTATCTCCTACTGTATCTTCATATGGGTTTAAGCTTAATAACAATAACAACTTTATTTGTATAGCACCTTTCATACAAAAAAGAAATGCAGCTCAAAGTGCTTTGTAGCAAAAGAAATGCCATGCACCAAGTGCTTCTCATCAACAAAGACTTAAGCATCATAAAATGAACATAAAAACATGTAAATTTACATAAGAGGGAAAATAAAACATTTTGATTTAAGATAAAATAAAGTGAAAATGGGACACATAATAAAGTAAAATGATTTTGATAACCAATTAATTGTTTTGAGTCATTTTTTAAGAAATAATGCCAAAATTCTCTGCTTCCAGCTTCTCAAATATAAATATTTTCTGGTTTCTTCAATCTTCTATGATAATAAACTGAATATCTTTGGGTTGTGAACTGTTGGTCGGGATTAAAGAAGACATTTGAGTCACCTTGGGCTTTGGGAAACACTAATTAAAGCTGTCAAATAAATGTAATGGAGTAGAAAGTACAATATCTCCATCGAAGATGTAGTGGAGTGGAAGTATAAAGTAGCATAAAATATAAACACTCAAGTAAAGTACAAGTACCTTCAAATTGTACTTAAGTACTTAATTGCATTCCACCACTGTCTATAGCCATAGCACATCCCAGTCCACATACTTTTTATACTTCTGGTTTGAGGCTGTTTTTAATGGTTTGGACTCCTTCGATCCAGTCATCATCCTAATGCTACAGCATACACTGATATGTCAGACAGTAGTCTTCTAACTTTGTAGCAACAGTTTGAGGGAACGCCCTTATCTTCCTCTTTGCTAGTTTGTATATATTCTTGTTAATATCAAGTTAATATTCTCCCATTGACACTGCATTGCCAGTCAAACATTGTATGTGTGAAAAACATGACCCAACTCCATTTAATATGATTTATTTTTGGTTCCAGGTTCAACTCCAAAAAAGAACAACTCTGCTATTACTGTTTTAGTTCATTTTACAACATAAGATCATAACGATTGGTTTTAAAGTATATATAAAATGGCATACATTTTAAACAGATACTTTAATGAATGAAATGAATAGTAAATCAGGAGTTCAGAGTTGCTCTGTTGCCTTGATGTGTTGGTTATGCTGCAACATCTTCCTCCATGTCTTGAAAGCTGAGCTTTGAAGTCCAGAAAGGTGGACAACCAAATTTTCCCTGCAGTGGAGAGAGGGTGAGGGGGAAAGTGATAATAGAAAGAAAGGGGAACTGTTAGACAGAAAAGTGCAGGATATTTACTGCGTACTAGTTGATTTGGTTTAAGTTGGATAGACTTCAAGTATTAGTATTTTTGGAGGATGTTGTAAAGACAGTGGAGCTGAGAGAGAGAGCTGCTGTGGTTGAGCGAGCTAGAGTGCCAGCCTGGGCTGGATTGTATTAAAGGCTGGAAAAACAAAAAAGTGTACAAATGTTACGTTAATCTGTATTATAAATGCTTACACATGAGTCAGCCAGCATTACGTTACTGGCAAAATGTATTTGCTGTTGCAATTCAGTAGTATATGAACATAATTTCTAGGAGACAGGGTTGCAAAGATCCACCAACATAGTAGACTCTTAGTCTTGTTTCATGGCAGATCCTTACCACCTCATCTGCTGCCACTTGGAGTTTGGATAGATACATGTCCATCCCTTCCATGTTTTAACCCTGGAAAAAGGAAACAGAGAAATAAAACCATGAGACATTGCCTCAATATTTGGTCATTTGGCTGATGCTCTTTTCCAGAAAACCTTTAATTAAACATTAGCTTAAGAGTTTCTCTCTGTTGTTGTTAACTCATAAGAGTTGGGAATCTTTTATCATTTCAAAAATGCCCCTGTGCAAACACATAGAATCAAATGACACTCAATGATCCAGTTATATCATATATTTGGATCTGTATAGAATTTAACCACAATAAAACAATGATTTTAGTCGCAATAACATTTTTGTCACTTTCAGGATGGAGCCCACAGTGTCAGAAAGAAGAGGAGAAAAACATCAGAATGACCATTTTTCAGTAGATTACAGGAAATGACAGGAAAGAGAATATTTGTGTGAGCATGTTCAAAGACGTGCTTAAAGGTAGGCATGTTTCCAACAACCCCATCTTGGATGTTGTTCATAACACTCTTCAATTGGCCATTGTACTTTGTTGCCAGTTGCAGTGCAGCACTCTGGCGGTACACATATACCCGATGAAAACTCTGCAACAAACCATTACACACATACACAGCCATTATTCAGTAATACCTTTGGTATTTGTTTACTTAGCAAAATAGTAAGCACACATTGTTACATACAGAGAGGTACCCAGACAAGTACATAGGTCTTCTTACAGAAGTGTAGGAAATCAGATTTCATCCAGATCTTAAAATGAAATTGTTAAGATGCTTTCCATAGTAACGGAAAAACAAAAAAATGTACAAATGTTACGTTAATGTGTATTATAAATGCTCTAAACCTACTGAAAGTCATGTTTAGTTTCATTGACAAAGACATGTGTCACACCCTGCCTGGTCTTTTTGTGTTTTTATGTTTATTGGGGTTTCCTGGTTTGCACTTCTGTTTAGTCCTTCTGGTCATGTGGGTTTTCTTGTTGTATTTGGGTGATGGGTTTGGACTTTGTTGTTTGGCCTGACGTGTTGTGTACTTGGGTTTGGGTTCATGGTGGTTCTTGGACAGGTTGGTGTGGGTTGTATTTGGAGTTTTGTGTTTTTTGGGTTTTGGTTTTGTTGCTGTGTTTCCCTTGTGTGTTCATGTGCTCCTTCTCACCTGCCCTGCATCACCCTCGTTAGCCCTGCTCTGCTCTGTCTTCCCCACACCTGCCCTGTATCAGTCTCGTCAGCCCTGCCCTGCCTCCTGTGTTTCCCTCAGCCAATCACTCCCAGCCTGCTCTTGTGTCTCGTCACCTGTTCCCCATTCCCTGATTAGTTTAGTCTGTATTTAAGGTCTGGTTTTGAATTGAGTCTTTGTTGGATCATTTGTCCTGTCCTGTCCTGTCCTGTCCTGTCCTGTCCTGTCCTGTCCTGTCCTGTCCTGTCCTGTCCTGTCCTGTCCTGTCCTGTCCTGTCCTGTCCACCTCAAGATTAAAGGTTTTCGTCTGCCCTGCAATCTCTCTGCATGCTGGTCTCTACAATTGCGTCCATTCCTGCTACTCAACCTGACAACCTGCAATGATAAATAATCTTTACTACAAACTTCACTAGAGCAGGGTCCTTTAAGTCCTAATCTTTAATTGGTGTTTACATCCAGCATCTTTTAAGGAGAAAATTAACTGTAAATAGGTACATAAATTCAATTATTCTTTTATGTGGAAAACATACAGAGTAGGCAGCCCCAACAACCACTGTAAATAACATAGGGGAGCTTGTATGTTGCTCTGAGCACACAGTAACAACTGTGGGCGACTCACATGAGTGTATCAACATTTTTACTCTTTTCTCACATCTAGATTTTGGCAGATGGACCGTTAGAGGAAACTGTTTAGAGAGATAATTTTTAAGGCGTTTTGCTCTAGATGGTGACAATATAGATACAGAAGACAGGATGGGAGGGCGAGAATAGGATGACATGCACAATCAAAATGGGGTGTTGTGGTTAAATGGTGTTTTAACCACTCGGCTACGAGGACACCACAACCCTGCTTTTGTTGTTGTAATGCACAGTCTGTCTTGTTTTCTCCTGTTCTGTATTAATAATAATTCATTTAATTAATTAATGTTAATATGAATTAATAATAAACAAAAGCATGCCAAGATATACACAAGAAACGATAATAAAATGATCTTAGAAGACACTTTAATACAATCCAGCCTAGGCTGCTGAGGGAAAAATTGCAGGTTATGCAGGTAGACGTCCCCATGATCTCATGGATCAAGGACTACCTAACGGGCAGACCACAGACTGTGAGGCTACAGGGCAGTATGTATCAGTGGGAGTAATGTGGAGACGGTTAACACTTAAATACCTGGGCGTTCATCTGAATATCTGATGTTTCCCTAACCTTAACCAAGTGCTGCCAGTGCCTAAACATAAGCATGAAAAGTTTACCGATGCTGTAGTTTCTACTAGTAGATATTATACTGCAAGAGCAGATATTTTGGTGGAAAAAAATAAATATGTTGTCTCTGAAAATTTCACTCATACGTTCACTATCAACATTTTTGCAACTTGCCAAATACGTTAATTAACAACATTGACAAGCTGTCAAATAAACGTAATGGAGTAGAAAGTGCAATATCTCCATCTGAGATGTAGTGGAGTGGAAGTATAAAGTAGCATAAAATATAAACACTCAAGTAAAGTACAAGTACCTTAAAATTGTACTTGAGTACTTAATTGCATTCCACCACTGCCTCGATCCAGTCATCATCCTAATAATACAGCAAACACTGATATGTCAGGCAGTAGTCTTCTAACTTTGTAGCAACAGTTTGTGGGAACGCCCTTGTCTTCCTCTTTGCTAGTTTGTATATATTCTTGTTAATATCAAGTTAATATTCTCCCATTGACACTGCATTGCCAGTCAAACATTGTATGTGTGAAAAACATGATCCAACTCCATTTAATATGATTTATTTTTGGTTCCAGGTTCAACTCCAAAAAAGAACAACTCTGCTATTACTGTTTTAGTTCATTTTACAACATAAGATCATAATGATTGATTTTAAAGTTGATATAAAATGGCATACATTTTAAACAGATACTTTAATGAATGGAATGAATAGTAAATCAGAAGAAAATGTTCAGAGTAGCTCTGTTGCCTTGATGTGTTGGTTATGCTGCAACATCTTCCTCCATGTCTTGAAATCTCAGCTTTCAAATCTCGAGGACTGGAGGACAACTGATCTTCCGCTGCAGTGGAGAGAGGGTGAGGGGGAAAGTGATAATAGAAAGAAAGGGGAACAGTTAGACAAAAAAGTGCGGGATATTTACTGCATATATGCTCATTTGCTTAATTGTTAGTTGGATAGACTTTTCAAGTATTTGTATTTTTGGAGTACGTTGTAAAGACAGTGGAGCTGAGAGAGAGACTCGCTGTGGTTGAATGAGCTAGAGCGTAAATGAAGAGATGGAGCCATATTCAGACCAATACAGTCTAAATACTGCCTTGTGTACATGGTTTAAAGTCGGAGGGAGGACGTCAGGTTGGATGAAGGAAATAGAGACGCAGGACTCTGACACCAGTGACCTGGCTTTGCGTCCTGAATCCCACCTTGTTAGTTTTATGGAACAAAGGCAGTTTGGTTAAGGTTGGGTTAATAATCATGTGCTTCAAGTCATTGCAGAGTTTTTTCTGTATTAAACCAAGACTATGATGTTTCCCTAACCTTAACCAGGTGCTGCCAGTGCCTAAACATAAGCATGAAAAGTTTAATGATGCTGTAGTTTCTACTAGCAGATATTATACTGCAAGATCAGATATTTTGGTGGAAAAAAAGAACTACATTGTCTCTGAAAATTTCACTCGTACGCTCACTATCAACATTTTTGCAACTCGCCAAATACGTTAATTAACAATTAATTAACAATTCTTTCCTTTTTCTCTTTATGTTGACAGAAAACATAAGTCAGCCAGCATTACGTTAGTGGCAAAACGTATTTGCTCTTGCAATTCAGTAGTATATGAACATAATTTCTAGGAGACAGGGCTGCAAAGATCCACCAACACAGTAGACTCTTAGTCTTGTTTCATGGCAGATCCTTACCTTCCACAGCCGCTGTTTCAGCCAATTGGAGACTGGTGTGATACACACCCATCTCTTCCGTGTTTTAATCCTGGAAACAGGAAACAGAGAAATAAAACCATGAGACATTGCCTTAATATTAGATCATTTGGCTGATGCTCTTTTCCAGAAAACCTCTAATTAAACATTCGCTTAGGAGTTTCTCTCTGTTGAATCTTTTATCATTTCAAAAATGCCCCTGTGCAAACACATAGAAGCAAGTGACGCTCAATGATCCAGTTATATCATATATTTGGATCTGTATAGAGTTTAACCACAATAAAACAATGATTTTAGTCGCAATAACATTTTTGTTCAGGGTGGAGCCCACGGTGTCGGAAAGAAGAGGAGAAAAACATCAGAATGACTGTTTTTCAGTAGATTACAGGAAATGACAATGGAAAAAGAATATTTGTGTGAGCACTTTTAAAGATGTACTTACACGTAGGCATGTTTCTTACAACCCCGTCTAGGAAGCTGTTCATAACACTCTTTAATTGGCCTCGGTGATATGTCACTAACTTCAGTACAGCAGGGTACCGCTACAAATGCACTCACTGAAAACAGACCATCACACACATACATTACTCATTTTACTGAGTAATGACTATATTGTCATTACTCAGTAAAACCTTTGGTAGTTGTTAATTTATCAAGATAGTAAGCACACATTTTTACACACTGAGAGGTACCCAGACAAGTGCATAAGTCTTCTTACAGAAGTGGTACACTATGAAGTCAGAGGTTCCTCAACCAAAAATTAAAATGAAATTGTTAATACGCTTTCCATGTAATGGTATAACAAAAGAAATTGCTCAAATGTTACGTTGATCTGTATTATAAAAAAACAAAACAAACAAAAACAAAAACAGTAAAAAATGGGAAGTGGATTTCATTTTTTTAATTCACATGAAAATAGGAAAAGCAAAATAATGCATTTCTTTATCCTGTTATCAAACAAGTCTGCAAAAAGGAAATTAAATATTCGGTTCAGCAGGTGGACAAAAACATGTGGAAGTACATAATTGCTTGCAAACATATTCACCGCAGCAACTTTATATGTGTCACTGATAAGTTTTTAGCTTGTTCCACTGCCCCCAGTTGGCCAAAACTCATCAAGTAATGCAGGTCTTAAGTAGTTGCACAAATTATTCATTTGTGCTCTACGATTAATTAGTTCATGTTCTCCACACAATAATTTGTGGTAGTAACTGACAGTAATTAACAGAAACTTGCATAAACCGATATTTTGTCATATGTTTAAAATAAAGCAGAGGTAAACACAACAATAAAAAAAGCTTATAAAGGAAAATGCACCATAATAACCTGTAACTTCACTTCCTCCTGCTACACTAACTTGACATTGACTGTAAGTAATTAACATCAAGGCCAGAGCCATAATCACATTAACAAACAATCCTGTTTGTTAGTTTTGTTGAAGAATATTTGACTATTATTATTTTCTTACCCTATATTCAAAGCAATGCAAAAAAAACATGAAGAGTCATACCTTGTGATGCAAAGGACATCACAACAGCCAGGGTGAGCAGACAAACCCAGACAGTCTTCTTCATATTCAAATACTGCACGGCACAAAAACTGACTCTGGATCTCAGCTGTAAACGTCTCCTTGATTCAGTTACTAACGGTTCAACTTGCCAAAGTCTTATGATGACTGAACCATAGCGTTTTGATCTTATATGCTGCAGCTTCACTCTAAAAGAGGAACCACCCTTTTATGCACAATGTTTCTGGGGAGGCTCACACAAACCCTGAAGGTTGTTGACTTTGTTGATTATGTTCATATATGTTCAGGTTTGTTCTGTATCTCAGACTGAGGTTCATCCTCTTCACCGATGACACTGTCCTTTCTGTGGTTTACTGTTACATTCACATGTTGCTGATGCTCACATCCAAAATGAACTACAATTCTTATCATCATGACAAGTTTTCACTGAACCCGCTTTCTGGAACGGACCCTCATAGTAATAGATTAAAGGGTGACAACTAAAGCTGCAGCATTTAGTTGATTAGTTGAATGACAGAAAGTTAATTGCCATTATTTTGATAACCAATTCATTGTTTTGAGTCATTTTTTAAGAAATAATGCCAAAATTCTCTGATTCCAGCTTCTCAAATGTGAATATTTTCTGGTTTCTTCAGTCTTCTATGATAATAAACTGAATATATTTGGGTTGTGAACTGTTGGCCAGGATTAAAGAAGACATTTGAGTCACCTTGGGCTTTGGGAAATACAGTTCGACAGAAAAGTGCAGGATATTTCCTGCATACTAGTTGATTTGGTTCATTGTAAGTTGGATAGACTTCAAGTATTTGTATTTTTGGAGGACGTTGTAAAGACAGTGGAGCTGAGAGAGAGAGCTGCTGCGGTTGAGCGAGCTAGATTGCCTTTAATACAATCCAGCCCAGGCTGCTGAGGGAAAAACTGGAGGTTATGCAGGTGGATGTCCCCATGATCTCATGGATCAAAGACTACCTAACGGGCAGACCACAGACTGTGAGGCTACAGGGCTGTGTGTCTGCACTGCTGGTGTGCAATATCAGGCCTCCCCAGGGGACTGTTCACCCTCTACACATCAGATCTCAGGTACATCTCTGAATCATGTCATCTGCAGCAATTCTCAGATGACACTGCCACTGTGGGATGTGTGGAGGATGGACAAGAGGGGGAGTATAGACACCTGATGGACCACTTTGTGAAGTGGTGCACGGAAAACCTCCTGCATATGAACGTGGCCAAGACCAAGGAGATTGTGGTGGACTTTAGAAGGAAGAAGGCCCCACCTGCTCCAGTATGCATCAGTGGGAGTAATGTGGAGATGGTTAACACTTACAAATACCTGGTGTTCATCTGAATATCTGATGTTTCCCTAACCTTAACCAGGTGCTGCCAGTGCCTAAACATAAGCATGAAAAGTTTACTGATGCTGTAGTTTCTACTAGTGGATATTGTACTGCAAGAGTAGATATTTTGGTGGAAAAAGAGAACTACGTTGTCTCTGAAAATTTCACTCATACGTTCACTATCAACATTTTTGCAACTTGCCAAATACGTTAATTAACAATTAATTAACAATTCTTCAATTTTTCTCTTTATGTCGACAGAAAACGTAAGTCGGCCAGCATTAGTTACTGGCAAAATGTATTGCTGTTGCAATTCAATAGTATATGAACATAATTTCTAGGATACACCAACATAGTAGACTCTTAGTCTTGTTTCATGGCAGATCCTTACCACCTTCATCTGCTGTTTCAGCCACTTGGAGTTTGGATAGATACACGTCCATCCCTTCCATGTTTTAACCCTGGAAACAGGAAACGGAGAAATAAAACCATGAGACATTACCTTAATATTTGGTCATTTGGCTGATGCTCTTTTCCAGAAAACCTCTAATTAAACATTAGCTTAAGAGTTTCTCTCTGTTGTTGTTAACTCATAAGAGTTGGGAATCTTTTATCATTTCAAAAATGCCCCTGTGCAAACACATAGAAGCAAATGACACTCAATGATCCAGTTATATCATATATTTGGATCTGTATAGAATTTAACCACAATAAAACAATGATTTTAGTAGCAATAACATTTTTGTCACTTTCAGGATGGAGCCCACAGTGTCAGAAAGAAGAGAAGAAAAACGTCAGAGTGACCATTTTTCAGTAGATTACAGGAAATGACAATGGAAAGAGAATATTTGTGTGAGCATGTTCAAAGACATGCTTACTGGTAGGCATGTTTCCAACAACCCCGTCTAGGACACTGTTCATAACACTCTTCAATTAACAGTTCGAATCAATTGGCCATTGTATTTTGTTGCCAGTTGCAGTGCAGCACTCTGGCGGTACAAATATACCCGTTGAAAACTGTGCAACAAACCATTACACACATACACAGACATTATTCAGTAATACCTTTAGTATTTGTTTACTTAGCAAAATAGTAAATACACATTGTTACATACAGAGAGGTACCCAGACAAGTACATAGGTCTTCTTATTGAAGTGTAGGAAATCAGACTTCATCCAGATCTTAAAATTAAATTGTTAAGATGCTTTCCATAGTAACTGAAAAACAAAAAAATGTACAAATGTTACGTTAATGTGCATTATAAATGCTAATAATAATTGATTTAATTAATTAATGTTAATATGAATTAATAATAGACAAAAGCATGCCAAGATATACACAAGAAACCATAATAAAATGATCTTAGAAGACACAACAAATAATATATTACTAATGATAAGAAGAAATCTAGGGGATCTTGTCCTATCTCCTACTGTATCTTCATATGGGTTTAAGCTTAATAACAATAACAACTTTATTTGTTTAGCACCTTTCATACAAAAAAGAAATGCAGCTCAAAGTGCTTTGTAGCAAAAGAAATGCCATGCACCAAGTGCTTCTCATCAACAAAGACTTAAACATCATAAAATGAACATAAAAACATGTAAATTTACATAAGAGGGAAAATAAAACATTTTGATTTAAGATAAAATAAAGTGAAAATGGGACACATAATAAAGTAAAATGATTTTGATAACCAATTAATTGTTATGAGTCATTTTTTAAGAAATAATGCCAAAATTCTCTGATTCCAGCTTCTCAAATATAAATATTTTCTGGTTTCTTCAATCTTCTATGATAATAAACTGAATATCTTTGGGTTGTGAACTGTTGGTCGGGATTAAAGAAGACATTTGAGTCACCTTGGGCTTTGGGAAACACTAACTAAAGCTGTCAAATAAATGTAATGGAGTAGAAAGTACAATATCTCCATCTGAGATGTAGTGGAGTGGAAGTATAAAGTAGCATAAAATATAAACACTTAAGTAAAGTACAAGTACCTTAAAATTGTACTTAAGTACTTAATTGCATTCCACCACTGTCTATAGCCATAGCACATCCCAGTCCACATACTTTTTATACTTCTGGTTTGAGGTTGTTTTTAATGGTTTGGACTCCTTCGATCCAGTCATCATCTTAATGCTACAGCATACACTGATATGTCAGACAGTAGTCTTCTAACTTTGTAGCAACAGTTTGTGGGAACGCCCTTGTCTTCCTCTTTGCTAGTTTGTATATATTCTTGTTAATATCAAGTTAATATTCTCCCATTGACGCTGCATTGCCAGTTAAACATTGTATGTGTGAAAAACATGACTCAACTCCATTTAATATGATTTATTTTTGGTTCCAGGTTCAACTCCAAAAAAGAACAACTCTGCTATTACTGTTTTAGTTCATTTTACAACATAAGATTATAACGATTGGTTTTAAAGTTGATATAAAATGGCATACATTTTAAACAGATACTTTAATGAATGAAATGAATAGTAAATCAGGAGTTCAGAGTTGCTCTGTTGCCTTGATGTGTTGGTTATGCTGCAACGTCTTCCTCTACATTTCGAAATCTGACCTTTTAAGTCCAGTAAGGTGGACAACTGAATTTTCCCTGCAGTGGAGAGAGGGTGAGGGGGGAAGTGATAATAGAAAGACAGGGGAACAGTTAGATGGTTGATATGGTTTATTGTTAGTTGGATAGACTTTTCAAGTATTTGAATTTTTGGAGGATGTTCTTAAGACTGTGGAGCTGAGAGAGAGAGCTGCTGTGGTTGAGCGAGCTAAAGAGTGAATGAAGAGAGGGAGTGATATTCAGACCAATGCAATCTGAATACGGCCTTGTGTACATGGTTTAAAGTCGGAGGGAGGATGTCAGGTTGGATGGAGGATGTAGAGACGCAGGACTCTGACACCAGACACCCGGCTTTGCATCCTGAGTCCTGCTTGTTGTTAGTTTCATGAAACAAATGCAGTTTGGCTAAGGTTGGGTTAATAAACAAGTTGTGCTTCAAGTCATTTCGAGTTTTTTTCTGTATTAAACTAAGACTATGATGTTTCCCTAACCTTAACCAAGTGCTGCCAGTGCCTAAACATAAGCATAAAAAGTTCAATGATGCTGTAGTTTCCACTAGCAGATATTATACTGCAAGAGCAGATATTTTGGTGGAAAAAAAGAATTATGTTGTCTTTGAAAATTTCACTTGTATGTTCACTATCAACATTTTTGCAACTTGCCAAATACATTAATTAACATTTTCTCTTTATGTTGACAGAAATCATAAGTCAGCCAGCATTACGTTTCCGGCAAAACGTATTTGCTGTTGAAATTCAGTAGTATATGAACATCATTTCTAGGAGACATGGTTGCACAGAGCCACCAGCATGGCTGTAGAGTCTTAGTCTTGTTTCATGGCAGATCCTTACCACCTTCGTCTGCTGTTTCAGCCACTTGGAGTCTGGTTTGATACACCACACTCCTTTCCATGTTTTAACCCTGGAAACAAAGATTACTGCCATGATTGAGATCATGCAGTAAGTAAGATATAAACTGCTTTGGTGAAATTTTATTTTATACAGATTGGACAAATTGCACAGTAATTGTCTTTACAGTGATACTGTACTTGGCTACATCAGAGGGGATGTCCATTGACACAATGATGACTGAGATCTAGACAGCTAAGAATGACCCTGATTGACTGATCACACATTTATTTATAGATCCAGCATTTCCATTTTAACTGCACAGACTCTGAGTTACATATACAGCAATGAATCACCACTGCTCTGACTGTATTACAAGCCTCTAATATACTAAAAGCGAACATTATACATGTAGAAAAACAACAGTTTTCAAATCAATTTAATACAATTTATCTTTGGCTTTATTTCTCCCAAAAAAGAACAACTCTGCTTGAAACATCTTGATATTTCAGTAAAAGCAATAAGTAGTAAATCATCAGAAATTGTTCTAGACTGCTGTTTTTATTCCAAATCATCTTCATCCAGGACTTCAAATCTGAGTTTGTGTGAGAATTCTGAAGGACACTTCAATTTTCCCTGTGGTGCAGAGAGGCAGAAGGAAAGGTTAAAACGCACAGAACAGGATTCCATTAAATTCATTATATCTTTGTGAATTTGTTTTAGCGATCAGTTGTACTGCTTGACTCTTTTATCTCTGTACTTTTCAATTAGCACCTGAAGGACTCTAAGACTGTGAGAAATAAGATTCTCTGCTCTGATGACACCAAGATTGAACTGTTTGGCCCCAATTCTAAACCTCATGTCTGGAGGAAACTAGGCACCGCTCATCACCTGCCCAATACCATATTAACGGTGAAGCATGGTGGTGGCAGCATAATTTTGCGAGGGTATTTTTCAGCAAGAGGACATCCCAATCGAACATCTCTGGAGACAGAGCTTGATCTGCAGAGAAGACTGGCAAAAAATCCCCAAATCCAGTTGTGCAAAGCTTGTCGCACCATACCCAAGAAGACTCAAGGCTGTAAACACTGCCAAAGGTGCTTCAACTAAGTGCTGAGTGAAGGGTCTGAATACTTACTTTCATATTTCCTTTTTAATTAATTTGCAAAAATTTCTAAAATTTTGTTTTTGCTCTGTCATTATGGGTATTGAGTGTAGATTGATGAGGTAAAATGAATTTAAATGATTTTAGTATAAGACTGCAACATAACAAAATGTGAAAAAAGTGAAGAGGTCTGAATACTTTCTGAATGCACTTTAGTTCGCTAAAATCTAAACTTCCTAGTTGTAAGCAAAACAGCAGTTAAAGCACCTGCAAGGTTTGAAATGATATTGATATGATATATTAAGCACAGTATGGGCTCATAAAATATCATGTTTGTAAACCCAGCAGATTTTAACAGCTAATTCTCACCTCATTTATTTCCTTTTTGAGCCATGGGGTATCTGGTTTGAGACACTTCAAACCATTGTTGGTCTCAATCCTAGAAACAGGAAACAGAGAAATGAAACAATTAGACATTTTTACCTGAATGTTGGCTGATGCTTCTATCCAGAACACCTAATTAAACATTAACCCTGAAACAGCTATGATTTCATGTCACTGAGTGGTGTTCTGGTATCATGAAGTTCTTCTCGACTGGTTTTCCAGCAGATTACAGTAATGACATCAGAGAGAGATGAATACAGATTTATTCAGGTTTAGTATGTTTAAAGACATGTTCAAAAGAACATGCTGTACTTACTGGAAGGCATGGTGCTTGCAACCCTCTCGTGGTTTCTGTTCAACACATCTCTTGATTTGCCCAATAGAATTCTTCCTTGGAGCACTGGCTCTGATGCAGCATAGAGGACTTATGCGAAAACCTGCCAGACAAACACACACACACAGAGAGAGAGAGAGAGAGAGAGAGAGAGAGAGAGAGAGAGAGAGAGAGAGAGAGAGAGAGAGTCTTAACACTTCATTTGCAAGGTCTACTTCCTCCTCATGATTGTTCATACATGTCAAAATGTTCACACATGCCCATGATTGGCAACTTGTTCAGTTGCCTGTTGCTAAGGTTGTTTGCATTGTCAATTTGCATATTTTGGTTCAGATTCAGTTCGTTGTGTGAACCTGCAGAGGTTCATCCTCTTCATCGATGATGCGGTTGTTTCTGTCGTTTACTGTTACATTCACATTTTGCTGATGCCCGCATCCAAACTGAACTACGATTCTTATCATCATGACAAGTAACCTGGAGCCTGTTCCTTAAAGCAGCTTTAAATGCCCTCTAAGGTGCCACCACATTATGATAAAAGGCCCTCTAAGGTGCCCACACAGTATTATAAAGTGCCCTCTAAGGTACCCCCACAGTATTATAAAATACCCTCTAAGATGCCCACATAAAGGAGAAAACATACCAAAGTTCTGTAATAATTGTCTAGTTATGGGTAAATCAGGATGAAATGCCCTGTAAAGGGCCTCTACATGTGAAAATCTCGAATGAGGTGCCCTCATGGTGCCCTTTCAGGGAAAGAAAAAGTGATGGTGCCCTGTAATGAAGCCCTAAAAATGACAAAACATGATCTTTAAATGAAGTGGATGTAATGCAGTGTCCTATCATGCTGTTGTAATGGGATGAGCTGGATGTTCTATATGGATGCCCTTCTGATAAACAAAAAAATTTAATAAAATTAATAAAATAATTTAGGGTTCCCCTAAGTCTAACATACTGAAGTGAAGAACTGGGTGCCATTTATATGAAAAAAGGTACCCTGTCAGGTGCACTATACAGGAGAAAAACATTGTGAAGTGGGGGCCCATGAATGTGTCAGGTGCCCTTTTACTGATGTTCACCTCCAAATTGAACTGCAATGAGTTCATCTGAAGAATATACACTCTATAGTCAGTGGTGAAGGAAGTACTCAGAGCCTTTGCTTAAGTAAAAGTATCAATAGCACAATGTAAAAATACTTCATTACAAGTAAAAGTCCTGCATTTAAAATTCTATTTCAGTAAAGGTACAGAAGTATTACCAACTAATTTTACTCAAAGTACTAAAGCTAGAGTACTCGTTTTGCAGAAAATTAGGCTGTGACTAATAAATTAAATAAATTTAACTGAATAAATTATCACTACTGATGAGTCAATACATAAGCAGCATGTTATAGTTGTATCGACTCAAGGTGGAGCTCGTTTGAAGTACTTTGTGAGGGTCATGAGATAAATCTGAGGGGTCTTGAAATGAGAGACTGGGTAGGAAAGGAAACATGAATCAATCTAATTTTTCTAAACTTTTCTTGAATATTTACATGTTTGTGAAATATTGGAGACTTTTATCTCTTTGGGCCTCAAACTGTTATTTATTTGAAACCATGTGAGGCAAAATTTATAGTTGCTTTGGTGGAACTGCAAACAACTCATAGACATCTGAAATATGACAAAGAGACACAAATACATTTTTGTAAGAGGCCACAAGTCAAAAAGTTTGGGAACCATCGGTTTAATCTTTAATAATGCAGTAATAAAGATAATAAGTAAGTAATAAAGATAGTGAGATATTAATGATAAATATTATATTTTATAAATAAAATATAAATGATTAAAGCTGTCAAATAAATGTAGTGGAGTAGAAAGTATAAAGTTGCATAAAATGAAAATACTCAAGTAAAGTAAAAGTAACTTAAAATTGTACTTAAGCACAGTACTTGAGTGAATGTACTTAGTTACTTTCCACCACTGTCTATAGCCACAGCACATCCCGAGCCACACCTCTGGTTTGAGGCTGTTTTTAATGGTTTGGTCTGCTTCATTCTAATGAAGGGAAATCTTAATGCTACAGAATAAAGTGATACGTTAGACAGTAGTCTTCTAACTTTGTGGCAGCAGTTTGGGGAACATCCTTGTCTTCATCTTTGCCAGTCTGTACATATTCATGTTACTCTCAAGTTAATATTTCCCCATTGACACTGCATTACCAGTCAAAGTCAGACATTGCATGTGTGAAAAACATGATTCAACTCCATTTAAATCCATTTTATTTTTGGTTGCAGGTTCAACTCCAAAAACTCAGCTATTACTGTTTTAGTTTATTTTACAACATAAGATCATGAAGATTGGTTTTTAAAGTTGATATAAAATGACATACATTTTAAACATAACACCAATGTAAAGGCCATCAAGGTAGTCAAGTCAGGACAAGACAAAAGTATGTATAACCCTCTCAAAATCATTAAATGACAAGAAGGACTTGACCTTAGATAATTGCCTCAGCTGGATTTGACCACTGGGTTTATCTGTTTGTCCAATTTACAATCACTGTCCATTACCACACCCAGATTTTTTTACAGTGGGCTTTACATATGGTTCCAGGGAACACAGGTCCATCTCACAAGTGATAAACAAGTTATTTTCTGGCTTAGGTTCGATTTCTATTCCAATTGCCGGTTTGAAGAGGAAAACAGGTTGGGAAACAAAAACAGTAAAAAAAATGGGGAGTGGATTTCATTTTTTTAATTCACATGAAAATAGGAAAAACAAAATAATGCATTTCTTTATCCTGTTATCAAACAAGTCGAGTCTCAGCCAGAAGTACATAATTGCTTGCAAACATATTCACCGCAGCAACTTTATATGTGTCACTGATGAGTTTTTAGCTTGTTCCACTGCCCCCAATTGGTCAAAACTATCAAGTAATGTAAGTGTAAGTAAGTAATTATAAATTGTAAGTAATTGTGCTCTAAGATTAATTAGTTCATGTTCTCCACACAATAATTTGTGGTAGTAACTGACAGTAATGACCAGAAACTTGCATAAATCGATATTTTGTCATATGTTTAAAATAAAGCAGAGGTAAACACAACAATAAAAAAAGCTTATAAAGAAAAGTGCACCATAATAACCTGTAACTTCACTTCCTCCTGCTACACTAACTTGACATTGACTGTAAGTAATTAACATCAAGGCCAGAGCCATAATCACATTAACACCAATACTGTTTGTTAGTTTTGTTGAAGAATACTTGACTATTAGTATTTTCTTACCCTATATTCAAAGCAATGCAAAAAAACATGAAGAGTCATACCGTGTGATGAAAAGAAGGACAACACAACAGCCAGGGTGAGCAGACAAATCCAGAGAGTCTTCTTCATATTCAAATACTGCACAAAAACTACGGCACAAAAACTGACTCTGGATCTCAGCTGTAAACGTCTCCTTGATTCAGTTACTAACGGTTCAACTTGCCAAAGTCTTATGATGACTGAACCATAGCGTTTTGATCTTATATACTGCAGCTTCACACTAAAAGAGGAACCACCCTTTTATGCACAATGTTTCTGGGGAGGCTCACATAAACCCTGACGGTTGTCGACTTTGTTGATCATGTCCATATATGTTCAGGTTTGTTCTGTATCTCGGACAACGGTTCATCCTCTTCACCGATGACACTGTCCTTTCTGTGGTTTACTGTTGCATTCACATGTTGCTGATGCTCACATCCAAACTGAACCACGATTTTTATCATCATGACAAGTAACCTGCAGCCTGTTCCTTAAAGCAGTTTTAAGCTGACACAGAACTCTGAGTTTTCACTGAACCCGCTTTCTGGAACGGACCCTCGTAGTAATAGATTAAAGGGTGACAACTAAAGCTGCAACATTTAGTCAGTTTGTTGAATGGTAGAAAATTAACCATTATTTTGACAACCAATTACTTGTTTTGAGTCATTTTTTAAGAAACAATGCCAAAATTCTCTGATTCCAGCTTCTCAAATGTGAATATTTTCTGGTTTCTTCAGTCTTCTATGATAATGAAGAAGACATTTGAGTCACCTTGGGCTTTTAGAAACACTAACTAAAGCTGTCAAATAAACGTAATGGAGTAGAAGGTACAATATCTCCATCTGAGATGTAGTGGAGTGGAAGTATAAAGTAGCATAAAATATAAACACTTAAGTAAAGTACAAGTACCTTAAAATTGTACTTAAGCAATTAATTACATTCCACCACTGTCTATAGCCATAGCACATCCCAGTCCACATACTTTTTATACTTCTGGTTTGAGGCTGTTTTTAATGGTTTGGACTCCTTCGATCCAGTCATCATCTTAATGCTACAGCATACACTGATATGTCAGACAGTAGTCTTCTAACTTTGTAGCAACAGTTTGTGGGAACGCCCTTGTCTTCCTCTTTGCTAGTTTGTATATATTCTTGTTAATATCAAGTTAATATTCTCCCATTGACGCTGCATTGCCAGTCAAACATTGTATGTGTGAAAAACATGACCCAACTCCATTTAATATGATTTATTTTTGTTTCCAGGTTCAACTCCAAAAAAGAACAACTCTGCTATTACTGTTTTAGTTCATTTTACAACATAAGATCATAACGATTGGTTTTAAAGTAGATATAAAATGGCATACATTTTAAACAGATACTTTAATGAATGAAATGAATAGTAAATCAGGAGTTCAGAGTTGCTCTGTTGCCTTGATGTGTTGGTTATGCTGCAAAATCTTCCTCCATGTCTTGAAAGCTGAGCTTTGAAGTCCAGAAAGGTGGACAACCAAATTTTCCCTGCAGTGGAGAGAGGGTGAGGGGGAAAGTGATAATAGAAAGAAAGGGGAACAGTTAGACAGAAAAGTGCAGGATATTTACTGCGTACTAGTTGATTTGGTTTATTTTAAGTTGGATAGACTTCAAGTATTAGTATTTTTGGAGGATGTTGTAAAGACAGTGGAGCTGAGAGAGAGAGCTGCTTTGGTTGAGCGAGCTAGAGTGCCAGCCTGGGCTGGATTGTATGAAAGGCTGGAAAAACAAAAAAATGTACAAATGTTACGTTAATCTGTATTATAAATGCTTACACATGAGTCATCCAGCATTACGTTACTGGCAAAATGTATTTGCTGTTGCAATTCAGTAGTATATGAACATAATTTCGAGGAGACAAGGCTACAAAGATCCACCAACATAGTAGACTCTTAGTCTTGTTTCATGGCAGATCCTTACCACCTTCATCTGCTGTTTCAGCTACTTGGAGTTTGGATAGATACATGTCCATCCCGTCCATGTTTTAACCCTGGAAACAGGAAATGGAGAAATAAAACCATGAGACATTGCCTTAATATTAGATCATTTGGCTGATGCTCTTTTCCAGAAAACCTCTAATTAAACATTAGCTTAAGAGTTTCTCTCTGTTGTTGTTAACTCATAAGAGTTGGGAATCTTTTATCATTTCAAAAATGCCCCTGTGCAAACACATAGAATCAAATAACACTCAATGATCCAGTTATATCATATATTTGGATCTGTATAGAATTCATTATTTTGATAACCAATTACTTGTTTTGAGTCATTTTTTAAGAAATAATGCCAAAATTCTCTGATTCCAGCTTCTCAAATATAAATATTTTCTGCTTTCTTCAATCTTCTATGATAACAAACTGAATATCTTTGGGTTGTGAACTGTTGGCCGGGATTAAAGAAGACATTTGAGTCACCTTGGGCTTTGGGAAACACTAACTAAAGCTGTCAAATAAACGTAATGGAGTAGAAAGTACAATATCTCCATCTGAGATGTAGTGGAGTTGAAGTATAAAGTAGCATAAAATATAAACACTCAAGTAAAGTACAAGTACCTTAAAATTGTACTTAAGCAATTAATTGCATTCCACCACTGCCTATGGCCGTAGCACATCCCAGTCCACATACTTTTTGTACTTCTGGTTTGTGGCTGTTTTAAATGGTTTGGGCTCCTTCGTTCCAGTCATCATCTTAATGCTACAGCATACACTGATATGTCAGATAGTAGTCTTCTAACTTTGTAGCAACAGTTTGTGGGAACGCCCTTGTCTTCCTCTTTGCTAGTTTGTATATATTCTTGTTAATATCAAGTTAATATTCTCCCATTGACGCTGCATTGCCAGTCAAACATTGTATGTGTGAAAAACATGACCCAACTCCATTTAATATGATTTATTTTTGGTTCCAGGTTCAAATCCAAAAAAGAACAACTCTGCTATTACTGTTTTAGTTCATTTTACAACATAAGATCATAACGATTGGTTTTAAAGTAGATATAAAATGGCATACATTTTAAACAGATACTTTAATGAATGGAATGAATAGTAAATCAGAAGAAAATGTTCAGAGTAGCTCTGTTGCCTTGATGTGTTGGTTATGCTGCAACATCTTCCTCCACGTCTTGAAATCTGAGCTTTCAAATCTCGAGGACTGGACGACAACTGATCTTCCGCTGCAGTGGAGAGAGGGTGAGGGCGAAAGTGATAATAGAAAGAAAGGGGAACAGTTAGACAACAAAGTGCAGGATATTTACTGCATATATGCTCATTTGCTTAATTGTTAGTTGGATAGACTTTTCAAGTATTTGTATTTTTGGATTACGTTGTAAAGACAGTGGAGCTGAGAGAGAGACTCGCTGTGGTTGAATGAGCTAGAGCGTAAATGAAGAGATGGAGCCATATTCAGACCAATACAGTCTAAATACTGCCTTGTGGACATGGTTTAAAGTCAGAGGGAGGACGTCAGGTTGGATGAAGGAAATAGAGATGCAGGACTCTGACACCAGTGACCTGGCTTTGTGCCCTGAATCACACCTTGTTAGTTTTATGGAACAAAGGCAGTTTGGTTAAGGTTGGGTTAATAATCATGTGCTTCAAGTCATTGCAGAGTTTTTTCTGTATTAAACCAAGACTATGATATTTCCCTAACCTTAGCCAAGTGCTGCCAGTGCCTAAACATAAGCATGAAAAGTTTAATGATGCTGTAGTTTCTACTAGCAGATATTATACTGCAAGAGCAGATATTTTGGTGGAAAAAAAGAATTATGTTGTCTCTGAAAATTTTACTCGTACGTTCACTATCAACATTTTTGCAACTTGCCAAATCCGTTAATTAACAATTAATTAACAATTCTTTAATTTTTCTCTTTATGTCGACAGAAAACATAAGTCAGCCAGCATTACGTTACTGGCAAAACGTATTTGCTCTTGTAATTCAGTAGTATATGAACATAATTTCTAGGAGACAGGACTGCAAAGATCCACCAACATAGTAGACTCTTAGTCTTGTTTCATGGCAGATCCGTACCTTCCACAGCTGCTTTTTCAGCCACTTGGAAACTGGTTTGATACACGCCCATCTCTCCCGTGTTTTAATCCTGGAAACAGGAAACAGAGAAATAAAACCATGAGACATTGCTTTAATATTAGATCATTTGACTGATGCTCTTTTCCAGAAAACCTCTAATTAAACATTAGCTTAAGAGTTTCTCTCTGTTGTTATTAACTCATAAGAGTTGGGAATCTTTTATCATTTCAAAAATGCCCCTGTGCAAACACATAGAAGCAAGTGACGCTCAATGATCCAGTTATATCATATATTTGGATCTGTATAGAATTTAACCACAATAAAACAATGATTTTATTAGCAATAACATTTTTGTTCAGGGTGGAGCCCACAGTGTCAGAAAGAAGAGGAGAAAAATATCAGAATGACTGTTTTTCAGTAGATTACAGGAAATGACAATGGAAAGAGAATATTTGTGTGAGCACTTTTAAAGATGTACTTACAGGTAGGCATGTTTCTTACAACCCCGTCTAGGAAGCTGTTCATAACACTCTTTAATTGGCCTCGGTGATATGTCACTAACTTCAGTACAGCAGGGTACCGCTACAAATGCACTCACTGAAAACAGACCATCACACACATACATTACTCATTTTACTGAGTAATGACTATATTGTCATTACTCAGTAAAACCTTTGGTAGTTGTTAATTTATCAAGATAGTAAGCACACATTTTAACACACTGAGAGGTACCCAGACAAGTGCATAAGTCTTCTTACAGAAGTGGTAAACTATGAAGTCAGAGGTTCCTCAACCAAAAATTAAAATGAAATTGTTAATACGCTTTCCATGTAATGGTATAACAAAAGAAATTGCTCAAATGTTACGTTGATCTGTATTATAAAAAACAAAACAAACAAAAACAAAAACAGTAAAAAATGGGAAGTGGATTTCATTTTTTTAATTCACATGAAAATAGGAAAAGCAAAATAATGCATTTCTTTATCCTGTTATCAAACAAGTCGAGTCTGCAAAAAGGAAATTAAATATTCGGTTCAGCAGGTGGACAAAAACATGTGGAAGTACATAATTGCTTGCAAACATATTCACCGCAGCAACTTTATATGTGTCACTGATAAGTTTTTAGCTTGTTCCACTGCCCCCAGTTGGCCAAAACTCATCAAGTAATGCAGGTCTTAAGTAGTTGCACAAATTATTCATTTGTGCTCTACGATTAATTAGTTCATGTTCTCCACACAATAATTTGTGGTAGTAACTGACAGTAATTAACAGAAACTTGTATAAACCGATATTTTGTCATATGTTTAAAATAAAGCAGAGGTAAACACAACAATAAAAAAAGCTTATAAAGGAAAATGCACCATAATAACCTGTAACTTCACTTCCTCCTGCTACACTAACTTGACATTGACTGTAAGTAATTAACATCAAGGCCAGAGCCATAATCACATTAACAAACAATCCTGTTTGTTAGTTTTGTTGAAGAATATTTGACTACTATTATTTTCTTACCCTATATTCAAAGCAATGCAAAAAAAACATGAAGAGTCATACCTTGTGATGCAAAGGACATCACAACAGCCAGGGTGAGCAGACAAACCCAGACAGTCTTCTTCATATTTAAATACTGCACGGCACAAAAACTGACTCTGGATCTCAGCTGTAAACGTCTCCTTGATTCAGTTACTAACAGTTCAACTTGCCAAAGTCTTATGATGACTGAACCATAGCGTTTTGATCTTATATGCTGCAGCTTCACTCTAAAAGAGGAACCACCCTTTTATGCACAATGTTTCTGGGGAGGCTCACACAAACCCTGAAGGTTGTTGACTTTGTTGATTATGTTCATATATGTTCAGGTTTGTTCTGTATCTCGGACAA
Source organism: Thunnus albacares (assembly GCF_914725855.1). Classification (NCBI taxonomy): domain Eukaryota; kingdom Metazoa; phylum Chordata; class Actinopteri; order Scombriformes; family Scombridae; genus Thunnus; species Thunnus albacares. The sequence continues at coordinate 4,820,935 of NC_058126.1, forward strand.
CGGTTCATCCTCTTCACCGATGACACTGTCCTTTCTGTGGTTTACTGTTACATTCACATGTTGCTGATGCTCACATCCAAAATGAACTACAATTCTTATCATCATGACAAGTTTTCACTGAACCCGCTTTCTGGAACGGACCCTCATAGTAATAGATTAAAGGGTGACAACTAAAGCTGCAGCATTTAGTCAGTTTGTTGAATGGTAGAAAATTAACCATTATTTTGACAACCAATTACTTGTTTTGAGTCATTTTTTAAGAAATAATGCCAAAATTCTCTGATTCCAGCTTCTCAAATGTGAATATTTTCTGGTTTCTTCAGTCTTCTATGATAATAAACTGAATATATTTGGGTTGTGAACTGTTGGCCAGGATTAAAGAAGACATTTGAGTCACCTTGGGCTTTGGGAAATACAGTTCGACAGAAAAGTGCAGGATATTTCCTGCATACTAGTTGATTTGGTTCATTGTAAGTTGGATAGACTTCAAGTATTTGTATTTTTGGAGGACGTTGTAAAGACAGTGGAGCTGAGAGAGAGAGCTGCTGCGGTTGAGCGAGCTAGATTGCCTTTAATACAATCCAGCCCAGGCTGCTGAGGGAAAAACTGGAGGTTATGCAGGTGGATGTCCCCATGATCTCATGGATCAAAGACTACCTAACGGGCAGACCACAGACTGTGAGGCTACAGGGCTGTGTGTCTGCACTGCTGGTGTGCAATATCAGGCCTCCCCAGGGGACTGTTCACCCTCTACACATCAGATCTCAGGTACATCTCTGAATCATGTCATCTGCAGCAATTCTCAGATGACACTGCCACTGTGGGATGTGTGGAGGATGGACAAGAGGGGGAGTATAGACACCTGATGGACCACTTTGTGAAGTGGTGCACGGAAAACCTCCTGCATATGAACGTGGCCAAGACCAAGGAGATTGTGGTGGACTTTAGAAGGAAGAAGGCCCCACCTGCTCCAGTATGCATCAGTGGGAGTAATGTGGAGATGGTTAACACTTACAAATACCTGGTGTTCATCTGAATATCTGATGTTTCCCTAACCTTAACCAAGTGCTGCCAGTGCCTAAACATAAGCATGAAAAGTTTACTGATGCTGTAGTTTCTACTAGTGGATATTGTACTGCAAGAGTAGATATTTTGGTGGAAAAAGAGAACTACGTTGTCTCTGAAAATTTCACTCATACGTTCACTATCAACATTTGTGCAACTTGCCAAATACGTTAATTAACAATTAATTAACAATTCTTCAATTTTTCTCTTTATGTCGACAGAAAACTTAAGTCGGCCAGCATTAGTTACTGGCAAAATGTATTGCTGTTGCAATTCAATAGTATATGAACATAATTTCTAGGAGACAGGGTTGCAAAGATCCACCAACATAGTAGACTCTTAGTCTTGTTTCATGGCAGATCCTTACCACCTTCATCTGCTGTTTCAGCCACTTGGAGTTTGGATAGATACACGTCCATCCCATCCGTGTTTTAACCCTGCAAACACATAGAATCAAATGACACTCAATGATTTAGTTATATCATATATTTGGATCTGTATAGTATTTAACCACAATATAACAATGATTTTAGTAGCAATAACATTTTTGTCACTTTCAGGATGGAGCCCACAGTGTCAGAAAGAAGAGGAGAAAAACATCACAGTGACCATTTTTCAGTAGATTACAGGAAATGACAATGGAAAGAGAATATTTGTGTGAGCATGTTCAAAGACATGCTTACAGGTAGGCATGTTTCCAACAACCCCGTCTAGGACGCTGTTCATAACACTCTTCAATTGGCCATTGTACCTTGTTGCCAGTTGCAGTGCAGCACTCTGGCGGTACAAATATACCCAGTGAAAACTGTGCAACAAACCATTACACACATACACAGACATTATTCAGTAATACCTTTGGTATTTGTTTACTTAGCAAAATAGTAAATACACATTGTTACATACAGAGAGGTACCCAGACAAGTACATAGGTCTTCTTATTGAAATGTAGGAAATCAGACTTCATCCAGATCTTAAAATTAAATTGTTAAGATGCTTTCCATAGTAACGGAAAAACAAAAAAATGTACAAATGTTACATTAATGTGTATTATAAATGCTCTAAACCTACTGAAAGTCATGTTTAGTTTCATTGACAGAGACCTGAAATGATAAATAATCTTTACTACAAACTTCACTAGAGCAGGGTCCTTTAAGTCCTCATCTTTAATTGGTGTTTATATCCAGCATCTTTTAAGGAGAAAATTAACTGTAAATAGGTACATAGATTCAATTATTCTTTTAAGTGGAAAACATACAGAGTAGGCAGCCCCAACATCCACTGTAAATAACATAGCTTGTATGTTGCTCTGAGTGCACAGTAACAACTGTAGGCGACTCACATGAGTGTATCAACATTTTGACTGTTTTCTCACATTTAGATTTTGGCAGCTGGACCGTCAGAGGAAACTGTTTAGAGAGATAATTTTTTTGGCATTTTGCCCTAGAAAGTGACAATGTAGATACAGATGACAAGATGGAGAGGAAGAGAATAGGATGACATGCACAATCAAAATGGGGATGTTGTGGTTAAATGGTGTTTTAACCACTCGGCTACGAGGAGGCCACAACCCTGCTTTTGTTGTTGTAATGCACAGTCTGTCTTGTTTTCTCCTGTTCTGTATTAATAATAATTGATTTAATTAATTAATGTTAATATGAATTAATAATAGACAAAAGCATGCCAAGATATACACAAGAAACCATAATAAAATTATCTTGGAAGACACAACAAATAATATATTACTAATGATAAGAGGAAATCCAGGGGATCTTGTCCTATCTCCTACTGTATCTTCATATGGGTTTATGCTTAATAATAATAACAACTTTATTTGTATAGCACCTTTCATACAAAAAAGAAATGCAGCTCAAAGTGTCAAAAGCTAGTTAAAGGCTAAGGTGAGGAAATAAGTTGTTAGCTTTCTAAAAATATCTAGCGAGCTGGCTTCCCTGATATCTATCGGTAGTGTGTTCCATAGTTTTGGGGTATAATTTACAAAGGCTGCATCAACGATTTACTTTCAGCTGTTGCTGTGAATCTCCAGTAAACCAGCAGCAGATGATCGCAGTGTTAATTAAGGCAGATAGTTAACAAGGAAGTTAGCAATGTTCGGTCTTAGCCCATTAAAGGCTTTGTATTTAAGGAGGAAGTCAATTCTAAATGTTACAGGAAGACAGAGCAGAGCAGCTAAAACTGGATTAATGTGTTCAGTCCAGTGTTAGCCTCTTGGTCCTGGTTAATAGCTGCAGAGTTTTGACTGAGCTGAAGTCTGTCAGTGTTTTCTCAGCATGGATCAGTTTTTCTGCATCTTTTTGATTTATGAAGAGGACTCATATGTTGACTAAATGTGAAAGTCTTTCTCTGTTGTTGTCATGCATTTCTAATTGATCTCTCTTATATGAAAATAAAACAACACCAACCTGGAGGTTTGAAATTAATTCAACAAAGTAAGTTTATTCTGCAATTATACCTGAGGAGGGAAGCATATTTTTCAAAAGTTACAAAATTGGTCTTTTTACAAACTAATTTTTCTCCTTTTCTTTTGCCTTTTACTGTCATTAAATGCATTTTACTGTCATTAAATGCATTTTTACACAGAATGTGTAAAAATGCATTTTGTCCACCATCTTTTAGTTGAGCTAGGAAGACCTTTATCTACATCCAGTACTGAGAGGAGGAATTATGACAAGGAAATTGTAGTAAATGATATACTTCTTGTGAAGGCAAATTTATTGGTGTCATACAGTACTTACGCAATTATTGTAAAGCTGCAACGATTAGTCAGCAGAAAATTAATCACCAACTATTTTGATGATGGTTCTCTAGTCCTCTGTGACAGTCCAGATAGCAACATTGCTGTGATCCAGATCCAGCCCACATACTGCATGGAATGACGGCACTTTAGCGGTCCACTCCTGTTTCTCAGATGTGGGCCACAAGCAAGCCGTATGTCAACCAAGAACAAACCAGGTAAACCAGAACTGGCCCACATCCAGAATACACATACCTGCAAGCACTGCATCTTTACCAAAAAAGGCCCACATTGGATTTGGGATATTTGGGCCATATTCGCTATTTTACATGTGGGCCATTACAGGCTCATTCACCTCCATGTTGTCTGAGCCAGAAGAAGGCCAGCAGTGCCACATTATCGCCTGAAGTGGCCCACTTCCGTATGCTATCTGATAGTAAACTGAATGTCTTTTAATTTTAGGTTGCTTTAGGAAACAGAGATCAACATTTTCCAGAACAACTAACTGATTTATCAAGAAAATAATGAACAGATTAATCAATAATAAAAAATAATTGTTAGTCCCAGCCCTAAATAGTTGTGATTAAATTTAAACCCACAAAACATCTGATATTGTGCTTTATTGCATTAAGGCCTGACAATTCATCACCATCTATTCTATCATGTATGAAAGGTGCCATACAAATACAGTTATTACTATTATTATTATTATTTCCTACCCTTTATTCACAACAGAGCAAACAATAAATGAAAAGCTGTAACTTGAGATGGAGATGAGAGCATCACAGTCGTCAGGGTGAGCAGCCAAATCCAACGGCTGACGGAAAGAGACGTCCACATCTTCAAATGCTGCACAGCACCAAAACTGGCTCTGGATTTCAGCTGAAAAAGAGCTCACCTCGCCAAACTCTGATGATGAGTTCACCGGAGATATTTTTATCTTTCATGCACTGCAGCATCACGCAAAAAGAGGAACCATTATACTGAGCTGATGACTTACAGAAATGGACCACTTGCACAAACACTTGCAGGAGGTAGTTTCTCAATCATGTCCATATATGTTCAGGTTTGTTGGAATATCGCGATATACCTCAATATCTTCTTCTGCAGTAACTTCACCAGCATTATAATATCCACTCAGACTCTTTCCTGTTTTAACATGACTTTGAGCACAAATCCAGCTCCATAAATGGTTTTTCCCATTTGGGTGTGGAAGAACTCGACTGGCCTGCACAGGGTCCTGACCTCAACCCCAGTCCAACACCTTCAGGTCAGGCCTCATGGCTCCCAACATCAGTGTTGGACCTCACTAATACTCTTGTAAGCAAATGGGACTAATTCACTGCAGCCAGCAGGCCAAAATCTGCTGGAAGGCCTGAAACCAGACAAGTGGAGGCAACGCAGAACATTCAATGAAATAAGAAAATTTACTTTGAGAAGTTTAACTCTGTAATTTCAGATTTCAGAGAGATTAATAACATCTTGAAATAAAAGAAAAACCTCCTTAGAGAAGGAAACAGGGCATATCTTGCTGCCCAATATGAATCAACATGCCACAACCTGGAAGACAGTGAATGACCTCCGCACACACACACACACACACACACACACACACACACACACACAAACATGCATAGAATATACTGTATATATTTAACGAATGTTAATGTTGTTTTATTTCATTGATTTTTGATGCTTTGGCACATTGTCGTTGTGACATTCCTGTGGTTTTAGAATGAGAGGTTTAATAATCACATATGGGTGTAATGTGGGGGCATCCACACACTTTTGTCCATTTGTGTACTTAAGTGCTGCAACGATTTGTCAATCATAACAAAATTAGTTGGCAACTACTTTGATAATTGATTAATAGTTGCATTTTTCAAGCAAAAATGCCAATATTTGCTGGTTCCAGTTGATCAGATATGAGGATTTTGCAGCATGTTTATATCATATATGACAGTGAATGAAATATCTTTTGGTTTCGGCCTGTTTGTTCGTCACTTTGGACTCTGGGAAATTGTGATTTTGATGTTTCATAGACTAAATAATTAACTGACAAAATAATCTGAAGATTAATCGATAATGAAAATAATGATTAGTCACAGCCCTGGTGTATTTTATATTAAACAATCAATAGTAACAGCTGTGTTGATAACAGTGAGTTATCTTTTATATGTAAGTTAATATTTCGCCATTTTGTCAATTTAATTGTGTAAAAAAGGTTGTGTTTTTATCTTATTGTGTTGCTTTTGTGTTATTTCTACTGTTTTTGTTTCCTTTTCTGTACTGTAATGTGAATTCTATATCAATTGAAATTAACGCACTTGCTTTTTTACCTGCCTGTTGTTTAGAAATCATTATTGAGGTTAAGAGTCACACCAACTAGCTAAACCAGATCCCAACAATTGTAGTAAATGATATACTTCTTGTGAAGGCAAATTTATTGGTGTCATACAGTACTTACGCAATTATTGTAAAGCTGCAACGATTAGTCAGCAGAAAATTAATCACCAACTATTTTGATGATGGTTCTCTAGTCCTCTGTGACAGTCCAGATAGCAACATTGCTGTGATCCAGATCCAGCCCACATACTGCATGGAATGACGGCACTTTAGCGGTCCACTCCTGTTTCTCAGATGTGGGCCACAAGCAAGCCGTATGTCAACCAAGAACAAACCAGATAAACCAGAACTGGCCCACATTCAGAATACACATACCTGAAAGCACTGCATCTTTACCAAAAAAGGCCCACATTGGATTTGGGATATTTGGGCCATATTTGCTATTTTACATGTGGGCCATTACAGGCTTATTCACCTCCATGTTGTCTGAGCCAGAGGAAGGCCAGCAGTGCCACATCATCGCCTGAAGTGGCCCACTTCCGTATGCTATCTGATAGTAAACTGAATGTCTTTTAATTTTAGGTTGCTTTAGGGAACAGAGATCAACATTTTCCACAATTTCCACAACAACTAACTGATTTATCAAGAAAGTAACGGACAGATTAATCAATAATAAAAAATAATTGTCAGTCCCAGCCCTAAATAGTTGTGATTAAATTTAAATCCACAAAACATCTGATATTGTGCTTTATTGCATTAAGGCCTGACAATTCATCACCATCTATTCTATCATGTATGAAAGGTGCCATACAAATACAGTTATTACTATTATTATTATTATTTCCTACCCTTTATTCACAACAGAGCAAACAATAAATGAAAAGCTGTAACTTGAGATGGAGATGAGAGCATCACAGTCGTCAGGGTGAGCAGACAAATCCAACGGCTGACGGAAAGAGACGTCCACATCTTCAAATGCTGCACAGCACCAAAACTGGCTCTGGATTTCAGCTGAAAAAGAGCTCATCTCGCCAAACTCTGATGATGAGTTCACCGGAGATATTTTTATCTTTCATGCACTGCAGCATCACGCAAAAAGAGGAACCATTATACTGAGCTGATGACTTACAGAAATGGACCACTTGCACAAACACTTGCAGGAGGTAGTTTCTCAATCATGTCCATATATGTTCAGGTTTGTTGGAATATCGCGATATACCTCGATATCTTCTTCTGCAGTAACTTCACCAGCATTATAATATCCACTCTAGACTCTTTCCTGTTTTAACATGACTTTGAGCACAAATCCAGCTCCATAAATGGTTTTTCCCATTTGTGTGTGGAAGAACTTGACTAGCCTGCACAGAGTCCTGACCTCAACCCCAGTCCAACACCTTCGGGTCAGGCCTTATGGCTCCCAACATCAGTGTTGGACCTCACTAATACTCTTGTAAGCAAATGGGACTAATTCACTGCAGCCAGCAGGCCAAAATCTGCTGGAAGGCCTGAAACCAGACAAGTGGAGGCAACGCAAAACATTCAATGAAATAAGAAAATTTACTTTAAGAAGTTTAACTTTGTAATTTCAGATTTCAGAGAGATCAATAACCTCTTGAAATTTAAAAAAAACCTCCTTAGAGAAGGAAACAGGGCATATCTTGCTGCCCAATATGAATCTGTAGATGCAGAGTGAGGGTCTCTGGCAAAACTTCACCTATTTCCAAGGTGCACGGAGAAGGGAAATAAGTCTAGAAAGATGAGAACACCCGCAACACTTGTAGTATGAAGAACAACTTCATTAGTTGACCGACGCGTTTTGTCTTGTGGCCTTAATCAGGGTCATCATAAAACACATTACAAACACCATTTAAATAAAGTAAGTTGGGTATGAAAAAAGCTAAAGAAAAGTTTAAAAAAAATAAAAAAAGACAACCAATCATATACAAATAGACACATATCAGCCAATGGGACATCTACAAAGATGCCTCCCATTTATGTGGATTTGTAGTGTTTTTTATTATATAATTTTTTATGATATAATTTTTATGATATATCTTTTATGATGGAATTTTTTAATGATGTATTATGATTTTTTATCACTTTAATTTTTATTTTTTTATTTATTTTTTAATTTTCTATCAATTTATATTGTTGTACTATGCATCTTTCTGCTCCCTTGATACACAGCACTTTATAAAGCATGTATGCCATATCTAATTGGCACATTTTTGGATGAACCCAAGTACCACCCCCTAGTTGCACCTTTCTAATTAATGGACCAAATATGGTCCCTTCTTGGACACTCCCCTTGCCTCTGTTAATCTTGGACAATGATTGGCCTGAAACCACATGACCATATATCCAACCCGTCTTTGTAGATGTCCCATTGGCTGATATGTGTCTATTTGTATATGATTGGTTGTCTTTTATATTTTTTTTAACTTTTTTCATGCCCAACTTACTTTATTTAAATGGTGTTTGTAATGTGTTTTATGATGACCCTGATGAAGGCCACAAGCTGAAACTAATAAAGTTGTTCCTCATACTACAAGTGTTGCGGGAGTTCTCATCTTTCTTGCCCAATATGAATCAACATGCCACAACCTGGAAGACAGTGAATGACCTCCACACACACACACACACACACAAACATGCATAGAATATACTGTATATATTTAATGAATGTTAATGTTATTTTATTTCATTGATTTTTGATGCTTTGGCACATTGTCGTTGTGACATTCCTGTGGTTTTAGAATGAGAGGCTTAATAATCACATATGGGTGTAATGTGGGGGCGTCCACACACTTTTGTCCATTTGTGTACTTAAGTGCTGCAACGATTTGTCAATCATAAGAAAATTAGTTGGCAACTACTTTGATAATTGATTAATAGTTGCATTTTTCAAGCAAAAATGCCAATATTTGCTGGTTCCAGTTGATCAGATATGAGGATTTTGCAGCATGTTTATATCATATATGACATTTAATGAAATATCTTTTGGTTTCGGCCTGTTTGTTCATCACTTTGGACTCTGGGAAATTGTGATTTTGATGTTTTATAGACTAAATAATTAACTGACAAAATAATCTGAAGATTAATCAGTAATGAAAATAATGATTAGTCACTGCCCTGGTGTATTTTATATTAAACAATCAATAGTAACAGCTGTGTTGATAACAGTGAGTTATCTTTTGTATGTAAGTTAATATTTTGCCATTTTGTTAATTTAGTTGTGTAAAAAAGGTTGTGTTTTTATCTTATTGTGTTGCTTTTGTGTTATTTCTACTGTTTTTGTTTCCTTTTCTGTATTGTAATGTGAATTCTATATCAATTGAAATTAACACACTTTGCTTTTTTATCTGCCTGTTACTGTGTTGTAATTCTTACAGTGTGAAACATTGAAATAAATGTGAAGCAACTCATTCATGCAGTGAATCATCGCTGTACGTCCAGTCAAATCCAGACATTGTTCAGTATGTGTAAGAAAACATGAGTCAGTCACATTTCAAAACCATTCAACATGATTTATTTTTGGTTCCAGGTTCAAGAAGAGCAACTCTGCCATCACTGTAATTAACAACTTTACAAAACAATGCAACAAAAAATGGCTTTGAAGCTGCTATAAAATTGCATATAAAAATAACTTAAAATTTAAATAGTTATATTAATGTAAAAGGAATAAATAGTGAAGTAGCAGAAAATGTTCAGAGTAGCTGTTTTGCTGGGACGTTTCTGTTACGCGGCATCAACTTGCGGGGTTTCGGTTATTATCGACAAGTCTGGAGGACAGTGTAGCTCTTTCTGCAACATAGAGAGGGAGAGAGAAGAGTTAAAAGCAGCAGAAATGTGCAATTACACAAGTTTATGAAATTCAGGAAATCATTGTTACGTTTTTGTATTGAGAAATGTGACTGTTTGATCTGTCTATTTATAGCCTTTGAGTGGGATTCACTAGTGCTACAGTGACAATGACATGATCAAACAACCCTCAAACATGTGGGTGAAGTATTTTTCCACCACCTTCATTTCTAGTATTGTTTTCCATTTAAAATACTTTCTTAATTAAAACACAGAAGTTAAGTGACCTACAGTTCTGCTGCTGTGGCCCAATCAAAGCATTTCATTTCATTTTAGAGAGCATCACCAAAACATCTGTCTCGTTACAGCGATGTTTTCTACTCTTGGTCTGTATCTGCACTTTTCTTTGGCTCAAACTTTAGTGGGAAAGCTCATATTTTATTGAGTCTGAACTGCATAGTTGCAGGTGAAACTAGTTTCTAAGTTAAAACCACAAAGTCAGAAGCAGCTGGACAAACTTTTAGCAACGTATCCCAAGTTAGAAACAGTTCTGATTCTGCAAATCTTGCATCAACATTACGAACCCTTTCTGGTATTTAACACATGAGTCCAGATTTAATTTTGTCTGCTGAATAAACTCATCTTAACATTCTTTGTGTGACTGATTGGATGGATTTTTCTTTTTAATGGATGATTCTCACCTTTTCTAGCTTCACGTTGAGCCACTTGGAATTTGGATTGATGCACCACTGTTTACCCCTCTTGGTTGTAATCCTAGAAACAGGAAAACAGAGAAACATAATGTTCATCACCTGAATGTTTTGTTATTTGGCTCATACTTATTTCCAGAGCAATAAATCAGGCCATTTTGAATTTATTTCATACTTCTAAAGAGAATAAAGCTGCTTAAGATCATAAACGATGGTATCAAACATGAATCATTTCAGAGATTCTCTTGTGCAACCAGATTAGAAACAAATGAAGGATTTTTCAGCAGATTACAGAGAATGACTGGACAGAAATGAAGATGGGCACGCTCAGATGTTGCTTACAGGAAAGCATGGTGGTGGCATCCTTCTCGTGGTTTCTGTTCGTAGCACTTCTTGATTCTCTCTATCCTCCTGGAGCTGACGTTGTTACAGCAGGGTAAACCTACATCCGGTACATAGGAATCCACTGCAACACACACACACACAGAAATACTGTCATTATTCAGCACTACATCACCAATTCGTTAGTCATCAATATAGTAAGAATAAGCTGTTACACACTGGGAGGAACCCATTAAATATGATTAATCCAACACACACTGCAGCCATGGTTACAGTTCCCCTGAATCACTGATAGTCCTGTTTTTTGTTGCCTAATTCAAATAATACAGATAAATAAACTAGATTCCTAAATTCCTGCTATTAAAAATTATGAAGTCTACTCACTATGAAGGAAAATGTATTGATTTGTGGAAAACGCTCTTATAGTACTCATGCTATAATTACCATAATCCTTAAGATTGTCTTTATATCAAACACAAATTTTGATTTTGCATTCTGTAATTGCCTTTCAATTTAGGCTGCAATTTACAGTATGATTCTGTTCACTGTCGACTAATCTGATTAATCTAGTAATTGTTCTGTTTATAAAATGTCAGAAAATGGTGAAAAATGCTTTCCCTGAGCCCACAACATATTCAAATTGCATGTTTTATCCGATCAACAGTCCACAATCCAAATATATTCAGTTTACTGTCATATAATACAATGAAAAACAGCTAATTGCTTTACTAAAGTCCCTCCTCTCCATGTGGGATACATACTGCAGAGGATAAAAGTTGAAAAGATTGCAGAAAACATAATTCAATCAGTTTTACCTTGTGTTACAGAGAGGACCATCACGACTGCCAGAGTGAGCAGAAAAATCCAGCGGCTGACGGAAAGAGTCGTCCACATCTTCAATCACTGCTCGGCACCAAAAAATTCTCTCTGGACTCTGAATCTCAGCTGCTTTGTTATTCAGCTACTAACTGCTGAACCAGAGAGGTTTGACCTTAAATACCGCAGCTTCACACAAAAAGAGGAACTGTCCCTGTCATGCACAATGTGTCTGGAATGGATGGAAAAAATCATGCTGCAGTGATGACAGGAAGGGGGGACAGAAGGTGTTGGCGTCATGTCCATATATGTTCAAGTTTGTTGTGATACCAAACTGTCTGGTTTACTGTGTACCTGCCATTCATATGGAAGCATCAGCTCATCGTCCATCTGCAGATCTGATGTTTGAAAATGCAGCAAAAGTCACATAAACTTCTCTTTTGTTTTGGCCTCCATCGTTTTGTGTGTTTTAATGGATGTTTTAAGGAGAACGAGTATGTTTTCCCCCATAAATAACTGCACTTACACAATGTCATGCCGACCAGTGTATTCTTTATCACTTCATGTCGTATTCTGATTGGTTGGTTTGTGGACATGGGTCATCACAACTGGTCTTAACTTTCTGATATTGTCAAATTTTTGCCTCAGGATGTTTTTGATCATCAGTGGACGTATGATCGGGTCTCACAGTGAGATCTGGGAGCATTGTCTTGGATTGACGATTGACAATTGTCAAGTTTTGTCTCAGAAAGACCAAAATCACACAGTGTGAAGCCTCTTTACATACAAAACAACACCAACTTAAGAAGAAACAAACTATAGTAAAACAATGAACTTGGACCAGAGTATAAAACTAACAAAATGTCAGATAAATATAAAAATCTTAAATAAATATCCAGTTTCATAATTATGCATGATGATGAAAAAAAAGATTTGGAAAGATCTTTGAAAATTTGCAACCCCATGACTCATTTGGTGAATGTTGTGTGTTTTATTTTTGCGCCTCACACCACCTAATGCAGTTACTATTATAAAAATAAACTTCTGCTTTATAGTACAGAACATATGAGTGTAAAGTATGAGGAAGAAATATCTTAATGAAATCTAAAGCACCTTGTTTGCATAGCTGATTATATTCCAGAGGGCAGGACACTAAGACAGCTTTATCCTTTGAGTGAGCAACAGAAGGGGAATCACCCCGACTCATCGGCCTGCTCAGAGCCGCACTATGAATAAACCTCACAGACTGACCGCCCAACTATTCTTAGCGTCCACTGTTACCATAAACCCTAAAAAAAAAGTGTCATGATAGCATGAGACTCTGCTGAAAACCTTAAAAGAGGAATGACTCCCATTCATGGAATGCAGCCGCATCAAAAATAGTCAAACTACATTTCTGTGCCTTTAGAAATTATTTCACGGCGTGTATTTGACAAAACTCAAAGGTCCTCTTACTAGCTTTTTCTACATCTCACAGACTTCATCTGCAAGTTTGCTCTCACAGTGGTTTTAAATGATGAACACTTTAAAATACCTGCATGCTTTCCTGTGATGAAATACATGTTTCTGGTGACTTTATCAATGAATGTGTGACACATTTTCAGATTTGTATGCTTTTGTGTGCTGCTGTGGGATTAGAAAACTCATCAGAAACTTGTTTTATTAGTTCAGTACTTCAAAATCATTTTGTACTACCAGTTATTATTTGAATCTGCATTTCTGGTATTAAAAAAGTCTAGTCCAGATCACAAGCTTTCCAGATACCACATAATAGTGTAGTTATAAGAAAAATGAGATAAGAAAAATTAATGTTTTGATTACATTTTTATAGAACATTAAAATAATTTTGAGCTGCCAAAGTCTGTATTTTATGAGTCGTGACAAACCCTCCATATAATTTCATATATTTTAGTATTTCTGTTTAACTGAGCAGCTAGAACAAGTTATGTAAGCACTGTTGTGACTTTATTACTGCAAAAAAAAAGTCATTTTTCATACAAAATCTGTTTTTATATAAAACAAGATAAACACCAGCTCATGAAAATATGTAATTGTACTAAATGCTAAAACAACACATAGTGGACAATGTGAACTATTTTTATCCTCAACACAATCCTCAAAGAGGAAAGTCCCGGCTGGTCAGCAGTCTCAAGTCTGTGTGTGACCAGGGAAGAAAAGAGAAAACAAAAAAAAGGAAGAAGAAGAAAGATAATGATGAGACGAATGCATTGATAGATGGTATCAGTTTTCATGCATCATCCAGTGAGTCTTGGTGTGTGTTTGCAGCTATTTTTTTTATAGATTAACAGAAAATTGCGAAAGACTTTCATGATGAGCTCCCACTTCCCTTTTTCCCCCCCGACTCACTGCTCACCCTGTTAGTTCTCAGACAGCACCTCACAGTGTGTTCTTCATGAAATTGCACTACAGTTTGTCCTAAACACACATGCAAACATACAAGATCAAGTCTTCTGTAATATTCCTGGATGTTTGGGACCCTCTATGTTTCCATATATATGACATATGTTGGGTTTTTAGGGAAGATTCTGATATTTTTAAACTAAATTAGATTTTTTTTAAAAAAGAACATTTGTATTGTCCACCACAGTTACATACCTGGCTCCAGAACATACTGCAGGAAGATAAAATTTACAGAAAATATATAATTGAGCAGTTAAATGACTAAATAAAATGCGACTCCTTATGATTTCTTTTAAAATTTTACAGAGTTTAGTTGTTGGGTTGAAAATGTTGTTAGTTTCTGTTGGAGCAATTTGGACCTCAGTATTTATAAAATCATGGCTGCAGCCAGAAATGAAAATATATAAAATAATAATGATCAAAACTGAAACTCTACAAACACAGGTTACTTTTCATAAACTGAAATATTCACCCTCAGATGCAGCCACGACATGACACATTGAGTTATTACACATGAGCTGAAACGTCTGTTGTTATACTATTAAACATATAACTGTAATCTACGTCATCATGATTATGAGTTTATGTAACACCAACTTGTTGTAAAAACTAAACAGCAAATGTTTATAACTACATATGTGTAAGGGTTGTTTATTGTCAATGTTGCTTCATTTTTACAACTTCTACCGTTTTTGTTTTCTTATTTTGTAATCAAATTAAAGTTCAAAATCAAATTAAACACATGTAGTTGCTTTAGATATATTTATGTTGTTTAAACAGGTAAAAAACAATCCTTATTCTAGATGTGGTACATAAAGAAAAGTCTGTCACATTTTAAATCCATTTAACAATATTTATTTTTGGTCTCAGTTTCAACTCCAAAATAAATCAACTCTGCAATTACTGTAATAGACAACTTAACAAAATGATACCACAAAATCAGCTTTTAAACTGAATAACATTAAATACACACATATATATATATATGTAATATTCTTGGGAGATTTTTCTGTAAAGGCAATAAATAGTAATTGCAATAATTAAACATGAATTGTAGATATCGATGTTCTTGGTGGTTTCTAAATATTTCCATCCATACAGTGCTTTTCATGCTTCTGTCAATATCATATTTATCTTTTTTTTCTTATTAAGATTTCAACTCATTCTTTTCCTTCTTAGTATTTCCAACACATGTTCAACGTGGATCCAAATAAGCTTCACACATACACATTAAATAAATTGATTCTGTGCCACCATAACAGAATCAGAAACGTCATTTATAGATTTCTTTAAGTTGATTAGTTGGATAAATCAGCTGAAAAACCTTCTTTTTAAATCCTTTGTGTCTGAGTAGCAAAAAGAAAAAAACAAACCTTCAAAATTGAAATTAAGAATATTAAACAAGAAAAATAAGTTAAATAGATAAATGAATAATAATGAGAGGAAGAAGAGGAATATGTACATTTAAAAAAACAACATAAACTTGTAATTTTAATTTAAAGCGTAAGTAAAGTCTGACTTTATTCATTTGTGAAGTTTTACACATCTCAACAGATCCGTTGCAGAATTTTAAATTTCCAGTTGCAGTGCGACTGGAAATTTTTGTGGAAAATGTGAAAAATAGAGTTTTCATAAATGTTGTGTTGCACATATAATATTTCATATTTTCTTTAAATCATGCTTCGCTTTATTCCCAATATAGTAAGAAGTGATAACAAAAAAGAAAATATCTGTTTTAGAAAAAGAACAAATATTACTGTCAAAATTGAATCTGAGTCCAAGGAGTTTTCTGGACGAGTATGTAGGCTATATATCGATTAATTTAAACAGATTTCTTAAGCTTTGGGTTATATGAGATACTGTAAAAATTCAGTTCTTGAAGGACAGGTTCACAATTTTCAAGTCTTTCTTAAAACAACAGTCAAGAGCCCAAATGAACAATGAAACATGTTTTTCTTGCTGTAATCATTCCTCCTGTTCATACTGACCATTAGAAGATCCCTTCATAATGCATTTACAATGGAAGTGATGGGAGACAAAATCCACAGTCCTCCTTCTGTGCAAAAATGTATTTAAAAGCGTCAGCCATTCATCTTTGTCAAATCAAGTAGATATCTTTCAAAGTTACAGTCTTTTTAGTGCCAAAGTCCCTCTTTTTGTTATTATACTTCCACTACAGCTCAACAGGGAAACACTGTCCGAGGAAACACAAAGAGGGAATTTGATGCTAAAAAGACTGTAAATGTGTCAGATATCCACTTGATATGACTAACTAGGATTGCTGAAGCCTCATATAAGCTTCAGGTAGACATTTAAATGCATTTTTGCACAAAATGACCGTGTGTGTGGATTTTGGTCCCCATCACGTGCATTGATAGCACATTTGAAGGGGATCTTTTAACCGCCAATATGAACAGAAGGAATGATTACAGCAAGGAAAACCTCTTTCACTGTTTATATGGACACCTGAATGCTGTTTTAAGACACACTTGAAAAATTGTGAACCTATCATTTAATTTCAATACCTCTCTGATTTTGTTAATGAAAATTTCAATACATCCACCCATTGTTTTTTTTAAATTAACCGCGTCACGCGTGTTCTCGCGAGATGTGGTCAACAGCGCCCCCCTTGTTTATGCGTGGAAACGCGACGAGAGGTCTGAAGATTCTCCGCGGCTAACGATAGCAAGGTACACAAATCGGGATTTAATACACTTTCTTCCATTACGGACACTCTGGGGGTCTACCAAAGGCTGGAGGAGGACATAATTTCGGCTAACCCCTTTTGTTTTTCCTGCTACGTCCCCACCGAGGCGAGCAGCGGGAACAGGAGAACCCCGCTAATCCCGAGAAGTGGGAAGCGGCCTGCTTTTGTAGCCGACTTCCCGGTGCAGCTCAGCCGGCTAGCGCTGTCACCAGAGCCCGGTGCTTCCGCTGGCTCGTTTTTCTCCGCACCAACAGAAGCGTTGCGGCTTTAAAAATCATTTTTGATTTACCAAACAAAACATTTCTTCCACCCGTTTCCCTCCCTGTGAACGCGCAGGTGTCGGCGTTTTGTGCGTGTGTGTGTGTGTCAAGGAGAGCCGTTTGAAGCCGGAGCGGCCTGTTTTGTTTTCGAGCCGCCATGAATCTCCGCGAACAATAACACAGCCGTAATATAACCGAGCCTGCCGGGGCGACACCGGAGCCACACCGGAGCCACACGGGGATAATAAACGCAGTGCATGACACCAGCTCTGGGCCGAGGTGGAAACCGTGGATGATGGAAGTATCGCATTGCAAACCGGAGCACTTTCTGGTTGGATTTCGGAGCCGCCGCTGCTCGTAAGTAACCCGTTAAAAGGCCACCGGCGGCGGGACGAGAGCGCCCACATGATGCTTTGTGTGACCGTAACTCACGGATTGTATGGAAACAAACCGAACCGACTTGGATGAACCGACGTTTCTATGCACGGTCGGCCTCCGTGTAAATGCACTTATTATCTTCTCCCACCAAAAAAAGCAGCAGCACTACTTCCAGCGCTGGAGCATCACATTGAGGATGGATTGGATGTGACTGGTCGTTAAGCGGTGCAGGGAAACCTGGGTTGCTTTATATATAAATATATTTATATATATGTGGGATTTACCGACGAAACTGAAGCAGTTATATCCATCTATGCTCTCTTCAAAGCCACCAGACTCCCTTGAAAAAAACAGCAATTTAAGTTGTTTGTATAACTGTGTGACTTTGGTGTTTTAAACGCATTAATACATCTTAACGGACCGCAACCGGAGCGTACCGGAGCCCGGAGGGGGCCAGGCAGCTGAGATGAACCCGGTGAATGCGACCTCTCTTTACGTGTCCGCGAGCCGGTCGGTGCTGCAGTGCGACCCCCGAGACCCTCGGGCCCTCGCGGAGCTCTGCAAGCTGCTGCCGTTTTTCCGCCAGTCCCTGTCCTGCTTGGTCTGCGGTGAGTGTGTGTGATTTATTTATTTATTATGATGGTTATTGTTATTATTATTATTCTAGTGGGATACTGTGATTGTGTGTAAATGTGTACTGTGAGAGGTTTTCGGTAACGTGCGTTGTTGTCAGCTGTGGTCTCTGTGGGAGCGAGCCTTTAACCGAGGCCGCCTTCAGGTGCTGTCGGAAATATCGTTATTCCTTAATAAGTGCAGCACTTAGGGAGTAAATTAATCTCAAGTAGTCCTGTACAAGTACAGCTTTGAGGCAGTTGTACTTTACTTATACCCAGGTATTTACATTTTATACTGCTTTACTTAAACTCCACTATATTGTTCAGGGAAGTGTACTTTTTCCTCCTTTAAAACTATGTTACAGATGCAATTACTAGTTACTTAGAAGATAAACATCTTATATATAAAAGTTATGATGATTTTAGAGAGTAATATGGCTACTACTACTACTGTATTCAAGATGTTTATTGTCACTTCGGTTTGGTTCAATCGTGAAATTGTGGGAGGTGGCTGGGAGGCTCTGTTACTGAAAAACATTAAATAAATATATATATAAAGTATAATTAATTATAAAAAGCAATACAAATATATAAATATATTTTCTGAAAAAAAACATACCTTTTTAAAAATATATATATATATATATAAAAAGTCAGTAGTACTACTAATACTAACTACTACTACAATTAGTAATAATAATCATTATTGTTATTATAAAGTACAGAGGAGTAGATAGAATAAAATATAATAAATGTAGTGGAATAAATAAACATTTGAACCGGAAATTACAATTTAAGGTTGACATTACTTTTTTTTTTTTTTTTTTTTTTTGAGAAGTGGTTTGAAAGAGAAACATAATAATAATATAATTAAAATAAATATATTGCATTGTTAGAAATGAAATGACCCTGCTATATAATACATAAATAAAATTATATAAGGTGTTCAAAATGTGCAACATTTAAACAGCAGCTATAACAAGAAAATGCCGCTTACTTATAATTCATCAATGGTGACAATAATAATGTTATTATGATATAATAGTAATAATAAAACATCCTGAAATGTGTCATTCTGCATAATGAGTACTGCAGTATATTTTGCTGATATGATGTTTATGCTTTTCTCCTTTTCATATTGCAACTACACAAAATTAGCTGCCATATTTGTCGTTTAAAGTTTTGCTTTTAAATACACTTGAAATCTTGTGAACTCCTGGTTTATGAAATCTGAAGTTTCATGTTTCCAGAGCGCCTTGAACGCAGCATAATTCACAGATACACCCATCATGACACACCCCCCTCTGTGTGCTGTTTGGCAGCATCGGGGCGTTTCTCTGTTTATCTTGTTGAACAACACACCCTCCACATACTGGATGCTCTGCACCTAATCTCCTCCTCACTCTACCAATCCCCCAAAAAATAAGCAGAAAAAATAAAATACGTGAGCAAAAAAAAAAAAAAAAGAGGGAATAGTGTTAATACAGTGTTTATTTACAACTTTAAACATCAGTTTAAACTGTGCAGTGTGAACTGGGCTGCGATTCAAGCGAGGGAGCTTTCTGTGTGTCAGGTCGTAAATAAACTGCATCTCTTTGATTTATTTTGGTTGTATATTTAATGCATGGTTTTCACTGTTCATACATAATGCAGGGACGCTCCCTTAGTCATAGATGGGTGCACCGTTCCCTGTGTTTCATGTTGTCTGTGTGGCAGCACGGAGGAAGCGAGGGGTGACCTTTTTTCTTCAGCAGGTTGTCAGTAAATGCACGGACGTATGGATTTTATATGCATTATTAATGCTTTATTTCTTATTTACTCAACTGAGTGTGAGGTAAAAGTGATTTTTGTGTTGCTGTGGAATCACAGATAACTCCACCTCCGCTGTGTGAATAACAGATCAATATTAAGCACTCCATACATTGTGTTAAATATAGACTAACTGCCGTTACGTGGGATTCATCAGACAGGCAGTGAGTGCACAGTGTGTGTGTGTGTGTGTGTGTGTGTGTGAGGTTTCCTGTTTCTCATGAATGGACCTTCATCCCTTTTTTTTTTTCTCCCATCTGCAGCTGCACTCCCTAGCGACTAGCGTTGCTAAGGAAGCTCCTCTCAAAGAGCGGTTGTCATCGAATCTGGCACCACTCAGGTTTACAAATACATGTCAGCTTAGGAGGACAGCAAACGAGGAAGCGGTAGTTTGTAAATCCTAAATATTCATAAGCTGTGGTGACATTTTTATTTATTTATTTATTTTATGAGATCATAGACAGGATGTTGGTCAGATAAGATATTTATTGCCATACTTATGTTGATGTGAATCGATGTTGCTTTTTCTGGATCTTGTGAGTGTCTGTGAATTAATCATCAGTATGAGCTGTTCTGTTCCTGTGAAATGTATAATTTAATGTATTAATATTTCCGATATTTCTCCCCATCTTCAGGTAACCTGCTGCAGGACCCCATCGCTCCCACCGACTCGTCATGTCAGCATTACGTCTGTCGAGGCTGTAAAGGTCAGAGGATGCAGCTGAAGCCGTCCTGTAGTTGGTGTAAGGACTATTCCCGCTTTGAGGAAAACAGGCAGCTTTCCTTGCTTGTCCACTGTTACAGGAAGCTCTGTCTCTACATCACTCAATCGCCGCTCGCCCCGCACATAGCCAGCGCCGCCAGCGACTCGCCGGACCTCCAGGCCATCCTCAACGAGGGCCTCACGTTGGCCGAGAGCGAGCCGGAGGCGGAGGACGTTTCAGACTCGGTCGGCCTGTCACAGACTGCGTCCACCTCAGAGGTGGTCCATCCCGACGAAGCTCCACTTTTGAAGGAGCTCAAGGGGGAGGACTCGGGCCCCGTCAGCATTAACGGACTGCATGATTGTAACGGCCTGGTCAGTTCGGACACACTGCAACCCATCACCATAGAAACGGGTGGAAGCGTTGCAAAGCAGGAGAGCTTTTCGGAGGAGATCCCGGTGTGTGTGAGCGTCACAGGGACCGGGGAGGCGGGCCTTTGTGACATCAGCACTTTCGGGGACGACCTGAAACATGGCGGGGGGCCGTTGTTGTTGAGTGTTGAGGAGGTGCTTAGGACACTGGAGACGGACACTGACCCCGACCCCAACCCCCAGCCGGACTGCCCCTCCGTACCTCAGTCCAGCCTCAACGGGCCTCACTGCCCATCCGGCCCCGACTCCTGCCGCCTCATCCCCTCCCTCCCCACAGAGAACAGCCCTCGCCCCCTCCAACCTCACCTGCAGCCCTGTCTGCAGCCCCCCCCTCAACCCTCCACAGTCGTCCCCCGTGTCCCCCCTCGGTGCCACCGCAAACGCTCCCGCTCAGAAAGCGACAGCGAGAAGGTGCTGCCGCTCCCCATCAGCCTCCTACGAGGGTCTCCCCTCGGTGCCAACAGCTCCCCCCACCACCCTAACCCCGGTGCCACTACCAAACAGGAGCCCAAGTTCCCTGCAGCCACGCCCCACCCCCACCTGGCACCTGTGCCTAACGGCGGCCCCCCTAAGGTGGGCAAGACTGTGCTCGTCTCCAACAAGGGGCTGAAAAAGACTGTGGAGCACCACGGGGGCCCCAAGAAGGCTTACACCAAGGCCAGGCAAGGTGCCCCCAAGCCCCGCGCACAACCCCGTGACCGGGTACCCCCCTCACCCCCACGCTCACCCCCTGACACACCCGCCCAGCCCCTCGAAGCCACTGTACAAGAAGCCTGTGGAGAAGAAGGGCTGCAAGTGCGGCCGAGCCACACAGAACCCCTCCGTGTTGACCTGTAGGGGGCAGCGCTGCCCCTGCTACTCCAACCGCAAGGTGAGAACAACGCTGACACTGTTCCCAGCATCTGTAATTACACCCCCTCCACCCCTCCACCCCCCACCTTCTGCTGCCTCGTTTAGTGTCTGCTGTCAACACCAGAGCCGCTAATGATGGGAAATATCTAAACGTCTAACAACATACTGTGTGTACACTAACCGTTTTAATATGCGCCTGGAGGCTCATTTCAGTTAACTGATAGCTTGTGTTTGTTTACGTTGCAACATAGTTTTATGACTAATTTGTTTCTTTGGGATGCACAGCGTTGAAATATTGTTGACACAG